>NC_092155.1:6906593-6934093 GCF_045791955.1 Oncorhynchus clarkii lewisi | reverse complement strand
GACATCACAAGAGAGATGGGAGAGTGACATCACTCTCTCCCTTTTTTTTCTCATTCACTCTTGTCTATCACTTGAGGCACCGAGGAAGCTCCATCAGTGAAAAGGAGATGAGGGAGTTTCATTTACCCAACCAGGACAAAGAGAATGAAAGATAGTGAGTTAGAATGTATAGATCAGACATAACCCACTCTATTCAATTAATAAAAACTGGAGCATTTCACATCTGGTTAGAAATGAAAAGGGAAATGACCCACACAGAGAATTTACATACTTTAACGAGGACAGCTTCTCCATCCTAGAGGGGGAGATAAATCATTTCCAGGCCCAGGGACATGTACTAGTCTGTGGTGACCTAAATGCCAGAACTGGACAAGAACCTGACACCCTCAGCTCACAGGGGGACAAACACCTACCTGGAGGTGACAGCATTCCCTCCCCCATATACCCCCCTAGACACAACTACGACAACATAACCAACAAAAAACAGGTCACAACTCTTGCAGCCCTGTTGCATGCAGGGTATGTCAATGGTAGGGTTCGAGGGGTCTCCTGCGATAGGTACTCCTGCAGCCCTGTTGCATGCTGGGTATGTACACAGTCAATGGTAGGGTTCGAGGAGTCTCCTGCGATAGGTACTCCTTCAGCCCTGTTGCATGCTGGGTATGTACACAGTCAATGGTAGGGTTCGAGGGCTCTCCTGCGATAGGTACTCCTGCAGCCCTGTTGCATGCTGGGTATGTACACAGTCAATGGTAGGGTTCGAGGGGTCTCCTGCGATAGGTACTCCTGCAGCCCTGTTGCATGCTGGGTATGTACATAGTCAACGGTAGGCTTCGAGGGGACTCCTATGGTAGGTACACACCTATAGCTCTTCTATTGGCGGCAGATGGTCGGCCATGAGGCTCGACGCGGCTCTGATTCTACGTCTCTGACTTTGTCCTGTTATTCGTACAGTCTACTCTTTTAAAACACGTCTAGACGTTGGGAAGTATTAAACATCGATGGGAAATCCGTGGCGTGAGTTGGGGTGGGCACTCTATGTTTTTGTTCTATGTTTTGTATTTCTATGTGTTTGGCCTGGTGTGGTTCCCAATCAGAGGCAGCTGTCAATCGTTGTCTCTGATTGAGAACCACACTTAGGTAGCCTGTTTTCCCACTATGGGTTGTGGGTAGTTGTTTTCTGTGTCTGTGTTTTACCATACAGAACTGTTTCGGTTTTCATTTATTTCTCTTGTTTTTGGGGATTCTGTGTTCAGTTTAATAAGTACATTATGGACACTTACCACGCTGCGCATTGGTCCGATACGTTGGTCCGATACGTTGGTCCGATACGTTGGTCCGATACGTTGGTCCGATACATTGGTCCGATACGTTGGTCCGATACGTTGGTCCGATACGTTGGTCCGATACGTTGGTCCGCTACGTTGGTCCGATACGTTGGTCCGATACGTTGGTCCGATACGTTGGTCCGATGCGTTGGTCCGATACGTTGGTCCGATACGTTGGTCCGATACGTTGGTCCGATACATTGGTCCGATACATTGGTCCGATACATTGTTCCGATACGTTGTTCCGATACGTTGGTCCGATACGTTGGTACGATACATTGGTCCGATACGTTGGTCCGATACGTTGGTCCGATACGTTGTTCCGATACGTTGTTCCGATACGTTGGTCCGATACGTTGGTCCGATACGTTGGTCCGATACGTTGGTCCGATACGTTGGTCCGATACGTTGGTCCGATACATTGGTCCGATACGTTGGTCCGATACGTTGGTCCGATACGTTGGTCCGATACATTGGTCCGATACGTTGGTCCGATACGTTGGTCCGATACGTTGGTCCGATACGTTGGTCCGATACATTGGTCCGATACATTGGTCACAATGCATTTATACTTCCTTCTCACCTCATTTGCTCACATCGTATATAGACTTATTTTTCTACTGTATTATTGGCTGTATGTTTGTTTTACTCCATGTGTAACTCTTTGTTGTTGTTTGTGTCGAACTGCTTTGCTTTATCTTGGCCAGGTCGCAATTGTAAATGAGAACTTGTTCTCAACTAGCCTTCCTGGTTAAATAAAGGTGTTCTCAACTGGCCTACCTGGTTAAATAAAGGTGTTCTCAACTAGCCTACCTGGTTAAATAAAGGTGAAATATATATATATTTTTTACAGCCTTCACAGCCTTCAGGTGGGATCTGGACATGGAAAGCGAGCCGGCTTCCTCTCCAGGTTCAGGAGATGGCCCTACCGTCCCTCTCTGCCTGCGTTGCTACCGTCAAATGTCCCATCGCTCGGGGATGAACTCCTGCTATTGATCTGAACTAACACAGGTGATGATTGGCTGGACCAATCAGCTCCTCCGTCTGCCTGACTGAGACGTGGCTGGACCAATCAGCTCCTCTGTCTGCATGAATGAGATGTGGCTGGACCACTCAGCTCCTCTGTCTGCATGAATGAGATGTGGCTGGACCAATCTGCTCCTCCGTCCTCCGTCCCACGAGTTACCTAACTACGAACAACTGATGGCATGCCCCACAAAAGAATATACAATTCTGGATCTCTGCTACAGTTCAATCTCATCTGGTTACCATGCATTCTCTTTAGCTCTGCTGGGAAGATCTGACCACGTAATGCTGCTCCTCATTCCAGCATATTAACAAAAACTAAAAACTTTTCAATTAAGTCCAAAAAACGGATCAAATATGGTCCACAGATGCTGTTGAAACACTGAAAGGCTGTTTTGAATGTACAATTTGGATACTTTCAGAGTCTCATGAACCACACTCGATGAGTACACAGACACTGTAACATCATACATCTGGTTCTGTGTGTCCCCACAAAAACCGTGACGTCACCCGACAACAGCAAGCCCTGGTTCTCAAAAGAACTAGCTTTACTACGTAGGAAAAATAACTAGCTTCACTACGTAAGGAAAATAACAAGCTTTACTACATGGGAAAATAACTAGCTTCACTACATGGGAAATAACTAGCTTCACTACATGGGAAAATAACTAGCTTTACTACATAGGAAAATAACTAGCTTCACTACATGGGAAAATAACTAGCTTCACTACATGGGAAAATAACTAGCTTTACTACATAGGAAAATAACTAGCTTCACTACATGGGAAAATAACTAGCTTCACTACATGGGAAAATAACTAGCTTCACTACATGGGAAAATAACTAGCTTCACTACATGGGAAAATAACTAGCTTTACTACATAATGAAAATAACTAGCTTCACTACATGGGAAATAACTAGCTTTACTACATAATGAAAATAACTAGCTTCACTACATGGGAAAATAACTAGCTTCACTACATGTAGCTTCACTACATGGGAAAATAACTAGCTTCACTACATGTAGCTTCACTACATGGGAAAATAACTAGCTTCACTACATGTAGCTTCACTACATGGGAAAATAACTAGCTTCACTACATAAGGAAAATAACTAGCTTTACTGTGTAGGGAAAATAACTAACTTACTATGTAGGGAAAATAACTAGCTTCACTACATGGGAAAATAACTAGCTTCACTACATGGGAAAATAACTAGCTTTACTACATGGGAAAATAACTAGCTTCACTACATGGGGAAATAACTAGCTTCACTACATGGGAAAATAACTAGCTTTACTACATGGGAAAATAACTAGCTTTACTACATGGGAAAATAACTAGCTTCACTACATGGGAAAATAACTAGCTTCACTACATGGGAAAATAACTAGCTTTACTACATGGGAAATAACTAGCTTCACTACATAATGAAAATAACTAGCTTCACTACATGGGAAAATAACTAGCTTCACTACATGGGAAATAACTAGCTTTACTACATGGGAAATAACTAGCTTTACTACATGGGAAATAACTAGCTTCACTACATAATGAAAATAACTAGCTTCACTACATGGGAAAATAACTAGCTTCACTACATGGGAAAATAACTAGCTTCACTACATGGGAAAATAACTAGCTTCACTACATGGGGAAATAACTAGCTTTACCACCGGGCTATGAGCGCGTACTGGCGACTTGACTCTGCCACACTCCCCGTGCACCCCCCCAAACAAAAATGTTTTGGGGCTGCCTCTCGTGCCTGTTGCGCTGCCGTGCTGCCTCCTCATATCGCCACCGCTCAGCTTTCGCTGCCTCCAGCTCTGCCTTGGGGCGGCGATATTCCCCAGCCTGTGCCCATGGTCCTTTTCCGTCCGAAGTCTCCTCCGCTCTCCATGAGTCCAGAGATCGCTGCTGCCCGACACCACGCTGCTTGGTCCTTGGTTGGTGGGTTCTGTAACGATCGTCGTTGGAATGAGACCTAAGCGCACCGTGGAAAATGTTCATATTTCATGTTCACAAAAAAAAACACTCAAACAAAATGACAATTGGAGAAAACAAAAGAGCACAGTTCTGTCAGGGAAACAACCTAAACAGAAAACAATCACCCACAAACACAGGTGGGAAAAGTCTACCTAAGTATGATTCTCAATCAGAGACAACGAACGACACCTGCCTCTGATTGAGAACCATACTAGTCCAAACACATAGAAAAAAGAACATAGACTACCCACCCCAACTCACGCCCTGACCAACCTAAGACAAAGACATAACAAAGGAAATAAGGCCAGAACGTGACACAAAGATCGTACTTTTTGGAGAAATGTCCTCTGGTTTGATGAAACAAAAATAAAACTGTTTGGCCATAATGACCATCGTTATGTTTGGAGGAAAAAGGGGAAGGCTTGCAAGCCAAAGAACACCATCCCAACCGTGAAGCACAGGGGTGGCAGCGTGATGTTGTGGGGGTGGCAGCGTCATGTTGTGGGGGTGGCAGCATCATGTTGTGGCGGTGACAGCATCATGTTGTGGGGGTGGCAGCGTCATGTTGTGGGGGTGGCAGCATCATGTTGTGGGGGTGGCAGCATCATGTTGTGGGGGTGGCAGCAACATGTTGTGGGGGTTCTTTGCTGCTGCACTTCATAAAATAGATGGCATCATGAGGTAGGACAATTTTGTGGATATATTGAAGCAACATCTCGAGACATCAGTCAGGAAGTTAAAGCTTGGTCGCAAATGGGTCTTCCAAATGGATGATGACCACAAACATACTTCCAAATTTGGGGAAAAATTGCTTAAAAACAACAAAGTTATGGTATTGGAATGGCCATCATAAAGCCCTGACCACAATCCCATAGAAAATGTGTGGACAGAACTGAAAAAGTGTGTGTTAGCAAGGAGGCCAACAAACCTGACTCAGTTACACCAGCTCTGTCAGGAGGAATGGGCCAAAATTGACCCAACTTATTGTGGGAAGCTTGTGGAAGGCTACCAGAAACATTTGGCCCAAGTTGAACAATTTAAAGTCAATGCTACCAAATACTAATTGAGTTCATGTAAACTGACCCACATGGGAATGTGATGAAATAATTAAAAGCTGAAATCTATCATTCTCTCTACTATTATTCTGACATTTCACATTCTTAAAATAAATTGGTGATCCTAACTGACCTAAAACAGGGAATTTTTAACTAGGATCAAATGTCAGGAATTGTGAACAACTGAGTTTAAATGTATTTGGCTAAGGTCTATGTAAACTACCAACTTCAACTGTATATTGTAGAGATCTCTTCCTTTTCGAGAGCCCAGATAATGTATTTAGCAATCCCATCATTATATGTTTCGGTAGTTGGGTTTCCCAAAGGACTCCATTGGCCAGCATAGATGACCTAAGTTGTAAATATAGAAAAAAAGGAGATGCCTGGTTAGGTGTATGTATCTTCATAATATAATATAGAATATTGTCAAACCATTACTGTCTCTGATATCGGCATGGGTACGGATTCCACACCTCCCAGGAGTCGCCTGGTTAGGTGTATGTATCTTCATAATATAATATAGAATATTGTCAAACCATTACTGTCTATGATATCGGTATGGGTATGGATTCCACACCTTCCAAGAGTTGCCTGGTTAGGTGTATGTATCTTCATAATATAATATAGAATATTGTCAAACCACTACTGTCTCTGATATTGGTATTGGTACGGATTCCACACCTTCCAAGAGTTGCCTGGTTAGGTGTATGTATCTTCATAATATAATATAGAATATTGTCAAACCATTACTGTCTATGATATCGGTATGGGTATGGATTCCACACCTTCCAAGAGTTGCCTGGTTAGGTGTATGTATCTTCATAATATAATATAGAATATTGTCAAACCATTACTGTCTCTGATATCGGTATGGGTACGGATTCCACACCTTCCAGGAGTTGCCTGGTTAGGTGTATGTATCTTCATAATATAATATAGAATATTGTCAAACCACTACTGTCTATGATATCGGTATGGGTACGGATTCCACACCTTCCAGGAGTTGCCTGGTTAGGTGTATGTATCTTCATAATATAATATAGAATATTGTCAAACCATTACTGTCTCTGATATCGGTATGGGTACGGATTCCACACCTTCCAGGAGTTGCCTGGTTAGGTGTATGTATCTTCGTAATATAATGTAGAATATTGTCAAACCATTACTGTCTATGATATCGGTATGGGTACGGATTCCACACCTTCCAGGAGTTGCCTGGTTAGGTGTATGTATCTTCATAATATAATATAGAATATTGTCAAACCATTACTGTCTCTGATATTGGTATTGGTACGGATTCCACACCTTCCAGGAGTTGCCTGGTTAGGTGTATGTATCTTCATAATATAATGTAGAATATTGTCAAACCATTACTGTCTATGATATCGGTATGGATACAGATTCCACACCTTCCAGGAGTTGCCTGGTTAGGTGTATGTATCTTCGTAATATAATGTAGAATATTGTCAAACCACTACTGTCTATGATATCGGTATGGGTATGGATTCCACACCTTCCAGGAGTCGCCTGGTTAGGTGTATGTATCTTCATAATATAATATAGAATATTGTCAAACCATTACTGTCTATGATATCGGTATGGGTACGGATTCCACACCTTCCAAGAGTTGCCTGGTTAGGTGTATGTATCTTCATAATATAATATAGAATATTGTATCTCGCCCTGTCCATGGCCACCTTTACCTCTTCCTATGGATGAATCATGAGATCTGTAATTTGCTGGGTGTTGATCAAAGACAATCTGTTCTGTTTTATATTGGCATCCCCATAGGAGTCAAGGCAAGGTAAACATGTGGTGTGTATGTGTTTGTGTGCACGTGCTTGAGCATGTGAGCGTGTGTGTGTGTGTGACTCTATAAAAAGTTATCTGAAGGCCTTAGGGGGTCATTAGGCCCTGAGAGTGCCTGTACTGTATGTGTGTGTACATGTGTGTGTGTGTGGGTGTTTGTGTACCCCGTCTATGCCCCCAGGGTCACCGGAACACGAGATGCTTCCGTGCATTCCACAAACTAACATTCCACAGAGGTCAGGGGTCAGAGCAATTGGCACCTTGTATAACTGGAATAAGGTCTTTATAGCGATGTGCGTGTGTGTGTGTGTGTGTGTGTGTGTGCGTGCGTGCGTGCGTGTGTGTGTCTGTGTGTGTGTGTGTGTGTGTGTGTGTGTGTGTGTGTGTGTCTTTGTAGTGGCATATATACTGTGTCCTGTAGAACCTCTCAACACATGAAGAAAAAGTTGTAAAGTTGGGTTCCCATGGACACACCCAAACCCCCACACACGCCCCCCCCCCCCCCCCCCCCCCCCCCCCCACACACACACACACACACCATCTTTGACAAAAAGAGTGCACTGCTGAAGGTCCCTCTAGTTCCCCATTGGATCTCAAGAAAGTCCTAAAGCAGCTGACCAGTTCGTCTGTCAACCTTGGAGCTGTCTGTCTTTTATCAGTCTGTCAAGCTTGGAGCTGTCTGTCTTTTAGCAGTTTGTCTGTCAACCTTGGAGCTGTCTGTCTTATACCAGTTTGTCTGTCAACCTTGGAGCTGTCTGTCTTTTATCAGTTTGTCTGTCAACCTTGGAGCTGTCTGTCTTTTACCAGTTTGTCTGTCAACCTTGGAGCTGTCTGTCTTTTATCAGTTTGTCTGTCAACCTTGGAGCTGTCTGTCTTATACCAGTTTGTCTGTCAACCTTGGAGCTGTCTGTCTTTTACCAGTTTGTCTGTCAACCTTGGAGCTGTCTGTCTTTTACCAGTTTGTCTGTCAACCTTGGAGCTGTCTGTCTTTTATCAGTTTGTCTGTCAACCTTGGAGCTGTCTGTCTTGTACCAACCAGAAGGCGCTGCTCATACACACACACACAGCTCAGTCGTCAAACAGACAAGATATTGACTGATTTAAGAAGTTGAATAAAACACACACTCGCGCTGATACTCACATAAGCAAATTCACATACACACACAAATTCACATACACACGCAAATTCACATATGCACGCAAATTCACATATGCACGCAAATGCACACACACGCAAATTCACATACATACGCAAATTCACATATACACACATACAAATGTACACTCCTTCCTTGAACAACCTTTCTGTGAACACCATCATTCCCGATCTGAAGAAGTCTAAGGTTACCTGCCAGAATGACTACCTCCCTGTAGAACTCACATCTGTATTAATGAAGTGCTTTGAAAGGCTGGTCATGGTACACATCAACTCCATCATTTGGTGCGTCAGGTAACCTTGTGGTTCGAGTGTCGGTCCAGTAACCCGAAAGGTTGCTGGATCGAATCCCCGGAGCTGACGTGGTTAACATCTGTCGTTCTGCCCCCTGAACAAGGCAGTTAAACCCCCTGTTCCCCGGCAGGTCGTCATTGTAACTAAGAACCTGTTCCTAACTGACCTGGCTGGTTAAATACAATTTAAAAAATCACCCTAGACCTACTCCAATTTGAATACCGCCCAACAGATCCATAGAGGATGCAATCTCAATTGCAGTGCCCTCACCCACCTACTTACTGTACCAGTCAAATGTTTGGATACATCTCCTCATTCCAGGGTTTTTTCTTTATTTTCTACATTGTAGAATAATAGTGAAGACATCAACACTATGAAATAACACAATATGGAATCAAGCAGTAACCAAAAAGTGTTAAACATATCTAAATATATTTGAGATTTTAGATTCTTTAATGTAGCCACCCTTTGCCTTGATGACAGCTTTGCACACTCTTGGCATTCTCTCAACCAGCTTCACCTGGAATGCTTTTCCAACAGTCTTGAAGGATTTGCCACATTTGCTGAGCACTTGTTGGCTGCTTTTCCTTCACTCTGCGGTCCAACTCAACCCAAACCATCTCAATTTGATTAAGGTCGGGTGATTGTGGAGGCCAGGTCATCTGATGCAGCACTCCATCACGCTCCTTCTTGGAGAGTCACTCTCCTTACAAAGCCTTGAGGTGTGTTGGGTCATTGTCCTGATGAAAAACAAATGATATTCCCACTAAGCACAAACCAGATGGGAAAGCATATCGCTGCAAAAGGCTGTGGTAGCCATTCTGGTTAAAACCTCTAGAGTATCAGTAGGTCTCCCCCCCAGGACGGTTGAGCGAACGTAGGCTAATGTTATTAGCATGCAGTTTTAAGTAACAAGAAAATTTCCCAGAACATAGACAAATCTGATATTGGCAGAAAGCTTAAATTCTTGTTAATCTTACGATACTGTACGATTTACAGTAGCTATTACAGTGTAATAATACCATACTGTTGTTTGAAGAAAGTGCACAGTTATGAACATGCAAATGTATGAATAAACCAAGTAGGCACATTTGGGCAGTCTTGATATCAAATTTTGAACAGAAATTCAATGCTTCAATGGATCAGTCTAAAACATTGCACATACACTGCTGTCATCTAGTGGCCAAAATCTAAATTGCGCCTAGGCTGGAAAAAATACATTATTGCCTCTTTCATTTCAAAGATGATGGTACAAAAGAAATAGATAAAAAACACATGTTTTTTTCTTTGTATCTTTTACCAGATCTAATGTGTTATATTCTCCTACATTCATTTAACATTTCCACGAACTTCAAAGTGTTTCCTTTCAAATGGTACCAATAATATGCATATCTTTGCTTCAGGAAACGAAAATTGAAAAGAAGGTGCTGATCCTTAAGAGGTTTTAAGGAATTCAAATGCCCCGGCTTCACAATGTATTGATATAGCGTTGAAATAATTGAAATAACAATAACCTAAATAATTAATTTCTGTTCCTTCTTAGTCTCCCTGTCTGACTCTTGACCTATTGGAGAGTGGTAATATCCTGTTCGATATGACATGTAAGCCTATTTGAAATGAGGTGCGCTTCTTACAGTCACCTTTTCATGTTTTATTCAAGCATTTCCTACTGCTCAAATGCTCTGATAGCGGAGCATCAAGTCACCAACAGGCTCCTGAACAGCTCCTATCCCCAAGCCATAAGACTGCAAAATAGCTAAGAAAATGGCTACAAAATAGCTAACAAAATGGCTAAGAAAATGGCTAACAAAATGGCTGCAAAATAACTAACAAAATGGCTACACAAACTATCTGTATTGACCCTTTTATTTAATATATTTAATTTATTGCACTGTCTCTATGCACACACAGGACTCTACAGACTCACTCATACACATATTGACACTCCAACACACACACATGCTCACACACATAATTTGCCTACACACACACACACACACACATACAATCATCACTTACACTGCTCCTACTCTGTTTATCACATTCCAATGCCTATTCACCTTATCCCGACACACATCTAATTGTAAATACTAGTATTGGCACTGACCCTGGCAACTTTTGAGGAGTCACGCTCTCTGTTGCCCAGAGAATAAATACACTCCTCCTAATAAACTTGTTCCTGGTGGAAAGCTAGCTATCCCTGGAAACAAATACAAAAAGACTAAGAATGAATGAACCAAACTAAAAAAAACAGAGAAAGAGAGAGAAAGTGAGAGAGATAAAGAGAGAGAGATAAAGAGAGTGAAGTAAAGAGAGGAGAGAGAGAGAGAGAGAGAGAATGACAGGAGAGAGAAGAAAGAGAGGGTAAAAGAGAGAGAGGGGAGAAAATGAGAGAGAGAGAGAGAGGAGAGAGATAAAGAGAGGGTAAGAGAGAGAGGAGAGAGAATGACATGAGAGAGAGATGGAAGGAGAGAGGAGAGAGAGAGAGATGAGAGAGAATGACAGGAGAGAGAGATGGAAGGAGAGAGGATAGGATAGTAAAGAGAGAGGAGAGAGAGAGAGAGAGAATGACAGGAGAGAGAGATGGAAGGAGAGAGGATAGGATGGTAAAGAGAGAGAGAGAGAGAGAGAGAGAGAATGACAGGAGAGAGAGATGGAAGGAGAGGGGATAGGATGGTAAAGAGAGAGAGAGAGAGAGAGAGAGAGAGAGAGAGAGAGAGAGAGAGAGAGAGAGAGAGAATGACAGGAGAGAGAGATGGAAGGAGAGAGGACAGGAGAGAGAGAGAGAGAGAGAGAGAATGACAGGAGAGAGAGATGGAAGGAGAGGGGATAGGATGGTAAAGAGAGAGAGAGAGAGAGAGAGAGAGAGAGAGAGAGAGAGAGAGAGAGAGAGAGAATGACAGGAGAGAGAGATGGAAGGAGAGAGGACAGGATAGGCGTCTCGGGTCTGAGAACAACACGTATCCAGCCTCAGTTAAGAAGGAGATAAAATCCCTCTTTCCAAAGAATAAAAAGAGGAAGGATCGTTTTACGGCGAGGAGACAGTTTTTATCTACTAACTACCTCCTCTTCCCATCTCCCCCCTCTCTCTCGTTCACGCTTTCTTTTTTCTCTTTCTCTCTCTCCCTCGGCCGGTTGCTCGTCTTTTAGGCTCTGATTACTGTTAAAAGGTTGACAGAGGGAGCGAGAGAAAGGGTTAGGAAGAAAGGAAGGGAAGGATCCTCAGAAAGAGGACAAGGAAACCACTTAAACACGAATGCCCAAAGGAGACCGTCTGACCAGCGCCTCCACTCTTTCTCACCCATCTCCCTCACCACGCCCTAACCGACACCCTCATTTTGAACTCTTCCCCCTATGCCACTGCTCTCGTGCACACGTAGCCCAGCTTAAACACAACCAATGAAAACATAGCAGTACAATCTAGCAGTCTTGCAGCATTTATACCAGATGCCTCAGAGTCTGTATGAGGGAGTCTGTATGAGGGAGTCTGTACGAGGGAGTGTGTACGAGGAGGAAGTCTGTCTGAGGAGAGAGTCTGTATGAGGAGAGAGTCTGTATGAGGAGGAAGTCTGTATGAGGAGAGAGTCTGTATGAGGAGAGAGTCTGTATGAGGAGAGAGTCTGTATGAGGGAGTCTGTATGAGGAGGGAGACTGTCTGAGAAGTGAGTCTGTATGAGGAGAGAGTCTGTATGAGGGAGTCTGTATGAGGGAGTGTGTACGAGGAGGGAGTCTGTATGAGGAGGGAGTCTGTATGAAGAGGGAGTCTGTATGAGGAGGGAGTCTGTATGAGGAGGGAGTGTGTACAAGGAGGGAGTCTGTATGAGGGAGTGTGTATGGGGAGGGAGTCTGTATGAGGAGGGGGTCTGTATGAGGAGAGAGTCTGTACGAGGAGGGAGTCTGTACGATGAGGAAGTCTGTATGAGGAGGGAGTCTGTACGAGGAGGGAGTCTGTATGGGGGAGTCTGTATGAGGGAGTCTGTATGAGGGAGTGTGTACGAGGAAGGAGTCTGTATGAGGAGGGAGAGTGTACGAGGAGGGAGTCTGTACAAGGAGGGAGTCTGTCTAAGGAGAGAGTCTGTATGAGGAGAGAGTCTGTATGAGGAGGGAGTCTGTATGAGGAGGGAGTCTGTATGAGGAGAGAGTCTGTATGAGGAGGGAGTCTATATGAGGAGGGAATCTGTATGAGGAGAGAGTCTGTATGAGGAGAGAGTCTGTATGAGGAGGGAGTCTGTATGAGGAGAGAGTCTGTATGAGGAGAGAGTCTGTATGAGGAGAGAGTCTTTATGAGGAAGGACTCTGTATGAGGAAAGAGTCTGTATGAGGAGAGAATCTGTATGAGGAGAGAATCTGTATGAAGAGGGAGTCTGTATGAGGAGGGAGTCTGTATGAGGAGAGTGTCTGTATGAGGGCATAATACAATAATAAAAGAAGTTTGCAACATCGTCACAGGAATCAGGACTAAGATCGAACCGTACTACACCAGCTCTGACACTCGTCGGATGTGGCAGGGCTTGCTAACTATTACAGACTACAATGGGAAGCACAGCCGAGAACTGCCCAGTGACACGAGCCTACCAGACGAACTAAATTACTTCTATGCTCGCTTCGAGGCAAGTAACACTGAAACATGCATGAGAGCATCAGCTGTTCCGGATGACTGTGTGATCACGCTCTCCGTAGCCGTTTTGAGTGAGACCATTACAGGTCAATATTCACATGGCCACAGGGCCAGACGGATTACCAGGACGTACACTTCGAGCATGCACTGACCAATTTGCAAGTGTCTTCCCTGACATTTTCAACATGTCCCTGACTGAGTCTGTAATACCAACATGTTTCAAGCAGACCTCCATAGTACCTGTGCCCAAGAACACTAAGGTAACCTGCCTAACTGACTTCCAACCCGGAGCAGTCACATCTGTAGCCATGAATTGCTTTGAAAGGCTGGTCAAGGCTCACATCAACAGCATTATCCCAGAAACCCTAGACCCACTCCAATTTGCATATTGCCCAGATGATGCAATCTCTGTTGAACTCCACGAAGAGGATTCTAAAACAGCTTCTACCCCCATAAGACTCCTGAACAGCTATTCAAATGGATACCAAGAATATTTGCATTGCCCCCCCCCCCCCCCCCCCCCCCCTTTTACGCTGCTGCTACTCTCTGTTAATTTTTCTATGTAGTCACTTTCACACTACCTATAACTACATATTACCTCAATTACCTCGACTAACCGGTTCCCCCGCACATTGACTCTGTACCGTAATACCCTGTATATAGCCTCCACATTGACTCTGTACCGGTACCCCCTGTATATAGCCTCCACATTGACTCTGTACCGGTACCCCCTGTATATAGCCTCCACATTGACTCTGTACCGTAATACCCTGTATATAGCTTCCACATTGACTCTGTACCGGTACCCCCTGTACAGTGCCTTGCGAAAGTATTCGGCCCCCTTGAACTTTGCGACCTTTTGCCATATTTCAGGTTTCAAACATAAAGATATAAAACTGTATTTTTTTTGTGAAGAATCAACAACAAGTGGGACACAATCATGAAGTGGAACGACATTTATTGGATATTTCAAACTTTTTTAACAAATCAAAAACTGAAAAATTGGGCGTGCAAAATTATTCAGCCCCTTTACTTTCAGTGCAGCAAACTCTCTCCAGAAGTTCAGTGAGGATCTCTGAATGATCCAATGTTGACCTAAATGACTAATGATGATAAATACAATCCACCTGTGTGTAATCAAGTCTCCGTATAAATGCACCTGCACTGTGATAGTCTCAGAGGTCCGTTAAAAGCGCAGAGAGCATCATGAAGAACAAGGAACACACCAGGCAGGTCCGAGATACTGTTGTGAAGAAGTTTAAAGCCGGATTTGGATACAAAAAGATTTCCCAAGCCTTAAACATCCCAAGGAGCACTGCACAAGCGATAATATTGAAATGGAAGGAGTATCAGACCACTGCAAATCTACCAAGACCTGGCCGTCCCTCTAAACTTTCAGCTCATACAAGGAGAAGACTGATCAGAGATGCAGCCAAGAGGCCCATGATCACTCTGGATGAACTGCAGAGATCTACAGCTGAGGTGGGAGACTCTGTCCATAGGACAACAATCAGTCGTATATTGCACAAATCTGGCCTTTATGGAAGAGTGGCAAGAAGAAAGCCATTTCTTAAAGATATCCATAAAAAGTGTCGTTTAAAGTTTGCCACAAGCCACCTGGGAGACACACCAAACATGTGGAAGAAGGTGCTCTGGTCAGATGAAACCAAAATTGAACTTTTTGGCAACAATGCAAAACGTTATGTTTGGCGTAAAAGCAACACAGCTGAACACACCATGCCCACTGTCAAACATGGTGGTGGCAGCATCATGGTTTGGGCCTGCTTTTCTTCAGCAGGGACAGGGAAGATGGTTAAAATTGATGGGAAGATGGATGGAGCCAAATGCAGGACCATTCTGGAAGAAAACCTGATGGAGTCTGCAAAAGACCTGAGACTGGGACGGTGGAATGGAATGGATGGTTCAAAAATAAACATATCCAGGTGTTAGAATGGCCAAGTCAAAGTCCAGACCTGAATCCAATCGAGAATCTGATGAAAGAACTGAAAACTGCTGTTCACAAATGCTCTCCATCCAACCTCACTGAGCTTGAGCTGTTTTGCAAGGAGAAATGGGAAAAAATTTCAGTCTCTCGATGTGCAAAACTGATAGAGACATACCCCAAGCGACTTACAGCTGTAATCGCAGCAAAAGGTGGCGCTACAAAGTATTAACTTAAGGGGGCTGAATAATTTTGCACGCCCAATTTTTCAGTTTTTGATTTGTTCAAAAAGTTTGAAATATCCAATAAATGTCGTTCCACTTCATGATCGTGTCCCACTTGTTGTTGATTCTTCACAAAAAAATACAGTTTTATATCTTTATGTTTGAAGCCTGAAATGTGGCAAAAGGTCGCAAAGTTCAAGGGGGCCGAATACTTTCGCAAGGCACTGTATATAGCCTCCACATTGACTCTGTACCGTAATACACTGTATATAGCCTCCACATTGACTCTGTACCGTAACACCCTGTATATAGTCTCCACATTGACTCTGTACCAGTACCCCCTGTATATAGCCTCCACATTGACTCTGTACCGGTACCCTCTGTATATAACCTCCACATTGACACTGTACCGGTAGACCCTGTATATAGTCTCCACATTGACTCTGTACCAGTACCCCTTGTATATAGCCACACTATTGTTATTTTTACTGCTTTTAATTATTTGTTCCTTTTATTTTCTATTTTTTTGCTAGCTAGCATCACTCCGGCTGGTAGCTAGCTAGCATCACTACGGAGGGTAGCTAGCTACCATCACTCTAGCTTGTAGCTAGCTAGCATCACTACGGCGGGTAGCTAGCTACCATCACTCTAGCTTGTAGCTAGCTTGCATCACTACGGCTGGTAGCTAGCTAGCATCACTCCATCTGATGTAGGTTACTTTCTGAATTCGGCTCCTCTCCACTCGTTACCTCTCTTTCACCCTCTCCTCCTGTCGCTTCCACACTCACTCGCACCCTCTCTCTCAGATCCTTACAGCGGAGCTGTGATGTCACTTTGCTAAAAGTTGACTCAGAATGTCTCAGAGTAATAGTGAAAGCCACATCTCTCAATTTTGCCATATTCCCACCCTGCAAAACCACGCTGAGTAGCTAAGCAAAACCACACTGAGTAGCAAAGCAAAACCACACTGAGTAGCTAAGCAAAACCACGCTGAGTAGCTAAGCAAAACCACGCTGAGTAGCTAAGCAAAACCACGCTGAGTAGCTAAGCAAAACCACGCTGAGTAGCTAAGCAAAACCACGCTGAGTAGCTAAGCAAAACCATGCTGAGTAGCTAAGCAAAACCATGCCGAGTAGCTAAGCAAAACCATGCTGAGTAGCTAAGCAAAACCACACTGAGTAGCTGAGAAAAACCACGCTGAGTAGCTAAGAAAAACAATGCCATGCTGAGTAGCTAAGCATAACCCAGGCTGAGTAGCTAAGCAAAACCACGCTGAGTAGCTAAGCACAACCATGCCATGCTGAGTAGCTAAGCACAACCATGCCATGCTGAGTAGCTTAGTCAAAACCATGCCATGCTGAGTAAGCCACATCAACATCAAAAGCCACATCTCTCAATTTTGCCATATTCCCACCCTGCAAAACCACGCTGAGTAGCTAAGCAAAACCACACTGAGTAGCAAAGCAAAACCACACTGAGTAGCTAAGCAAAACCACGCTGAGTAGCTAAGCAAAACCACGCTGAGTAGCTAAGCAAAACCACGCTGAGTAGCTAAGCAAAACCACGCTGAGTAGCTAAGCAAAACCACGCTGAGTAGCTAAGCAAAACCATGCTGAGTAGCTAAGCAAAACCACACTGAGTAGCTGAGAAAAACCATGCCATGCTGAGTAGCTAAGCAAAACCACGCTGAGTAGCTAAGCAAAACCATGCTGAGTAGCTAAGCAAAACCACGCTGAGTAGCTAGGCACAACCATGCCATGCTGAGTAGCTAAGCACAACCATGCCATGCTGAGTAGCTAAGCAAAACCACGCTGAGTAGCTAAGCAAAACCATGCTGAGTAGCTAAGCAAAACCATGCAGAGTAGCTAAGCAAAACCATGGTGAGTAGCTAAGCACAACCACGCTGAGTAGCTAAGCACAACCACGCTGAGTAGCTAAGCAAAACCACGCTGAGTAGCTAAGCAAAACCACGCTGAGTAGTTAAGCAAAACCACGCTGAGTAGCTAAGCAAAACCACGCTGAGTAGTTAAGCAAAACCACGCTGAGTAGTTAAGCAAAACCACGCTGAGTAGTTAAGCAAAAACCATGCCATGCTGAGTAGCTAAGCAAAACCACGCTGAGTAGCTAAGCAAAACCACGCTGAGTAGCTAAGCAAAACCATGCTGAGTAGCTAAGCAAAACCATGCAGAGTAGTTAAGCAAAACCATGCCATGCTGAGTAGCTAAGCAAAACCATGCTGGGTAGCTAAGCAAAACCACACTGAGTAGCTAAGCAAAACCATGCTGAGTAGCTAAGCAAAACCATGCTGGGTAGCTAAGCAAAACCATGCTGAGTAGCTAAGGAAAACCACGCTGAGTAGCTAAGCAAAACCATGCAGAGTAGCTAAGCAAAACCATGGTGAGTAGCTAAGCAAAACCACGCTGAGTAGCTAAGCAAAACTACGCTGAGTAGCTAAGCAAAACCATGCAGAGTAGCTAAGCAAAACCACGCTGAGTAGCTAAGGAAAACCACGCTGAGTAGCTAAGCAAAACCATGCAGAGTAGCTAAGCAAAACCATGGTGAGTAGCTAAGCAAAACCACGCTGAGTAGCTAAGCAAAACTACGCTGAGTAAACCACGCTTAGTAGCTAAGCAAAACCATGCTGAGTAGTTAAGCAAAACCACGCCACGCTGAGTAGCTAAGCAAAACCATGCTGAGTAGCTAAGCAAAACCACACTGAGCAGCTAAGCAAAACCATGGTGAGTAGTTAAGCAAAACCACGCTGAGTAGCTAAGCAAAACCATGCTGAGTAGCTAAGCAAAACCATGCTGAGTAGCTAAGCAAAACCATGCTGAGTAGCTAAGCAAAACCATGCTGAGTAGCTAAGTAAAACAACGCTGAGTAGCTAAGCAAAACCATGCCGAGTAGCTAAGCAAAACCATGCCGAGTAGCTAAGCAAAACCATGCTGAGTAGCTAAGCAAAACCATGCCACGCTGAGTAGCTAAGCAAAACCATGCTGAGTAGCTAAGCAAAACCACGCTGAGTAGCTAAGCAAAACCACGCTGAGTAGCTAAGCAAAACCATGGTGAGTAGTTAAGCAAAACCACGCTGAGTAGCTAAGCAAAACCACGCTGAGTAGCTAAGCAAAACCATGCTGAGTAGTTAAGCAAAACCATGCCGAGTAGCTAAGCAAAACCACGCTGAGTAGCTAAGCAAAACCATGCAGAGTAGCTAAGCAAAACCATGGTGAGTAGCTAAGCAAAACCACGCTGAGTAGCTAAGCAAAACTACGCTGAGTAGTTAAGCAAAACCATGCAGAGTAGCTAAGCAGAACCATGCAGAGTAGCTAAGCAAAACCATGCTGAGTAGTTAAGCAAAACCACGCTGAGTAGCTAAGCAAAACCACGCTGAGTAGCTAAGCAAAACCATGCAGAGTAGCTAAGCAAAACCATGCAGAGTAGCTAAGCAAAACCATGCTGAGTAGTTAAGTAAAACCACGCTGAGTAGCTAAGCAAAACCACGCTGAGTAGCTAAGCAAAACCATGCAGAGTAGCTAAGCAAAACCACGCTGAGTAGCTAAGCAAAACCATGCTGAGTAGCTAAGCAAAACCATGCTGAGTAGCTAAGCAAAACCATCCTGAGTTGCTAAGCAAAACCATGCAGAGTAGCTAAGCAAAACCACGCTGAGTAGCTAAGAAAAACCATGCCATGCTGAGTTGCTAAGAAAAACCATGCCATGCTTGGTAGCTAAGCAAAACCACACTGAGTAGCTAAGAAAAACCATGCCATGCTGAGTTGCTAAGAAAAACCATGCCATGCTTGGTAGCTAAGCAAAACCACACTGAGTTGCTAAGAAAAACCATGTCATGCTTGGTAGCTAAGCAAAACCGCGCTGAGTAGCTAAGCAATACACACCATACCTCCTCTGAAACCTTCAATGCCGTATTTGTATGTTTGTGTCCTTTCCCCTCCGGGAGAGACTCCTCTTCCCTCCAACTAAGGTTTGTCTACTGCAGCTTTAAGGGGACATCCCGCTGACTGACGGACTCCAAGGCTCATATGGAATCATTAGGGTGGGCATGATTTTTTTCTGTTAATGTCGGAGGCCTTTTTTGTCTCCTTCCTGTTTCTCCTCCTCAAACTCTCCTTCCAGTGAACCTTCAGGGCACTTTCGCTGCACATGGACTCTGAAGCTTCCCTTCACAATCTTCTCACTGTTTGGAGGGACCCTAATTGGAGCCAAATAACTGGTCTGCCTCCCAATGGTCGCTCTGACATGCTTCAGCGTGGCTTCCTCTCCAGACAGTCGGTGACGGTCCCACTTTGTCACACCTTCCTTGTTGGTGTAGAAGAGTCCTTAAATCTCCCCGATGACATTTAGTCCCGCAATGCCGGGCACTTCTAGTGGTTCCTTACTCTTCTCTGAAGAAGGATCCTTCAAGACAAAGCCACCATTCACATGTAATGTTCTTCCCATGCACTCAAAGTCTTTCTCCAGGCAACCAATACAGGAATCTCCAGTCCGCTGGTGGCTGTGATAACACACCCACATTTGCACACAACAGTTCTGGATCCCCAAAGTGCTTCTTAAAGTGTGTCTCGGTAATGGTGGTGACCTCTGACCCAGTGTCAAGCAAACATCTTGTCTTAACCCAGCGATTTTCACCTCCACTATCAGGCAGCTACAAAAAGCTTTGGAGGTCTGACCAGCACGGTTTTGTTTCACAGAGTTGTAACCAGCTGACTGACTGCTGATAGTTGATGAGTTCCTTTCACCCTTCACCCCCCTTTTGAAAAGTGTAGCAAATATATTGCTGTCCATCCTGCCTGGGGCCTGATCCTTTAGTTTGGTCCTGGTGAACTTCCTGGACCAGTTGTTCCTGCTGAGCCAGCGTCAATCGCTGATTGGTTGCTGTGCTCGGCTGGGGTCAGAAAAGGGGGTTTCCTCCTTCAATGACGTGACATCTTTTTCTCCTTTAGGACCGTGTTTTTCATCTCCCGACGAAGGCCACAACACTCGCTGTTCCTTGTGTATTTCGTCCGGCTCTGTAACACGGTTGGGGATTTAAAAAAAAATTAGTTTTAATCATTTTGTCTGCGGGTCGTATGCATAAGGCCCCAACAGCCTCATTAGCTTGTTGCGTTTTACCATAGAACTCTTACAATTCGAAAGAGTCTATTGACACACACCCCCGTGTGTATATTCAGTTTAGTCCGTTTTTAAACTTCGATCCACTGCATCCGCCTGCGTCAGCCAACCGCATCTGTGTTGGAAGGTGGCCGAGCTACAGCCACAGTTTTATCAGACCTCATGAGACGTCCTGATCTTCTCACAAAACAACATTTGTCTGTATGCATTCATCCTAATGGTTCGGCCTACACACTACTATGACCGTGCAGTAGAAGCTCTACGAGACGCTCACAATGGTGTTCTTTGTTATACTCTACGACCCCCCCCCCCATAAGTGACCAGGGACTTGTCTGAAGGTGAACCGGTTCCGATTTAAACATGTAAACAGTTAATGGGTTAATTAAATACTTGTCCAAAAAAACTGCAATATTTCCTGAGATTTCTTACACAGAAAGTATTCACACCTCTTGACTTCTTCCCCGTTTCGTTGTGTTAAAGCCTGAATTTAAAATGAATTAAATTGAGATCGACTCAACATGTCATTGTAAATAAGAATTCGTTCTTAACTGACATAACTAGTTGGATAAAGGTTAAATAAAACAAACAAATACCCATAATGCCCCATAATGCCCCATAATGCCCTATAACGCCCTATAATACCCTATAATACCCTATAATGTCCTATAGTACCCTATAATACCTATAATGGCCTATAATGTCCTATAATGCCCAATAATACCCTATAATACCCTATAATTCCCTATAATGTCCTATAATACCCTATAATGTCCTATAATGCCCTATAATGTCCTATAATGCCCTATAATGCCCTATAATACCCTATAATACCCTATAATGTCCTATAATACCCTATAATGCCCTACAATGCCCTACAATGCCCTACAATACCTATAATGCCCTATAATACCCTATAATGCCCTATAATGCCCTATAATACCCTATAATACCCTATAATACCCTATAATGCTCTATAATGCCCTAGAATGCCCTATAACGCCCTATAATGCCCTATAATGTCAAAGTGTAATGATGTTTTTATACATTTGACAAATTAATAAAAAAATTCAAAGCTAAAATGTCTTGATTCAGTAAGTATCCAACCCCTTTGTTGTGGTCTTTTGTTGAGTTCAGGAGTAAAAAATGTCCTTAACAAGTCACATAATAAGTTGCATGGGCTCACTATGTGTGCAATAATATTGTTTAAACATGATTTTTTTAATGAATACCTCATCTCTGTACAATTATCTGCAAGGTCCCTCACTTAAGCAGTGAATGACAAACACAGATTCAATCACAAAGACCAGGGAGGGAGTTCCAATGCCTCGCAAAGAAGGACACCTATTGGTACATAGATAAAAAAATAAAATAGCAGACATTGAATTTCCCTTTGAGCAGGGTGAAGTTATTAATTACACGTTGGGATGGCGTATCAATACAAGGAGTCACTACAAAGATACAGGCGTCCTCTCCTAACTCAGTTGCCAGAGAGGAAGAAAACCACTCAGGGATTTCACCATGAGGCCAATGTTGACTTTAAAGCAGTTATGGTTTAATGGCTGTGAAAGGAGAAAACTGAGGATGGATCAACATTGTAGTTACTCCACAAATACTATCCTGATTGACAGAGGGAAAAGAAGAAAAAATATTCCAAAACATACATCCTGTTTGCAACAAGGCACTAAAGTACTATCACTGTTCTAGCACTGTTGCCCCCTAGTGGCCATTTTCCATGTCATTGTTCTCAGACATGGATAGACGTTGAATACTGACTGGTATCACAGGTAACCTGGCTGCTGAAGTAATACTGCAAAAATGTGGCTTTTCACTTTTTTGTCCTGAATACAAAAGTGTTTTGTTTGGAGCAAATCCAATACATTACTGAGTACCATTCACCATATTTTTCAAGCATAGTGGTGGATGCATCATGTTATGGGTATGCTTGTAATCGTTAAGGATTGGGGAGTTTTTCAGGATAAAAAAACAAAAAAATCACAGAGGAAAACCTGGTTCAGTCTGCTTTCCACCAGAGACTGGGAGATTAATTAATCTTTCAGTAGGACTAAAACCTAAAACACAAGGCTAAATCTACACTGGAGTGGCCGAGTTACAGTTTTCACTTAAATTAAATTCTATTGCAAGACCTGAAAATGGTTGTCTAGCAATGATAAACAACCAATTTGACAGAACTTGAATCATTTTTTTAATGGGCAAATGTTGCACAATCCAGGTATGGAAAGCTCTTAGAGACTTACCCAGAAAGACTCACAGCTTTAATGACTCTTTGAGACTTACCCAGAAAGACTCACAGCTGTAATGCCTCTTAGAGACTTACCCAGAAAGACTCACAGCTGTAATGACTCTTTGAGACTTACCCAGAAAGACTCACAGCTATAATCACTCACACAAAATAGTGGGTGAACTAACATGCTATTCTCATGCTTAAGTTCAAGGTCAGAATACACGTAGAGAGAAAAGTGCATAAAAAAGGGAATTATTTTCCATTAACGTTTCGGAAATCCCCCCCCAGGTCTCCAGACCCTTTATACTGGCTCCACTGGTGGGTAGTGCAGACCAGTGTGGACTGCATGACCGCCCTCTAGTGGACACTCCAGGAACAAAGGTGTACTCGACACTGCAGCCAACCTATTTCAAAATCAACCCCAACATTCATGTACTCCAGTCCAGGCCTCAATGTCCCTAGCTTACACTTGTACATTTTACAAGCTTACACGCTTACAATTCAACTTTAATGATACCTGTTTGTTGTTCGTTTGTAGAATGCAATTTATAGCCTGCTTTTAAAAGGGCAATCTGCAATTCAGTGGTGGGTAGTCGGTTTTGTTATTGTTTGAACTGAATATTGCCCCTTTAAGGGGAAACATCGCACTATTTGGGGTCTTCCTACATATGAGTGATGAGAGGGTGTTTCAGTTACAGTGCCTCACAAAAGTATTCATCCCCCTTGGCGTTTCTTCTATTTTGTTGCATTACAACTTGTAATTTAAATTGATTTGTATTTTTTTTAATGTAATGGACAAAACACAAAACAGTCCAAATTGGTGAAATGAAATGAAAAAAGTAACTTGTTTCAAAAAATGATATTACTTTTTTTGGGGGAAAGTGTTGTGTGCATAGGTATTCACCCCCTTTTCTATGAAGCCCCTAAATAAGATCTGGCACAACCAAATTACCTTCAGAAGTCACATAATGAGTTAAATACAGTCCACCTGTGTGCAATCTAAGTGTCACATGATCTGTCACAGGATCTCAGTATATATACACCTGTTCCGAAAGGCCCCAGAGTCTGCAACACCACTAAGCAAGGGCATCTATAAATATTTGCTAGGTAAAGCCCCGCCTTATCTCAGCTCACTGGTCACCGTAGCAGCACCCACCTGTAGCACGAGCTCCAGCAGGTATATCTCACTGGTCACCCCCAAAGCCAATTCCTCGATTGGCCCTCTTTCCTTCTGGTTCTCTGCTGCCAATCACTGAAAAATCACTGAAGCTGGAGACTCATATCTCCCTCACTAACTTTAAGCACCAGCTGTCAGAACAGCTCACAGATCACTGTACCTGTACATAGCCCATCTGTAAATAGCCCATCCAACTACCTCATCCACATACTGTTATTTATTTGATTTATATTGCTCCTTTGCACCCCAGTATCTCTACTTGTACATTAAACTTCTGCACAGCTATCACTCCAGTGTTTAATTGCTATATTGTAATTATTTCACCACTATGGCCTATTTAATGTCTTACCTCCCTTGTCCTACCTCATTTGCACAGACTGTATATAGACTTTTTCTATAATATTTTTGACTGTATGTTTGTTTTACTCCATGTGTAACTCTGTGTTGTTTGTTTGTGATGCACTGCTTTGCTTTATCTTGGCCAGGTCGCAGTTGTAAATGATAACTTGTTCTCAACTGGCTTACCTGGTTTAATAAAGGTGAAATAAATCATTTAATTAAACAAAAACACCAAGCAAGCGACACCAGGGAGACCAAGGAGCTCTCCAAACAGGTCAGGGACAACATTGTGGTGAAGTACAGATCAGGGTTGGGTTATTAAAAATATCAGAAACTTTAAACATCCCACCGAGCACCATAAAATCCATTATTCAAAAATTGAAAGAATATGACACCACAACAAACTTGCCAAGAGAGGGCCGCCCACCAAAACTCACTGACCAGGCAAGGAGGGCATTAATCAGAGAGGCAACAAAGAGACCAACCCTGAAGGAGCTGCAAAGCTCCACAGTGGAGAATTGAGCTTCTGTACATAGGGACCACTTTAAGCCTCACACTCCACAGAGCTGGGCTTTACGGAAAGCGTGGCCAGATAAAAGCCATTGCTTAAAGAAAAATGTAAGCAAACACGTTCAATGTTCGCCAAAAAGGCATGTGGGAGACTCCCCAAACATATGGAAGAAGGTACTCTGGTCAGATGAGACTAAAATTTTGCTTTTGGACATCAAAGAAACCGCTATGTCTGGCTCAAACCCAACACCTGTCACCTGTCACCATCACCACCAGAACTCCATCCCCACAGTGAAGCATGGTGGTGGCGGCATCATGCTGTGGGGATGTTGTTCATTGGCAGGGACTGAGAAACTGGTCAGATTTGTAGGAATGATGGATGGCGCTAAATACAGGGAAATTCCTGAGAGAAACCTGTTTCAGTCTTCCAGAGATTTGAGACTGGGACAAAAATTCACCTTCCAGCAGAACATTGACCCTAAGCACACTGCTAAAGCAACACTTGAGTGGTTTTAGGAGAAACATTTAAATGTCTTGGAATGGCCTAGTCAAAGCCCAGACCTCAATCCAATTGAGAATCTGTGGTATGACTTAAAGATTGCTGTACACCAGCAGAACCCATCCAACTTGAAGGAGCTGGAGCAGTTTTACCTTGAAGAATGGGCAAAAATCCCAGTGGCTAGATGTGCCAAGCTTATAGAGACATACCCCAAGAGACTTGCAGCTGTAATTGCTGGAAAAGGTGGCTCTACAAAGCATTGACTTTGGGGGGGGGGGGGGGGGGGGTGAATATTAATGCACGATCAAGTTTTCTGTTTTTTTGTGTTACTTCTTGTTTGTTTCACAAAAACATATTCAAAGTGGTAGGCATGTTGTGTAAATCAAATGATACAAACCCCCCAAAAAATCTATTTTACTTCCAGATTGTAAGGCAACAAAATGTGATTGTTGTTGTGGTCTCCTGAACTCAGACCACAACAAAGGGGTTGGGATACTTATTGAGCGGTTGAATAATATGCACTACAGAGGTATTTCAGAATGTTCTCGCCAGAACAGTTCAAACAATGATGTCATCGACGGATTGGGCATGCTTCCAAATCTAGAAATGTTTTATAGGAATTATTGTGGCCTTTGTGTTCCGCCGATTGCATAATCACGCTAGCAGTAAGTAGATATGGTTACCCTTGTTCAATAGAACACTGGACTTGACTCAACGATATTCCTATCGACAGTACATTGCAAGATATCTATTTTGACAAATTTTCCCTGAGCCCTACTTCCTTGTCCAATTGTGTTCCCACCCTCAAAGGTGCTATAAAACCCCTCCCAAACTCTCCGAACCACTCTTAGCCTCCCTACCCTTCTTAAACCCCTTCTAGCTCCTCTTGTTCACTCCTAAACTCTCCTAAACCTCTTAGCCCCTCTTAACCCATTTTAGCCCCTCCTAACAATTATTAGCCACTCCTAACCCATCTTAGCCCCTCCTAACCCATCTTAGCCCCTGCTAACCCATCTTAGCCCCTCCTAACACCTCTTAGCCCCTTCTAACCAATTTTAGCCCCTCATAACCCATCTTAGCCCCTCCTAACACCTCTTAGCCCCTCCTAACCAATTTTAGCCCCTCCTAAACCATCTTAGCCCCTCCTAACCCATCTTAGCCCCTCCTAACCCATCTTAGCCCCTCCTAACCCATTGTAGCCCCTCCTAACCCATCGTAGCCCCTCCTAACCTCTCTTAGCCCCTCCTAACCCATCTTAGTCCCTCCTAACCCCTATTAGCCCCTCCTAACCCCTCTTAGCCCCCCAACCCCTCTTAACCAATCATAGCCCCTCCTAGCTCCTCTTAGCCTCCCTATCCCCTACCAACCCTTCTTAACCCCTCCAAACCCCTCCATAACCCTCTTAACCATACCTAGACCCTCCTAGCCCCTCAAACCCCTCCTAGCCCCTCTTAACCCCTCCTAATCGCTACCAAACCCGCCTAACCCCCCTAACCCCTAGCCAACACCTCCTACCCCAGCCCCTCCTATCCCCTCCTAACTCCTCCTAACCACTCCCAATCCCTCCCAACACCTTACATCCCCTCCTAGCCCATCTTAACCTCTCCTAGCCCCTCTTAGCCACTCCAAACCCCTCCCAGCCCCGCTTAGCCCCTCCTAGCACCTCCCAACCACCTTAGCCCTTCCCAACCCCTCCTAACTCTTCCTAGCCCCTCTTAGCCATTCCTAGCCCCTCTTAGCCATTCCTAGCCCCTCCCAATCCCACATAGCCCCTCTTAGCCCCTCAAACCCCCTCCTAGTCCATCCTAACTCCTCCCAGCCCATCCATCCCAACCCCTCCTAGACCCTATTAACTCCTCCTAACCCCTCCTAACCTCTCCTAGCATCATAGTTGTATAGTGGGGGTATAGTGGTAAAGTAGTGGACAGGTTGTATTGTAGGGGTATAGTGTGAAAAGTAGGGGTATAGTGGTATAGTAGTATAGTTGTATATTAGTATAGTTGTATAGGTGGGTTATAGTGGTATAGTTGTATAGTAGCATAGCTGTATAGTAGGGGTATAGTGGTATAGTAGTATAGCTGTAGAGTAGGGGTATACTGGGATAGTAGGGGTATAGTTGTATAGTAGTATAGCTGTATAGTAGGGGTATTCTGGTATAGTAGGGG
>NC_092155.1:6894093-6901593 GCF_045791955.1 Oncorhynchus clarkii lewisi | reverse complement strand
TAGGTTTGGGTTCTGCGCTATTATCGTCAAGTAGTTTGGGTTCTGCGCTATTATCGTCAAGCAGGTATGGGTTCTGCGCTATTATCGTCAAGTAGGCTTGGGATCTGAGCAATTATCGTCAAGTAGGCTTGGGTTCTGCGCTATTATCGTCAAGCAGGCTTGGGTTCTGCGCTAGTATCGTCAAGTAGGCTTGGGTTCTGCGCTATTATCGTCAAGTAGACTTGGGTTCTGAGCTATTATCGTCAAGTAGGCTTGGGTTCTGCACTATTATCGTCAAGTAGGTTTGGGTTCTGAGCTATTATTGTCAAGTAGGCTTGGGTTCTGCTCTATTATCGTCAAGTAGGTTTGGGTTCTGAGCTATTATCGTCAAGTAGGCTTGGGTTCTGCGCTATTATCGTCAAGTAGGTTTGGGTTCTGCGCTATTATCGTCAAGTAGGCTTGGGTTCTGCGCTATTATCGTCAAGTAGGCTTGGGTTCTGCGCTATTATCGTCAAGCAGGCTTGGGTTCTGCTAGGGCGACGTAGGCCGCGGTGGCGGATGGGCGTAATCACTGGATTCCAAAACCCTCTTCGGAACTTTTTTTTTTTTTCCATTTTCTTCCTAAAATGACATACCCAAATCTAACTGTCTGTTACTCAGGACCTGAAAGCAAGGATATGCTGATTCCATTTCAAGGAAACAGAATATAACCTATTATATATGGTAAAAGATAATACAAAGAAAAAAAAGAAAACATTAATTTCATACAGTTTAGGCATCATTTATATTTTGGCCACTAGATGGCAGCAGTGTATGTGGAAAGTTTCAGACTGATCCAATGAACCATTGCACTTCTGTTCAAAATGTTGTATCAAGTCTGCCCTAATTTGTCTAATTTGTTAATTAATACATTTTCAAGTTCATAACTGTGCACTCTCCTCAACCAATAGCATGGTATTATTTCAGTGTAATAGCTACGGTAAATTAGTCAATGCAGTTAGATTAACAAGAATTTAAGCTTTCTGCCCATATCAGATATGTCTATGTCCTGGGAAATGTTCTTGTTACTTACACAACCTCAACCTTGCTTACGTTAGCTCAACCTCATGCTAATCACATTAGCCTACGTTAGCTCAAACTCATGCTAATCACATTAGCCTACGTTAGCTCAACCTCATGCTAATCACATTAGCCTACGTTAGCTCAACCTCATGCTAATCACATTAGCCTACGTCAGCTCAACCTCATGCTAATCACATTAGCCTACGTTAGCTCAACCTCATGCAATTCACATTAGCCTACATTAGCTCAACCGTCCTGCTGGGGCGGGGGACTGATCCTGTAGAGCCTTTACCATTTGGAATGAGTGACTAAACTTAATGTTTTAACCCTATCCAAAACCCTTATCCTTCCAAATTTGATGTTTGGAGAAATGGAATAATACTGAGAAGGTGGAGTGTCAAAAACACATACAAATTTGACATTTGGAGAAACGTGGATAATAGTCCAATTCTGCAGTGATACTGTGAGAGCTTGTTGCCCATCCACCTCTCTCTCTCTCTCCCTTTCCCTGCCTCCACCTCTCTCTTTCTCTCCCTTTCCCTGCCTCCCCTCTCTCTTTATCTCCCTTTCCCTGCCTCCCCCTCTCTCTTTCTCTCCCTGTGTCCTTACCTCTCTTTCCTTACCCCTCTCTCTTTACCCCTCTCTCCTTACCCCTGTTTTCTTAGCCTTCTCTCCTTTACCCCTCTCCTTCCCCTCTCTCCTACCCCTCTCTTTACCCCTCTCTCCTTAGACCTCTCTCCTTACCCATCTCCTTCCCCCTCTCTCCTTACCCCTCTCTCCTTACCCTCTCTCCTTATCCCTCTCCTTCTCTCCTCTCCTTACCCCTCTCCTTCCCTTCTCTCCTTCCCCCTTCTCTCCTTACCCCTCTCCTTCCCTTCTCTCCTTACCCCTCTCTCCTTACCCCTCTACTTCCGTTCTCTCCTTACCCCTCTTTCCTTACCCTCTCTCCTTCCCCTCTCTCCTTATCCCTCTCCTTCTCTTCTTCTCTTCTCTCCTTACCCCTCTCTTCTTCCCCTCTCTCCTTTCCTTCTCTCCTTCCCCTCTTTCCTTACCCCTCTCTCCTTACCCCTCTCTCCTTACCCCTCTCCTTTCCCTCTCTCCTTACCCCTCTCTCCTTACCCCTGTGTCCTTATTCCTCTCTCCTTCTCCTCTCTCCTTTCCTTCTCTCCTTCCCCTCTTCCTTTACCCCTCTCCCCTTACCACTCTCTCCTTACCCCTCTCCTTCCCCTCTCCCCTAACCCCTCTGTCCTTCCCTTCTCTCATTACCCCTCTCTCCTTACCCCTGTCTCCTTACCCCTCTCTCCTCACCCCTCTCTCCTTCCCTTCTCTCCTTACCCCTCTCACCTTCCCTTCTCTCCTTACCCCTCTCTCCTTACCCCTCTCCCCTAACCCCTCTCTCCTTCCCTTCTCTCATTATCCCTCTCTCCTTACCCCTGTCTCCTTACTCCTCTCTCCTTCCCTTCTCTCCTTAACCCTCTCTCCTTCCCTTCTCTCCTTACCCCTGTCTCCTTACCACTCTCTCCTTCCCTTCTCTCCTTACCCCTCTCTCCTTACCCCTCTCTCCTTCCCTTCTCTCCTTACCCCTCTCTCCTTACCCCTCTCCCCTAACCCCTCTCTCCTTCCCTTCTCTCATTATCCCTCTCTCCTTACCCCTGTCTCCTTACTCCTCTCTCCTTCCCTTCTCTCCTTAACCCTCTCTCCTTCCCTTCTCTCCTTACCCCTCTCTCCTTACCCCTCTCACCTTCCCCTCTCTCCTTACCCCTGTCTCCTTACCACTCTCTCCTTCCCTTCTCTCCTTACCCCTCTCTCCTTCCCTTCTCTCCTTACCCCTCTCTCCTTACCCCTCTCTCCTTCCCTTCTCTCCTTACCCGCTCTCTCCTTACCCCTCTCTCCTTCCCTTATCTCCTTCCCTTCTTTCCTTACCCTTCTCTCCTTACCCCTCTCTCCTTCCCTTCTCTCCTTACCCCTCTCTCCTTACCCCTCTCTCCTTCCCTTATCTCCTTCCCTTATCTCCTTCCCTTCTCTCCTTACCCCTCTCTCCTTACCCCTCTCTCCTTCCCTTCTCTCCTTACCCCTCTCTCCTTACCCCTCTCCCCTAACCCCTCTCTCCTTCCCTTCTCTCATTATCCCTCTCTCCTTACCCCTGTCTCCTTACTCCTCTCTCCTTCCCTTCTCTCCTTAACCCTCTCTCCTTACCCCTCTCTCCTTACCACTCTCTCCTTCCCTTCTCTCCTTACCCCTCTCTCCTTCCCTTCTCTCCTTACCCCTCTCTCCTTACCACTCTCTCCTTCCCTTCTCTCCTTACCCCTCTCTCCTTACCACTCTCTCCTTCCCTTCTCTCCTTACCCCTCTCTCCTTCCCTTCTCTCCTTACCCCTCTCTCCTTACCACTCTCTCCTTCCCTTCTCTCCTTACCCCTCTCTCCTTACCCCTCTCCCCTAACCCCTCTCTCCTTACCCCTCTCCTTGCCCCTCTCTCCTTACCCCTGTCTCCTTACCCCTCTCTCCTTACCCCTCTCCTTGCCCCTCTCTCCTTACCCCTGTCTCCTTACCCCTCTCTCATTACACCTCTCTCCTTAGCCCTCTCCTTGCCCCTCTCTCCTTACCCCTCTCTCCTTACTCCTCTCTCCTTCCCTTCTCTCCTTACCCCTCTCTCCTTACCCCTCTCTCCTTCCCTTATCTCCTTCCCTTCCCTCCTTCCCTTCTCTCCTTACCCCTCTCTCCTTACCCCTCTCTCCATCCCTTATGTCCTTCCCTTCTCTCCTTACCCCTCTCTCCTTACCCCTCTCTCCTTCCCTTCTCTCCTTACCCCTCTCTCCTTACCCCTCTCCCCTAACCCCTCTCTCCTTCCCTTCTCTCATTATCCCTCTCTCCTTACCCCTGTCTCCTTACTCCTCTCTCCTTCCCTTCTCTCCTTAACCCTCTCTCCTTACCCCTCTCTCCTTACCACTCTCTCCTTCCCTTCTCTCCTTACCCCTCTCTCCTTCCCTTCTCTCCTTACCCCTCTCTCCTTCCCTTCTCTCCTTACCCCTCTCTCCTTACCACTCTCTCCTTCCCTTCTCTCCTTACCCCTCTCTCCTTACCACTCTCTCCTTCCCTTCTCTCCTTACCCCTCTCTCCTTCCCTTCTCTCCTTACCCCTCTCTCCTTAGCACTCTCTCCTTCCCTTCTCTCCTTACCACTCTCTCCTTCCCTTCTCTCCTTACCCCTCTCTCCTTACCCCTCTCTCCTTCCCTTCTCTCCTTCCCTTCTCACCTTACCCCTCTCTCCTTACCCCTCTCTCCTTCCCTTCTCTCCTTACCCCTCTCTCCTTCCCCTCTCTCCTTCCCTTCTCTCCTTACCCCTCTCTCCTTCCCCCCTCTCCTTACCCCTCTCTCCTTAACACTCTCTCCTTCCCTTCTCTCCTTACCCCTCTCTCCTTACCCCTCTCTCCTTCCCTTCTCTCCTTACCCCTCTCTCCTTACCCCTCTCTCCTTCCCTTCTCTCCTTCCCTTCTCTCCTTACCCCTCTCTCCTTCCCTTCTCTCCTTCCCCTCTCTCCTTACCCCTCTTTCCTTAACACTCTCCTTGCCCCTCTCTCCTTACCCGTCTCTCCTTCCCTTCTCTCCTTACCCCTCTCTCCTTACCCCTCTCTCCTTACCCCTCTCTCCTTACCACTCTCTCCTTCCCTTCTCTCCTTACCCCTCTCTCCTTACCACTCTCTCCTTCCCTTCTCTCCTTCCCCTCTCTCCTTACCCCTCTCTCCTTACCAATCTATCCTTCCCTTCTCTCCTTACCCCTCTCTCCTTCCCTTCTCTCCTTCCCTTCTCTCCTTGCCCCTCTCTCCTTACCCCTCTCTCCTTACCCCTCTCTCCTTACCCCTCTCTCCTTACCACTCTCTCCTTCCCTTCTCTCCTTACCCCTGTCTCCTTACCCCTCTCCCCTAACCCCTCTCTCCTTCCCCTCTCTCCTTACCCCTCTCTCCTTACCACTCTATCCTTCCCTTCTCTCCTTACCCCTCTCTCCTTCCCTTCTCTCCTTCCCTTCTCTCCTTGCCCCTCTCTCCTTACCCCTCTCTCCTTACCCCTCTCTCCTTACCACTCTCTCCTTCCCTTCTCTCCTTACCCCTGTCTCCTTACCCCTCTCCCCTAACCCCTCTCTCCTTCCCTTCTCTCCTTACCCCTCTCTCCTTACCCCTCTCCCCTAACCCCTCTCTCCTTACCCCTCTCCTTGCCCCTCTCTCCTTACCCTTGTCTCCTTACCCCTCTCCCCTAACCCCTCTCTCCTTCCCTTCTCTCCTTACCCCTCTCTCCTTACCCCTCTCCCCTAACCCCTCTCTCCTTACCCCTCTCCTTGCCCCTCTCTCCTTACCCCTGTCTCCTTACCCCTCTCTCCTTACCCCTCTCCTTGCCCCTCTCTCCTTACCCCTGTCTCCTTACCCCTCTCTCCTTACCCCTCTCTCCTTACCCCTCTCCTTGCCCCTCTCTCCTTACCCCTCTCTCCTTACTCCTCTATCCTTCCCCCTCTCCTTGCCCCTCTCTCCTTACCCCTCTCCTTACCCCTCTCTCCTTCCCTTCTCTCCTTACCCCTCTCTCCTTACCCCCCTCCTTACCACTCTCTCCTTCCCTTCTCTCCTTACCCCTCTTTCCTTACCCCTCTCCTTGTCCCTCTCTCCTTACCCCTCTCTCCTTCCCTTCTCTCCTTACCCCTGTCTCCTTACCCCTCTCCCCTAACCCCTCTCTCCTTCCCTTCTCTCCTTACCCCTGTCTCCTTACCCCTCTCTCCTTCCCTTCTCTCCTTACCCCTCTCTCCTTACCCCTCTCCCCTAACCCCTCTCTCCTTACCCCTCTCCTTGCCCCTCTCTCCTTACCCCTGTCTCCTTACCCCTCTCCCCTAACCCCTCTCTCCTTCCCTTCTCTCCTTACCACCCTCTCTCCTTACCCCTCTCCCCTAACCCCTCTCTCCTTACCTCTCTCCTTGCCCCTCTCTCCTTACCCCTGTCTCCTTACCCCTCTCCCCTAACCCCTCTCTCCTTCCCTTCTCTCCTTACCCCTCTCTCCTTACCCCTCTCCCCTAACCCCTCTCTCCTTACCCCTCTCCTTGCCCCTCTTTCCTTACCCCTCTCTCCTTACCCCTCTCTCCTTACCCCTCTCCTTGCCCCTCTCTCCTTACCCCTGTCTCCTTACCCCTCTCCTTGCCCCTCTCTCCTTACCCCTCTCTCCTTACTCCTCTCTCCTTACCCCTCTCCTTGCCCCTCTCTCCTTACCCCTCTCTCCTTATCCCTCTCTCCTTACCCCTCTCTCCTTACCCCTCTTTCCAACCCCTCTCTCCTTACCCCTCTCCCCTAACCCCTCTCTCCTTCCCTTCTCTCCTTACCCCTCTCCTTACCCCTCTCTCCTTCCCTTCTCTCCTTGCCCCTCTCTCCTTACCCCTCTCTCCTTACCCCTCTCTCCTTCCCTTCTCTCCTTGCCCCTCTCTCCTTCCCTTCTCTCCTTGCCCCTCTCTCCTTCCCCCTCTCCTTGCCCCTCTCTCCTTACCCCTCTCTCCTTACCCCTCTCTCCTTGCCCCTCTCTCCTTACACCTCTCCCCTAACCCCTCTCTCCTTCCCTTCTCTCCTTACCCCTCTCCTTACCCCTCTCTCCTTCCCTTCTCTCCTTACCCCTCTCTCCTTACCCCTCTCTCCTTACCACTCTCTCCTTCCCTTCTCTCCTTACCCCTCTTTCCTTACCCCTCTCCTTGTCCCTCTCTCCTTACCCCTCTCTCCTTCCCTTCTCTCCTTACCCCTGTATCCTTACCCCTCTCCTCTAACCCCTCTCTCCTTCCCTTCTCTCCTTACCCCTGTCTCCTTACCCCTCTCCCCTAACCCGTCTCTCCTTACCCCTCTCCTTGCCCCTCTCTCCTTACCCCTGTCTCCTTACCCCTCTCCCCTAACCCCTCTCTCCTTCCCTTCTCTCCTTACCCCTCTCTCCTTACCCCTCTCCCCTAACCCCTCTCTCCTTACCCCTCTCCTTGCCCCTCTCTCCTTACCCCTGTCTCCTTACCCCTCTCCCCTAACCCCTCTCTCCTTCCCTTCTCTCCTTACCCCTCTCTCCTTACCCCTCTCCCCTAACCCCTGTCTCCTTACCCCTCTCCCCTAACCCCTCTCTCCTTCCCTTCTCTCCTTGCCCCTCTCTCCTTACCCCTCTCTCCTTACTCCTCTCTCCTTACCCCTCTTTCCAACCCCTCTCTCCTTACCCCTCTCCCCTAACCCCTCTCTCCTTCCCTTCTCTCCTTACCCCTCTCTCCTAACCCCTCTCTCCTTACCCCTCTCCTTGCCCCTCTCTCCTTACCCCTGTATCCTTACCCCTCTCCCCTAACCCCTCTCTCCTTCCCTTCTCTCCTTACCCCTCTCTCCTTACCCCTCTCCCCTAACCCCTCTCTCCTTACCCCTCTCCTTGCCCCTCTTTCCTTACCCCTCTCTCCTTACCCCTCTCTCCTTACCCCT
>NC_092155.1:6871593-6886593 GCF_045791955.1 Oncorhynchus clarkii lewisi | reverse complement strand
GGTCCGGAGTCCCCAGCGACGATCTATGGTCCGGTTCCTCTGGTGACAATCTACGGTCCGGAGTCCCCGGCGACGATCTGCGGTCCGGAGTCCCCAGCGACGCTCTACAGTCCCTTGTCCCCGGAGATGATCTATGGTCCGGAGTCCCCGGCGACGATCTACGGTCCGGAGTCCCCGGCGACGATCTACGGTCCGGAGTCCCCAGCGACAATCTATGGTCCGGTTCCTCTGGTGACGATCTACGGTCCGGAGTCCCCGGTGATGATCTACGGTCCGGAGTACCCGGCGACGATCTACGGTCCGGAGTACCCGGCGACGATCTACGGTCCGGAGTCCCCGCGACGATCTACGGTCCGGAGTCCCCAGCGACGATCTATGGTCCGGTTCCTCTGGTGACGATCTACGTTCCTGAATCCCCGGCGACGATCTACGGTCCGGAGTCCCCAGCGACGATCTATGGTCCGGTTCCTCTGGTGACGATCTACGTTCCGGAGTCCCCGGCGACGATCTACGGTCCGGATCCTCCGGTGACGATCTACGGTCCGGTTCCTCCGGTGACGATCTACGGTCCAGTTCCTCCGGTGACGATCTACGGTCCGGAGTCCCCGGCGACGATCTACGGTCCGGAATCCCCGGCGACGATCTACGGTCCGGAATCACCGTGTGTATGTGACCAATACAATTTGATTTGACATACATTGTATGCAAACTACCCACAGTGCAAAAACTGGTTGAATCAATGTTATTCCCACATCCTTTCAACCAAAACAAAACGTTGAATCAATGTTATTCCCACATCCTTTCAACCAAAACAAAACGTTGAATCAACGTTATTCCCACATCCTTTCAACCAAAACAAAACGTTGAATCAACGTTATTCCCACATCCTTTCAACCAAAACAAAACGTTGAATCAATGTTATTCCCACATCCTTTCAACCAAAACAAAACGTTGAATCAATGTTATTCCCACATCCTTTCAACCAAAACAAAACGTTGAATCAACGTCGTGGTAAACTGATTGTCCTCAACATGACGGTATTTAGTATTTAACCAACTTTTAAACTAAATACAATGACATGATGACATTTTACTTTTCATGATGAATTCACGTTAGTTATGTAAATATATGTAAATCAAAACTAGACTTTAAACTGACAAGAGAGAGAGAGAGAGAGAGAGAGAGAGGAGGAGAGAGAGGGGGGAGAGGGAAAGAGAGAGCAAGAGGAATAGAGAGTGAGAGAGAGAGGGAAAAGGAGAGAGGGATAGAGAGAGAAAGGGATAGAGAGAGAAAGAGAGAGGGAAAGAGAGAGAGAAAGAGAGAGAGAGAGAGAGAGGGGGAGAGAGAGAGAGATGGAGGGAAAGAGAGAGAGAGAGAGGGAAAGAGAGAGAGGGAGAGGGTTAGAGAGAGGGATAGCCCAGTGGTCTGGTTGCCCATAATTTCATCACTCTTTTTCTCACTCTATTTTCTCTTCCATACCTTCTTTCCATCTCTTCATCTTGTTGGGCCGGTCTCTTTATCTCCCAACCTCTATAGATTTGGCTATCCCCCCTTCTCTCTCTCTCTTTATACATAAGGCTTTCTCTCTGTCTCTCTCTCTATACATCTGGCTATCTCTCTCTCTTTCTCTCTCTTTCTCTCTCTTTCTCTCTCGCTCTCTCTCTCTCTCTCTCTCTCTGTAGATCTGGCAAACTCTCTATGTCTCTCTCTCTGTCAATTCAATTAAATTCAATTCAAGTGGCGTTATTGGCATGGGAAACATGTGTTAACATTGCCAAAGCAAGTGAGGTAGATAATATACAAAAGTGAAATAAACAATAAAAATTAACAGTAAACATTACACATACAGAAGTTTCAAAACAATAAAGACATTACAAATGTCATATTACGTATATATAGTGTTGCAACCATGTACAAATGGTTAAGGGTACACAAGGGAAAATAAATAAGCATAAATATGGGTGGTATTTACAATGGTGTTTTTTCTTCACTGGTTGACCTTTTCTTGTGGCAACAGGTCACAAATCTTGCTGCTGTGATGGCACACTGTGGTATTTCACCCAGTAGATATGGGAGTTTATCAAAATTGGATATGTTTTTGAATTCTTTGTGGATCTGTGTAATCTGAGGGAAATATGTCTCTCTAATATGGTCATACATTGGGCAGGAGGTTAGGAAGTGCAGCTCAGTTTCCACCTCATTTTGTGGGCAGTGAGTACATAGCCTGTCTTCTCTTGAGAGCCATGTCTGACTATGGCGGCCTTTCTCAATAGCAAGGCTATGCTCACTGAGTCTGCACATAGTCAAAGCTTTCCTTAAGTTTGGGTCAGTCACAGTGGTCAGGTATTCTGCCACTGTGTACTCTCTGTTTAGGGCCAAATAGCATTCTAGTTTGCTCAGTTTTTATTTTTGTTAATTCTTTCCAATGTGTCAAGTAATTATCTTTTTGTTTTCTCATGATTTGGTTGGGTCTAATTGTGCTGCTGTCCTGGGGCTCTGTGGGGTCTGTTTGTATTTGTGAACAGAGCCCCAGGACCAGCTTGCTTAGGGGACTCTTCTCCAGGTTCATCTCTCTGTAGGTGATGGCTTTGTTATGGAAGGTTTTGGAATCGCTTCCTTTTAGGTGGTTGTAGAATTTAACGGCTCTTTTCTGGATTTTGATAATTAGTGGGCATCGGCCTAATTCTGCTCTGCATGCATTATTTGGTGTTCTACGTTGTACACGGAGGATAGAGTCTCAATTTGGTGTTTGTCCCATTTTGTGAAATCTTGGTTGGTGAGCAGACCCCAGACCTCACAACCATACAGGGCAATGTGCTCTATGACTGAGTCAAGTAATTTTAGCCAGATCCTAATTGGTATGTTGAAATTTATGTTCCTTTTGATGGCATAGAATGCCCTTCTTGCCTTGTCTCTCAGATCGTTCACAGCTTTGTGGAAGTTACCTGTGACGCTGATGTTTAGGCCGAGGTATGTATAGTGTTTTGTGTGCTCTAGGGAAACAGTGTCTAGATGGAATTTGTATTTGTGGTCCTGGTGACTGGACCTTTTTTGGAAGACCATTATTTTGGTCTTACTGAGATTTACTGTCAGGGCCCAGGTCTGACAGTATCTGTGCAGAAGATCTAGGTGCTGCTGTAGGCCCTCCTTGGTTGGTGACAGAAGCACCAGATCATCAGCAAACAGTAGACATTTGACTTCAGATTCTAGTAGGGTGGGGCCGGGTGCTGCAGACTGTTCTAGTGCCCACGCCAATTCATTGATATATATGTTGAAGAGGGTGGGGCTTAAGCTGCATCCCTGTCTCACCCCACGACCCTGTGTGAAGAAATGTGTGTGTTTTTCTCTCTCTATATATACATACATCTGGCTGTCTTTCTGTCTGTCTCTCTCTTTACATCTGGCTCTCTCTCTAGTGATCTGGCTGTCCCTCTGTCCCGACATTGCTCTCTGCCTCTCTCTTTCTCTCTCTATTCTCTCTCTAACTCCATCAGTCTCCGTCTCCCGTTCATCTCCTCTCCTCCTCTCTCTTTCTCTCTGCACCTCAATCTCTTTTCCGTCTCTCTCTCCGTCCGTCCGTTCTCTCTCTCCACTCCTTTGATATTCCCGTCCGTCCGTCCGTCCGTCCCCCTCTCTCTCTCTCTCTCTCTCTCTCTCTCTCTCTACTCCTTTGATATTCACGTTTTTCTTTTACACATTGAATGTTTTCAAACTCTTTTCCACATCAATTTAAAATGTATATATATCAAAAAAGAGTCAAGAGGTTTTTCTTCCTGCTCTCAGTATTTTGATTCTTTGGTCAGACGTTCAAAGAGATTTCAATGGCCGTTGACCAAGAAAAAATGGACTTCAACTCAGAACATTATATATTATATTGTATACATCCCAAATGGCACCCTATTCCCTACATACACCCAGTGGGCCCTGGTCAAAAGCAGTGCACTATGAAGGAGATAGGAAGCCGGTCGAGATGTGAAGAAAAACGCTTCACTGCTACAGAATCCTCTTCCTCCATACGGAGCACAGATGCACCTTTTGAGAGATGATTTGGTGTGTGTGTGTTTGTATATGTGTGTGTGTCCGTGTGTATCCGTGTGTGTGTGTGTGTGTGTGTCCGCGTGTGTGTGTCTGTGTACGCGTGTGTGTGTGTCCGTGTGTGTGTGTGTCCGTGTGTGTGTGTGTGTGTGTGTGTGTGTGTGTGTGTGTGTGAGTGTGTGTGTGTGTGTGTGTGTGTGTGTGTGTCCGTGTGTGTGTGTGTGTGTGTGTGTGTGTGTGTGTATGCTAAGCTTAGAACAAATGCAATGCATGACAGAAGATGGTTAAGGGAAGTTAAGTTGATCTTAGTGACCACAAGGGAAAAGGAAGTGGAATCCAACCATTTCATGATGTCATAGATGACAAATAGTTTGTTTGCAGGGAAAACCAGTTACAGTTACTATGGTACATCAACGAATCAGAGCTTAGTGGGAGTGACCATAGAATTTAATTTTAGCGAATCACACAATTGCAAGGCGTGTGCTTGACTGTGACGACAACAACCAATTTCTTCCATGAACCATTATATGCATAAATAGCAATGTCTTTCTTTGACCACACATTTTAATCAATTAAAATAAAAAAAATAACAAATAAAGATTATATCCTGAATCACCAAATTAGGCAAAAATAGGAATTATAATTCTTCACGTTTTACTGGTGAAATGTCCAAACTGCATCTGCACGTCAATAATTTGATCAGTCTCGTCCTCTTTAACGTCACCTCTATACACAACCCAATGCATATATAATTAGGACCGTTTTCTATGCAGATTTCAGAACAAATAGGGTCCCTGGAGGAATTTAACACATTGGTCAATCACAATTCGCACATTCCTATTAAAATAACTGAGTATAGGCCAATTAATAAAAATAAAAAATAAAAAAATAGAAAAAATTAAAATTAAAATAAAAATAAAAAACGAGCAAAACAAGATCTCCCCCGGTCAATGTCTTAGGTTCTTATGTAAAAATTTGGGCACCGATTCATACTCACGCCCAGTACTTTCTGATCAAAATTTGGTTTAGGCTATAATACAATATGCAGATTTCGATATAACGGGCTCTGCTCACCTTTATATAGAGCGCTCCGATCAGATTTCGATATAACGGGCTCTGCTCACCTTTATATAGAGCGCTCCGATCAGATTTCGATATAACGGGCTCTGCTCACCTTTATATAGAGCGCTCCGATCAGATTTCCTGAGGCAAGATGAATGGCTGGGGAAGTCACTCTCCCGTCTGATTTTTTAGCCGTGATCAGTCTCGTCCTCTCACACTAACTTATCATAGATTGAATTCAAGAATAACCATCCTACGCTACCAAGTTCTGTTAGTGTTTAAATACTGGAGAGTTGAGACCAAATCACGGACGCTGGACAGAGTGGATTTCAGTTGTAACAAAAGACAGTTTTAATGAGTCAAAGATATCTTGTCCCGCAGTTTTACGTGCACGGACCTAGTTCACATAACTCGGCAAGGAGTCAGGTGAAAAAGAGGCCTTATACAACGGTTACATTCATTTTTATACATAGAATAAAGTAGGTGGAGTCTTGTCGTTTCGGTCTTCTTGACTGGTCGGAGGGTTGGAGGCGGGCCTTGCTCTAGCCAGAGCAGAAGCCCCATTGGTGCACAGCAGAGCCTTATCCTGAGCATCCGACCAATAGAGGGGGTCAGTCTTGTGGCTGGGTGTATGTGTTCTTGCGACGGAATGTCTTTGTTTATATGAGCTATGTGTATGAATATTTATATAACACTAAGAAACACAAACAGCTGAAAACAGGAACAACGATGTACGCTAAGAAACACAAACAGCTGAAAACAGGAACAATGATGTACGCTAAGAAACACAAACAGCTGAAAACAGGAACAACGATGTACGCTAAGAAACACAAACAGCTGAAAACAGGAACAACGATGTACGCTAAGAAACACAAACAGCTGAAAACAGGAACAACGATGTACGCTAAGAAACACAAACAGCTGAAAACAGGAACAACGATGTACGCTAAGAAACACAAACAGCTGAAAACAGGAACAACGATGTACGCTAAGAAACACAAACAGCTGAAAACAGGAACAACGATGTACGCTAAGAAACAGCCACACCGACATGAAAACAAGAACAATGATGTACGCTAAGAAACACAAACAGCTGAAAACAGGAACAACGATGTACGCTAAGAAACACAAACAGCTGAAAACAGGAACAACGATGTACGCTAAGAAACACAAACAGCTGAAAACAGGAACAACGATGTACGCTAAGAAACACAAACAGCTGAAAACAGGAACAACGATGTACGCTAAGAAACAGCCACACCGACATGAAAACAAGAACAATGAGGAAGTGAAGAAGCCAAAGGGAGGGACATAAGGGCATCAAGGAGGTGATGGAGTCCAGGTGAGTGTCATTGTGTGCATAATGCTGGTGACAGGTGTGCGCCTGGTGACCTAGAGGCCGGAGAGGGAGCACACGTGACAGTACCCCCCCCCCCCCCCCCCCCCCCCCCCCCCCCCCCCCCCCCGACGCCCGGCTCCAGCCGCAGGACGCCGACCAAGATGTCGATCCCAGGGATCAGGACCGGTCGCCTCTGCTAAGGCGTGGAAACCAGTCGATCCCTGAAATTCACAGCTCGACTGAGGGACCTTATAGATAAATGTATGTGCGGGGTACTGAGATGATGTAGTCATTCAATAATCATGTTAAACTTTATTATTGCATACAGAGTTAGTCCATGCAACTTATTATGTAACTTAACATACCTAAGGGGTTGAATACTTTATTGACTTAAGACATTTCAGCTTTTCATTTTTTAAATGAATTTGTTAAATAAAATCCACTTTGACATTATGGGGTATTGTGTAGACAAGTGACACACAATCTCAATGTAATACATTTTAAATTCAGACTGTAACACAACTAAATGTAGAAAATGTCAATATGGTGTGAATTCTAGTTGATTGAGGATGTTTTTTTTTTTTTTTATGAAAAAGTGCTGGAATCACAGAGGCTCCTGGTGTCTTTTGTGCTGACTTGAGGTAACTCTCTGTGTGGTTCTAAAAATCACTAGTTGTTTAGTAAACTGTCTGAGAACATGAATTTGGTTGACCATGGTCCGGGTCAGGGTAGGCAGAGGTCAGTAATCCAGGGTGGTGTTACAAGGTACAGAACGGCAGGCAGGCTCAAGAATGGTCAAAACCGGGAAAACTACAAAACAGGAAGTAGAGAAAGACAGGCTCAAATGAACTACAAAACAGGAACTAGAGAAAGACAGGCTCAAGGGAAACTACAAAACAGGAACTAGAGAAAGACAGGCTCAAGGGAAAACTACAAAACAGGAACTAGAGAACGACAGGCTCAAGGGAAAACTCTGGTAGGCTTGACAAAACAAAACGAACTGGCAACAGACATACAGAGAACACAGGTATAATTACACAGGGGATAATGGGGAAGATGGGCGACACCTGGAGGGGGTGGAGACACCTGGAAGGGGGTGGAGACACCTGGAGGGGGGTGGAGACACCTGGAGGGGGTAGAGAAACCTGGAGGGTGGTGGAGACACCTGGAGGGTGGTGGAGACACCTGGAGGGGGGTGGAGATACCTGGAAGGTGGTGGAGACACCTGGAGGGGGGTGGAGACACCTGGAGGGTGGTGGAGACACCTGGAGGGGGGTGGAGACACCTGTAGGTGGTGGAGACAATCACAAGAACAGGTAAAACAGATCAGGGTGTGACACTGGCTTGTTGATGTTAACGTGTTGATGTTTTCCGTATCCATAGCCAGAATGATTTTTCAGTGCATGGTGGTTGAACAGGTTTCCTGTTATATTCATCAGAGGTGTAGGGAGGGTGAAGTCTGTGGATCCCAAAATGTTTCATTGTACATTTTTAAATGAAATGATGAACATAACATGCACACGGCAGTATTCATACATTGGTTTTTGTGGTGAAGGAGGATGGTAACTGTGATCTGCACAACATACCAAAATCAATACCTTTGTATGCCTCCTCGTCTGTATACCTGCAGACACAGACACACAACTGAGCAGCTCAGTCATCTCCACCCTTCAACATATTTTACATATTTCACAACATACAGTATATTACATATTCTTACCTCTTTGTTGATCGATATCGATTGAATTGTGTCTTTTGTTTCTGTTTTTAGAAAGTTTTGAACAAATATAAAAAGATAAATGGTGTCATCATAAAACAATATCAATTAGATTATTGATTATTAGATCTATAGACATTACCTTTATATTGAGGAGATCTTACATTTTTTTGAAAGTTAAGTGCCTGCACCTGCTGCCCTTTCACGTCCAAATGATTCAGTTGGGCTAAAGGAGGTTCCTTGATGAACCCCCACCTCCTATGGGGTTCTTGGAAGAACTGTGTGGAGGGTCATTTTCAGAGCCAAGAGTGTGTGCTATGCTGGGTTCTGTTATGTCAATTGTTATTATGTTTATCATTAGATTAACACTAAAAGCTGATAGAGCTACTTTTCATATATTTTTGTCTATTCAGCATATACATATATAGTAAAATAAAATAAATATACTCAAAAGAAATAAAGAAATAAAGAAAGAAAGAAAGTAATGAAGTTAGCAACATTAAAATAATATTTCAAACTACCCAGACTCAATTTCTCTTGCTTTTTATGGATTGACTGAAGCACAGATTTCCAGTGACCACAGCATGGAAAGTCTCCTGGCAAGAAGAGAGGGAGGGGTAGAGAGAGACAGAGAAGGGGGGGGGGGACAACTGTACATAGCCAACAATCTATATTTAAATATAAAAAACTTATCAACTGTAGAGAAAGGAGAGACAATGGAGAGATGAGAACAGGAGAACAAGAAAGAGGAAGAAGTGGAGGAATGCAAAATGCAAAAAAGAGATAGAGAGAGAGATAACTAGAGAGAGAGCGAGAGACAGAGAGAGAGAGAGAGAGAGAGATGGAGAAATAAGTGGAATGTGGTTGTACAACAGGATCTGCCCAGTCTGTGCCACAGACATCCAGACTTCACCCAGCTTGGGACTCCTGCTAGTCTGTGTACCTGACCTAGAGGCATTCCTTCTGGGCATGGTGTGCCAGCTATCCTGGGTCCTGGGCACCAGACCCAGAGGTAAGTGGTCTGCCAGTGTAGTCAAACCACCATGGAGGTCTGGCATTAATGTCTGACAACATGCCCCTGTAATACAGCGTAGAGTACTACAATAAACACACACAGAGAGAGAGAGAGAGAGAGAGAGAGAGAGAGAGAGAGAGAGAGAGAGAGAGGGGAAAGGGAAAGAGAGAGAGAGAGGGAGACACAGAGAGATAGAGAGAGATACACAGAGAGAGAGAGAGAGAGAGAGAGAGAGAGAGGGAGAGAGGGAGAGAGAAACACACAATAACTGACGACCAACAACTCAATTCAATCAGAATAGACAAAAAAGTAGTTTTGACAAAGCTACACAACTAAAACCTAGTCAGTAGGCTAACAAGCTAGCCAGAAAAATGTATCTAGAACAAACCTAGCAAGTGGAGTTAAAACTTCATAGGGAATGATAAAATGAAAAAAACGATGAAAATAAAACCTAACATAACTCAAACGGAAAGCATTTGCAGCCAATCAAAGTGCAGGGCGACAAATTCAAAATGACAGAAATCTCATAATTAAAATTCCTCAAACATACATGTATCTTATTATGTTTTAAAGGTAATCTTGTTGTTAATCCCACCACAGTGTCTGATTTCAAAAAGGCTTTACTGCGAAAGCACACCAAACAGTTATGTTAGGTCACCACCAAGCCACAGAAAAACACAACCATTTTCCCAGCTAAAGAGAGGAGTCACAAAAAGCAGAAATAGAGATAAAATGAATCACTAACCTTTGATGATCTTCATCAGATGACACTCATAGGACTTCATGTTACACAATACATGTATGTTTTGTTTGATAAAGTTAATATTTATTTTAAAAAATCTGAGTTTACATTGGCGCGTTACATTCACTAGTTCCAAAAACATCCAGTGATTTTGCATAGCCACATCATTCAACAGAAATACTCATCATACATGTAGATGATAATACAAGTTATACACATGGAATTAGAGATATACCTCTCCTTAATGCAACCGCTGTGTCAGATTTCCCCCCAAAAAAGTATGGAAAAAGCAAACCATGCACTAGTTCCAAAAATATCTGGTGATTTTGCAGAGAGCCACATCATTTTACAGAAATACTCATTATAAATCTTGATAAATACAATTGTTAGACATGGAAATATAGATGTACCTCTTCTTAATGCAACCGCTGTGTCAGATTTAAAAAAAAAACTTTACGGAAAAAGAAACCCATGAAACCCATAATCTGAGACGGAAAAATAAATAAAATGATCTGCCATGTTGGAGTCAACAGAAATCACATTATACATATTCCCTTACCTTTGACGATCTTCATCAGAATGCACTCCAAGGAATCCTAGTTCCACAATAAACGCTTGATTTGTTCGATAATGTCCATTATTTATGTCCAAGTAGCTACTTTTGTTAGCACGTTAGGTACACATATCCAAACGCTCATGCAGGTCCAGCCGAAAGTCAGACAAAAACTTTAAAAAGTTATATTACAGGTCGAAGAAACATTTCAAACTAAGCATAGAATCAATCTTTAGGCTGTTGTTATCATAAATCTTCAATAAAGTTCCAACTGGAGAATTCCTTTGTGTCTACAGAAGGCATGGAAAGCAGGTCGATATCATGTGAATTGCGCGTGACCAGGAAATGGCTCTCTGCCAGTAGCCTGACTCATTCAGCTTTTATTCAGACCCACAACACAGTAGAAGCCTCATTCAAGTTTCTAAAGACAGTTGACATCTAGTGGAAGCCCTAGGAAGTGCAACTTCATCCATATCCCACTGTGTATTCAATAGGGCCTGGGTTGAAAATCAACCAACCTCAGATTTCTCACTTCCTGTTTGGATTTCTTCTCAGGTTTTTGCCTGCCATATGAGTTCTGTTATACTCACAGACATAATTCAAACCGTTTTAGAAACTTCAGAGTGTTTTCTATCCTATACTAATAATAATATGCATATATTAGCAACTGGGACTGAGGAGCAGGCCGTTTACTCTGGGCACCTCTGGGCACCTTTCATCCAAGCTACTCAATACTGCCCCTGCAGCCATAAGAAGATAATACAACCACATCAAACGACCAAAAAGTAGGACGGACTCTAACGTTAAACATATCTCCTGTTATCTTTGTGTGAAGATTTTTTGGTATCTTATTGCTGGTGTTTTAGCTCAATTAGAGCTAGCTAGCAACAGCAGCAGACACACAAAATATGTTGCCATGTCAACGGTGCAGCAGCAGCAGAACAGAGCAACAGCAGCAAATCCCACAGGCACCATGTCCCCACTCCCCCACAGCTCTGAATACTTTCTCTTCCCTCCAGAGGCCAAAAATTACACAACGAGGAAAGCTTTTACACAGAAACTACTAAAGGGGAGGCCAGAAACCCTTTCCCACAGACCTCTACAAAAACGGTGACGTGAACAATCTCATCTTCCTCACTGACCAGCCAAATGCATGGCGCTCAGCAGTCTGCTCTCACTACCCATCCATAATGAAAGAGGGAATCTGTAATGGTTGGAGCTGAAAGTCAAAGAGACAGACGACCCTGACAGCACCATGATAACAATCAACCTCTACAAGACTGGGACTGGCATGGTGCAAGGTAACATTAGGCTGTTTGAAACAGACTTTCAGACCATTAAGGAGAGAGCAGAGAGAGAGAAGGACACCACCAGTGACATGCCCTCCCACAAGACAAACTCCACCAGCACCACTCTCACACTGACTCTCCCCACCCAAAAAGGCACATCCAGCACCTCTCTTCCCACCATAGTGGAGGACACGCCCCAGAAGGAGAGCGACCCCCTCAGTGCAGAGCAGGCTCAGGCCCTCCTCACCACCATTGCTGCCATGAGGGATGAGTTCACCAAACTGGAGGGGGAGGTGAGGGGGAGCGTGAGCAAACAGCAACCAGACATCCACACCTGAGAGGAGCTCCTAACCAAGGTCTAAACAGCAACCAGACATACACAACTTAGAGGAGCTCCTAACCAAGGTGAGGACAGAGCAGGACAGCTGCCTTGCAACATAGCATAAAGAGGTTCAGCAAGAGAGAGAAGGACTCAAGAGAGAGCTGGCTGATCTAACACAGGAGGTGAGAGAGCTGACTGATCTAACAAAGGAGGTGAGAGAGCTGGCTGATCTAACACAGGAGGTGAGAGAGCTGACTGGTCTAACAAAGGAGGTGAGAGAGCTGACTGATCTAACAAAGGAGGTGAGAGAGCTCCAAAAAGACAGGCAGAACAGTAATAACGATCTGACCACACTAAGAGAGGAGATGCAGGAGAGAAAGAAAACAGAGGACAGGCTTCAGGAGAGAAAGATAACAGAGGACAGGCTTCAGGAGAGAAAGAGAACAGAGGACAGGCTGCAGGAGAGAAAGAGAACAGAGGACAGGCTGCAGGAGAGAACAGAGGACAGGCTGCAGGAGAGAACAGAGGACAGAGGACAGGCTGCAGGAGAGAACGAGAACAGAGGACAGGCTTCAGGAGAGAACGAGAACAGAGGACAGGCTTCAGGAGCAGCTAGAACACCACTCTATGACCTGTCCTCAAACAGCAGAGGAGCCCAGCTCAACCAGACAGACCTCCCCAGCCCTGTCCTCAACCAGCCAGACCTCCCCAGCCCTGTCCTCAACCAGCCAGACCTCCCCAGCCCTGTCCTCAACCAGCCAGACCTCCCCAGCCCTGTCCTCAACCAGCCAGACCTCCCCAGCCCTGTCCTCAACCAGCCAGACCTCCCCAGCCCTGTCCTCAACCAGCAGTGGAGCCCACCTCAACCAGCCAGACCTCCCCAGCCCTGCCTGCTACATGACTCACCCAGTACACAGAAAAGCCTCCAACTGACTGCACCGGCACCGACCAGCCACACCCCAGCTCCAACACCGACCAGCCCCCCCTCTACCCCCTCCAGTCCAGAAGAAACAGACCAGCCACACCCCAGCTCCAACACCCACCAGCCCCCCCTCTACCTCAGAAGAAACAGACCAGCCACACCCCAGCTCCAACACCGACCAGCCCCCCCCTCTACCCCCTCCAGTCCAGAAGAAACAGACCAGCCACACCCCAGCTCCAACACCCACCAGTCCCCCCTCTACCTCAGAAGAAAGAGACCAGCCACACCCCAGCTCCAACACCCACCAGCCCCCCTCTAACCCTTCCAGTCCAGAAGAAACACTGGCTGACATCGTCCTGTTGATGGACTCAAATGGGAAGTTTGTTCAGGAGAATAAACTTTTCCCTAGACACAAAAGGAGAAAGGTGTGGTGCCCAACAACGCAGAGTGCCATGGAGCTGCTTGATAAGGACCATCTCGGGTCGCCAAGCCACATAATCATACACACCGGAAGCAACGAGCGTGCTCAGCGGGAGAGGGTGGCGACTTCACTACGGGGAGTGATTGAGAAGGCCGCAATCTTCCCCAACTCAAGGATCGTGGTGTCAACCCTTCTACAGAGGAAGGACTTCCACCCTGCCACAATCCAAAGAATAAACGCCAGCCTCTCCCGGGACTGTGCCTTGCAACCCAATGTACACCTGGCCCACCATCCCACCCTAGATCTGGACTGTGCCCTGCGACCCAATGTACACCTGGCCCACCATCCCACCCTCGATCTGGACTGTCTCTATGACCATGTTCACCTGTACAGGGAAACAGTCCCCATCCTCGATCTGGACCGTCTCTATGACCATGTTCACCTGTACAGGGAGACAGTCCACATCCTCGATCTGGACCATCTCTATGACCATGTTCACTTGTACAGGGAGACAGTCCCCACCCCCCCATCCTCGATCTGGACCGTCTCTATGACCATGTTCACCTGTACAGGGAGACAGTCCACATCCTCGATCTGGACCATCTCTATGACCATGTTCACTTGTACAGGGAGACAGTCCCCACCCTCCCACCCTCAATCTGGACCGTCTCTATGACCATGTTCACTTGTACAGGGAGACAGTCCCCATCCTCGATCTGGACTGTCTCTATGACCATGTTCACTTGTACAGGGAGACAGTCCCCACCCTCCCACCCTCGATCTGGACCGTCTCTATGACCATGTTCACTTGTACAGGGAGACAGTCCCCATCCTCGATCTGGACTGTCTCTATGACCATGTTCACTTGTACAGGGAGACAGTCCCCACCCTCCCACCCTCGATCTGGACCGTCTCTATGACCATGTTCACTTGTACAGGGAGACAGTCCCCACCCTCCCACCCTCGATCTGGACCGTCTCTATGACCATGTTCACCTGTACAGGGAGACAGTCCCCACCATCCCACCCTCGATCTGGACCGTCTTTATGAATATGTTCACCTGTACAGGGGGACAGTCCACACCATCCCACCCTCGATCTGCACTGTCTCTATGACCCTGTTCACCTGTACAGGGAGACAGCCCCCACTGTCGATCTGGACCGTCTCTATAACCATGTTCACCTGTACAGGGAGACAGCCCCATCCTCGATCTGGACCGTCTCTATGACCATGTTCACCTGTACAGGGAGACAGTCCCCGTCCTCGATCTGGACTGTCTCTATGACCATGTTCACCTGTACAGGGAGACAGTCCCCATTCTCGATCTGGACTGTCTCCATGACCCTGTTCACCTGTACAGGGAGACAGTCCCCACCCTCGATCTGGACTGTCTCTATGACCATGTTCACCTGTACAGGGAGACAGTCCCCATCGTCGATCTGGACTGTCTCTATGACCATGTTCACCTGTACAGGGAGACAGTCCCCACCCTCGATCTGTACTGTCTCTATGACCATGTTCACCTGTACAGGGAGACAGTCTCCATCCTCAATCTGGACTGTCTCTATGACCATGTTCACCTG
>NC_092155.1:6861593-6866593 GCF_045791955.1 Oncorhynchus clarkii lewisi | reverse complement strand
CTTTAGTTCTAAATTCAGAGATTCTAATATTCTTTAGTTCTAAGTTCAGAGATTCTAATATTCTTTAGTTCTAAATTCAGAGATTCTAATATTCTTTAGTTCTAAGTTCAGAGATTCTAATATTCTTTAGTTCTAAATTCAGAGATTATAATATTCTTTAGTTCTAAGTTCAGAGATTCTAATATTCTTTAGTTCTAAATTCAGAGATTCTAATATTCTTTAGTTCTAAATTCAGAGATTATAATATTCTTTAGTTCTAAATTCAGAGATTATAATATTCTTTAGTTCTAAGTTCAGAGATTCTAATATTCTTTAGTTCTAAATTCAGAGATTCTAATATTCTTTAGTTCTAAATTCAGAGATTATAATATTCTTTAGTTCTAAGTTCAGAGATTATAATATTCTTTAGTTCTAAGTTCAGAGATCTCTGTATCAGGGTTTTTTGAAGCTGTTTTCTATTATCTTATTGAGGTACTTTGGCGCCACTCACACACTGCATGTGTCAAGAACACAGATCTAGGAACAGCTTCCATTCCCCTAAATCCTAACGTAAATAATTGAAAGGAAAGCTATAGAATACAGATCTAGGAACAGTTAGAGAACTGTACCAAGAGTCTCAGAGTAGGAGTGCTGATTTAGGATCAGTTTAGCCTTTTAAATGATAATGAACAAGGTGGACATCCTAGAATTAGCAGGATCTTGACAGAGAGGATCTCCGTAGAGAGGATCTTGAAATAGAGGATCTTGACAGAGAGGATCTTCATAGAGAGGATCTTGAAATAGAGGATATTGACAGAGAGGATCTTGACAGAGAGGATCTTGAAATAGAGGATATTGACAGAGAGGATCTTGACAGAGAGGATCTTGACAGAGAGGTTCTTGATAGAGAGATTCTTGATAGGGCCCCCTGGTTGACTTGAGCCCCGTGGATGAGGAGGACAGGGCCCCCTGCATGAGATGGGCCTCCTGGAGGAGGTGTTCTGTGTGTAAAATTGTAGCTCTGCAGTGGGACCCTATTTGTCTGGCAGGAAGTGTTTGTGAGAGTCAATAATGAGGCGTGACAGCAGGGGATCATGGACCTCCACAGTGGGGCTCATAACTAAGAAAACTGTGTGTGCGTGCATATGTGTGTGTGTCTGTGTGGACACTCCTCTGAAACCTCGAGAGTGAGAACTAGGTTCAGACACAGGTCAGCAACCCCAGTTTAGCCCTCTCTCTGGGACCTAGCAGTCTACACACACACACACACACACACACACACACACACACACACACACACACACACACACACACACACACACAGAGAGAGAGAGACAAACACACACACAGACACACACACACACACCATGGGAACCTCTGAAAGTGTGACCTCTCCTTGCCCTTTGAACTCTACTCTCACAGTTCACCTGTTTATGAGTTCCTCTGTCCCCTCTGTGTGTGTGTGTGTATATGTGTGAGTGCGTTTGTGTGTGTGTTTTAAAGCATAGTTTTCATGCCTCACACTAACACAGCAGTAAATGACCAGGTAGAGAAGGAGAGAGATAGGGGTTGTAAGGGAGAGGGAGAGAAAGAGAGGGGTTGTGAGGGAGAGAGGTTGTGAGGGAGAGAGAGAGAAAGAGAGGGGTTGTGAGGGAGAGAGGTTGTGAGGGAGAGAGGTTGTGAGGGAGAGAGGTTGTGAGGGAGAGAGAGTGAGAGAGGTTGTGAGGGAGAGGGAGAGAAAGAGAGGGGTTGTGAGGGAGAGAGAGAGAGGGTTGTGAGGGAGGTGGTGAGGGAGAGAGCGAGAGAGAGGTAGTGAGGGAGAGAGAGAGAGGAAGAGAGAGAGGTGGTGAGGGAGAGAGAAAGGGAGGTAGTGAGAGAGAGAGGTAGTGAGGGAGAGAGAGAGATGGAGGTGGTAAAGGAGAGAGAGAGGGAGGTAGTGAGGGAGAGAGGGAGGTAGTGAGGGAAAGAGGGAGGTGGTGAGAGAGAGAGAGAGACGTAGTGAGGGAGTCAGGATCCCTCTGGTTGGATCAAGTTCTACAAATCCTTAAAAAAAGGGAGAAACAGAGGAGAAGCAAAAACACCACCACCGCAATTACTAACCACACACACACACACACACTCACACTCACACTCACACACACGACTGTTCAGCTTAAAGCCGTGGTCCCCTGGTCAAGAGCCAGGGCAAATATTAGCTTTCACAGCGTATGCAACTGTACATGTTTCAGTACATGTGAGTGTGGGCTTGCACACGTGTGTGTGTGTGTGTGTGTGTGTGTACATGTCCATGTGACCTGCAAGCTTCCTGTCCGGTAGGAGAGAGATGGCATGGTTCAATAAGAGCAACACAGGTTTACGTCCAAGACACACATTCTGGGGCAAGGGACCAATCCATTGAGACAATCCCTGGTGGGTGGGTGTGTGCGCGTGTGTGTGTGTGTGTGTGTATGTATGAACTCTGGATGATATGTGCGAGAGCGCTGTGGACACAGATCCAGGAAAAGGGCGAGGCTCAATTCCACCTCGTTTGTTGTGGAGAATTCCAATGTGACCACCTCGTCCAGGAGGCCCATCTCATCCAGAGAACCCACAGTACCGCCACCAGGAGGTCCATTTCATCAAGAGAAACCACAGTACCTTCACCAGGAGGCCCATCTTATCCAGAGGACCCACAGCACCTTCACCAGGAGGCCCAACTCATCCAGATGGCCCGCAGCATGTCAATAAGCAGGTCCAAATCGACAACAAGTGTTGAATAGAAACTCTCTGACTCTTATAACCTATATAGACGTGATTATAACCTATATAGACGTGATTATAACCTATATAGACTTGGTTATAACCTATATAGACTTGGTTATAACCGATATAGATGTGATTATAACCTATATAGACTTGGTTATAACCTATATAGACTTGGTTAAAACCTATATAGACTTGGTTAAAACCTATATAGACTTGATTATAACCTATATAAACGTGATTATAACCTATATAGACGTGATTATAACCTATATAGACGTGATTATAACCTATATAGACGTTATTATAACCTATATAGTCTTGGTTATGGCCTATATAGACTTGGTTATAGCCTATATAGACGTTATTATAACCTATATAGACGTGATTATAACCTATATAGACTTGGTTATAACCTATATAAACGTGATTATAACCTATATAGACGTGATTATAACCTATATAGACTTGGTTATAACCTATATAGACTTGGTTAAAACCTATATAGACTTGATTAAAACCTATATAGACTTGATTATAACCTATATAAACGTGATTATAACCTATATAGACTTGGTTAAAACCTATATAGACTTGATTATAACCTATATAAACGTGATTATAACCTATATAGACGTGATTATAACCTATATAGACGTTATTATAACCTATATAGTCTTGGTTATGGCCTATATAGACTTGGTTATAGCCTATATAGACGTTATTATAACCTATATAGACGTGATTATAACCTATATAGACTTGGTTATAACCTATATAAACGTGATTATAACCTATATAGACGTGATTATAACCTATATAGACTTGGTTATAACCTATATAGACTTGGTTATAGCCTATATAGATGTGATTATAACCTATATAGACTTGGTTATAACCTATATAAACGTGATTATAACCTATATAGACGTGATTATAACCTATATAGACTTGGTTATAACCTATATAGACTTGGTTAAAACCTATATAGACTTGGTTAAAACCTATATAGACTTGATTATAACCTATTTAAACGTGATTATAACCTATATAGACTTGGTTATAACCTATATAGACTTGGTTATAGCCTATATAGATGTGAATATAACCTATATAGACTTGGTTTTAGCCTATATAGACCTGATTATAACCTATATAGACTTGGTTATAACCTATATAGACTTGGTTATAACCTATATAGACTTGGTTATAACCTATATGGTCTTGGTTATAACCTATATAGACTTGGTTATAGACTATATAGACGTTATTATAACCTATATAGACTTGGTTATAACCTATATAGACTTGGTTATAACCTATATAGACGTTATTATAACCTATATAGTCTTGGTTATAACCTATATAAACGTTATTATAACCTATATAGTCTTGGTTATAGCCTATATAGACTTGGTTAAAACCTATATAGACTTGACTATAACCTATATAAACGTGATTATAACCTATATAGACGTGATTATAACCTATATAGACGTTATTATAACCTATATAGTCTTGGTTATAACCTATATAGTCTTGGTTATAACCTATATAGACGTTATTATAACCTATATAGTCTTGGTTATAGCCTATATAGACTTGGTTATAGCCTATATAGACGTTATTATAACCTATATAGACTTGGTTTTAGCCTATATAGACTTGGTTATAACCTATATAGATGTGATTATAACCTATATAGACTTGGTTTTAGCCTAAGGGATCTAAGCCAGCCAACCCTAATCAAGTCCCTAGGTCAGGGGTCATCAACTCATAATTTTGTTAATGAACGGATGGTCAGTGAGCCGAAACAAATCATTTGCAAACTGCAAATTGACAGCAAGAAGCCACATATATAATATTTTGACTAAGATATAACAATTTAAATCCTTGCTTACATTTGTAAAATGTATTATTGTCTATTGTGTTTTTTGAACTTCTGCGAGATCGGTACGGTTGAGCTAACGTGCGCTAATGTGATTAGCATGAGGTTGTGTAAGTAACAACAACATTTCCCAGGACATAGACATATCTGATATGGGCAGAAAACTTAAATTCTTGTTAATCTAAATGCACTGTCCAAATTACAGTAGCTATTAAAGTGAAAGAATACCATGCTGTTGGTTGAGGAGAGTGCATATTTATGAACTTGTATTTAATAAATGTATTCATGAACCAATTAGGCACATTTGGGCAGACTTGATACAACATTTTGAAGAGAAATGCAATGCTTCAATGGATCAGTCTAAAACGTTGCACATACACTGCTGCCAACA
>NC_092155.1:6829093-6856593 GCF_045791955.1 Oncorhynchus clarkii lewisi | reverse complement strand
CTGTCTATAGGGTGGTTAACACTACACTGTCTATAGGGGGGTTAACACTACACTGTCTATAGGGGGGTTAATGGGGGTTAACACTACACTGTCTATAGGGGGGTTAACACTACACTGTCTATAGGGTGGTTAACACTACACTGTCTATAGGGGGGTTAATGGTGGTTAACACTACACTGTCTATAGGGTGGTTAACACTACACTGTCTATATGGGGATTAATGGTGGTTAACACTACACTGTCTATCGGGTGGTTAACACTACACTGTCTATAGGATGGTTAACATGTTATCATTACTCAGTACTGGTACCCTGTCTATACAGCCATGTTATCGTTACTCAGTATTGGTACCCTGTGTATAAAGCCATGTTATCGTTACTCAGTACTGGTACCCCCTGTATAAAGCCATGATGTCATTACTCAGTACTGGTACTCCCTGTATAATGTCATCATTACTCATTGTGTATATATAATTATAATATATTATAATATATTTATTATTATTTTCATTATTACATGTTTCACGTTTCTATTATTTCTCTTATGTTATTTCTCTCTACATTGTTGGGAAGGGCCCGGTAAAGTCAGCATTTCACTGGTAGTCCACACCTGTTGTTTACCAAGCGTGTGACGAATACAATTGGATTTGATCATGTGTTGTGTTCCGACTGGGTTCGACAGTTGAACTAATCACACGAGGCATTAATAAGTTATATTCTTCAAGATTCAATGAGCGTACATATTTTTCATTTATAAGTCCCCAAAAAATGTGATTTAGGAACTGCTAATTGCCCCTTTACACCAACAATGGTTTCTCGTATCCACTTTGCAAAGTGGGTCCTTTTCTAAACAGTTCTTCATATCTCTTGAGGAGGGAGAGTCAAGAATAAGTACGATCCCCACTTCTTTAACACACCGCAACCTCATTAATATATATAGCGCTGTAACCTCTCCTTTCTTTTCCTTCTCCTCCCTGGGGTCAGGGGTCAAACATTTTAACACAGTCAATTATAACAGAGACACAAAAACAGAGACCCCCTGGTCAACACCGCTGTTAAGTCACCCCATAAGAACCTAACCCCCTCAGCTCTCTTCATCCTCTCTTCCCTCCGTTTTTCTTTGCCCTTACAAGCGACAGGGTCAAAGTGCAGAAAGGCACTCGCACACACACACATACATACACACACCCACGCACACACACACACACACACACACACACACACACACACGCGCACACACCAGATCAGAGAAATAGTTAGTATAGTATGGGAGTCAGGGTCATTACAGTGCTGTAAAGAGGGAGAGAGAGAGAAAGAGAGACTTGTGAAACAACGCCTGAGGGGGAGGAAGGGAGGAGGGGAGAGGAGGAGGGAGGGATTTATGACCAGAGTCGAGCGCAACAGCCTCTCATTAGCCAGAACACTCCCCCATCTACTTTCCTCTCTTCTCCTCTCATCTCCCCCTCTCCTCTCCTCTCCTCTCCTCTCCTCTCCTCTCCTCTCCTCTCCCACCTCTCCTCTCCCACCTCTCCTCTCCTCTCCCCTATCTACTTTCCTCCTCTCTCCTCTTCTCTCCCCCTCGCCTATCCTCTCCCCCTCTCCTCTTCTCTCCTCTCTCCCCTCTCCTCTCCCCCCTCTCCTCTCACTCCCATCCTTCTCTCCTACTCCCTCTCTCCCCTTTCTAAACTCACACCCCTCTGCCCTCTTCCTCCCTCTCCCTCTCTCTCGCCTCTCTCCCTCCCCTTCTCTGATGGCTTAAACAGACCTTGTCAAACGAGGCTCAGGGGGGAGAGGAGGGGGGGGGAGAGAGGAGACGAGGGGGGAGGGTGTTCAAGTTCAGAGGGCAAACAAATGTTCTGTCAGATTTACGGGCCAGCGAGGTTGGTGGCGCTCCCCCCCATCCTCCCCCTCCCCCACACACAGCGTTCATTCCAAGGTCAGACCCATTGCCGTCACCACAACCTCCTGCCTGGAGAACTGGGAATACGGAAGTCTGACTGGGAAAAATGGGAGTTTGGGATGTGGATAGCCAGGAAAAAGAGAAGAGGAGAAGAGAAGAGTAGAGTGGAGAAGAAAAGAGAAGAGGAGAGGAGAGGAGAGGAGAGGAGAATTGCTTCTACACTTCTGTGTGGAAATCTTAGGATCTCTGTTAAACTCTGATAGACCTCTGAATAACCTTTGAACTCTTGATGACCTAAACACTGTAAACTGGCCACTGATGATGAGCTCCTAGAACACTCTCACACATAGTACCAAAACTCAGGGGTCATGGAGAGAACTTGAGATTCACACATACACTCCCAAAGCTTAGGGGTCACGGAGAGAACTTGAGATTCACACACACATGAAAACACATCCCCACTCCTCCTCCGAACCAGAGATCCAGCTTGTGTGTGTGTGTGTGTGTTACAGCACTGTGCGTCTAGGTGTGATGTGACCCTTGACCTTCAGCTGGTAGTGGTTAACAGTAGAGGAAGAACAGTGAAACACTGGGTATGATCTTTCATCACCTCTGCACACACACACACACACACACACACACACACACACACACACACACACACACACACACACACACACACACACACACCTTTCAGCACCTCCACTACAAGGCATTCCTCTTGCATGTACACACCACAGCCACAGGGTCCATCTCAGGGCGTGTGTGTGAGTCTGTACGGTTGTGTGTATGGTGTGTGTGTGTGTGCGGTTTGTGTACAGTACTGTGTGTATGTGTGTGTTTTTGTCTCTGTGTGTGTGTGAGTCTGTGTGAGTATCAAGGGCCGGTGGGTCGACCAGGGGCCACCACCAAGGCCTCTGTCATTCAGATTTATGCTCAAGTTTGTCCCCCTAATGGTAGAATGGTAAAACACCTCCGTCCCTCCATCCGTACTGCCCTCGATCTCTCCTTTCAGCTCCTGGCAGTCACGCATTAGAACACCAGATGAGCGCTTCAGAACACATGCATGTTCATTGTTACATCATCAAAAATGGACGTGGATAAAAAGAGGACACGATATTGCGCAAATTCTTCGAATGTCACACATATTGCAATAAATAGTTTCATGTTTATTAACGTCACGTGCACAAGTACAGTGAAATAACTTACTTTGCCAGTTTCAAACCCAACAATTCAGTAATCAATATCAATGTAGGACTGAAAATAACATAAAATATTGCAGGTAATGGCGTGTCATTTGAATCAATTGAATCAATCATTGATATTTAGACATTGAACAAGGGGTTAGGACGGGCAACAAGATGTCACAGTCTGACTTCATGTCCCGATGTCCTTGGACAAACATCCATTTTTAACGATTAAACTGACTTAATCTCCTGACGTTCTGTGACAAACTTGTAAAAGGTTGGCACACAGAAACAACTCTAGGGTTAAGTTAAGGTGTAAGGTTTGGTAGAGGATTATAAGAGAAACAACTCAGGTTAAGATAAGGTGTAAGGTTTGGGAGAGGATTATAAGAGAAACAACTCAGGTTAAGATAAGGTGTAAGGTTTGGGAGAGGATTATAAGAGAAACAACTCAGGTTAAGGTGTAAGGTTTGGGAGAGGATCATAAGAGAAACAACTCAGGTTAAGATAAGGTGTAAGGTTTGGGAGAGGATTATACGAGAAACAACTCAGGTTAAGGTGTAAGGTTTGGGAGAGGATTATACGAGAAACAACTCAGGTTAAGTTAAGGTGTAAGGTTTGGGAGAGGATTATAAGAGAAACAACTCAGGTTAAGGTGTAAGGTTTGGGAGAGGATTATACGAGAAACAACTCAGGTTAAGATAAGGTGTAAGGTTTGGGAGAGGATTATAAGAGAAACAACTCAGGTTAAGGTATAAGGTTTGGGAGAGGTTTATAAGAGAAACAACTCAGGTTAAGGTGTAAGGTTTGGGAGAGGATTATAAGAGAAACAACTCAGGTTAAGGTATAAGGTTTGGGAGAGGTTTATAAGAGAAACAACTCAGGTTAAGGTGTAAGGTTTGGGAGAGGATTATAAGAGAAACAACTCAGGTTAAGTTAAGGTGTAAGGTTTGGTAGAGGATCATAAGAGAAACAACTCAGGTTAAGTTAAGGTGTAAGGTTTGGGAGAGGATTATACAAGAAACAACTCAGGTTAAGTTAAGGTGTAAGGTTTGGTAGAGGATTATAAGAGAAACAACTCAGATTAAATTAAGGTGTAAGGTTTGGGAGAGGATTATAAGAGAAACAACTCAGGTTAAGATAAGGTGTAAAGTTTGGTAGAGGATTATACGAGAAACAACTCAGGTTAAGATAAGGTGTAAGGTTTGGGAGAGGATTATAAGAGGAAAAACTCAGGTTAAGTTAAGGTTTGGGAGAGGATTATAAGAGAAACAACTCAGGTTAAAGTGTAAGGTTTGGGAGAGGATTATACAAGAAACAACTCAGGTTAAGGTGTAAGGTTTGGGAGAGGATTATAAGAGAAACAACTCAGGTTAAGTTAAGGTGTAAGGTTTGGTAGAGGATCATAAGAGAAACAACTCAGGTTAAGTTAAGGTGTAAGGTTTGGGAGAGGATTATACAAGAAACAACTCAGGTTAAGTTAAGGTGTAAGGTTTGGGAGAGGCTTATAAGAGAATCAACTCTCGGGTTAAGTTCCGGCAACAATTTCTACTGGGCTTTGGTAAATCATTGTGGCTGAACATCAGAGTGGTGTGAGCTGCGAGTTGTGTCTCTGTCGACTATGGGTTCAATCCGAGGTACTGGGTTTCAGTGGTTTTCTAATTTGGCTTTGGATCAGAGAGGGGAAAAACATCCAAGAGTTTGAAGGTAGGCTACCGTTTTTGATAGACCAAACACATTGTAAACCAATTATTCTTCAAAACATTTAAAAACACATTATCCCAAATAAGCTAATACTTCTACCTGGTCCTTGAACTTGGACAGACGGACAGGGATTAAAGAAACACACCAGAGCTTTTGCGGACAATTATGTAGTCGCTAGGTATGCCAGAAAAGAAGCCCATGTCGAAGTGTGTGTGTGTGTGTGTGTGTGTGTGTGTGTTTGTCATGTCTAGGTATGCCAGAAGAGAAGTGCAGGCAGTCTGCTAAAGTACTTAATCCAGTTTTAATATAGCACTCCGTTTGGAGAAATCCATCACAAGGTCCATGTGTTAGCGGTCAAGCGAAACGTTTTGAGAAACGCTCGGCTAGCTAGCTGTCATTAACGCGCAAACACACACACACACACACGCACACACACACACACACACACAACCTGTCAAAGCAGACAGAGCGACTGACAGAACACTCTCTTTAAAAGGGCAATCTTCAGTTAAATGAATAACAAAGTCTCACCCCTCCACTGATTTGGTAAACGTAACTCATTTCAGGAAACTACTTCACAGGCATTTGAACTTCACATTTAAACATTTTTTTTTATCAAAATGCGTTTTCCTTGGCAGAAAAGCCTTCTGGAACATGTAAACTTTCAAGTGCCTTAATTAATATCAAACTTGTAGGGCCATCTGTAAATACGAATACAATTGTTAAATTACCAGTCTAGATGGTTTTAGCCACGGAACAAGACAGCAACCATCCTGCTGGCCATGATTGGCTTAGATAATGGATGGGCTGGACAAGCCGAGAGAAGAGTAAGGATTGGGCTGCCATTTAACACGCTTATGTCTATAATATCAGCTGGTCAGTATGTGTAGGTAATCCCCTCTAGCGCAGCTGCAAAAGTGTTGCTCTCCACTTCCTGGAGGACCGAGTTTTGAAATCAGTTGAATTAGTATGATAGATAAGGATATGGAGAAAATTCTGGCGTTTGATTGCAAATATGCAGAGGGAGTCAAAAAGAGAACACACAGAAGAATGTTGTATAAAACACCTGTCTCTGGATTATATCTTCAAACTAAGGGCAACTATGGCATCTGTGACAGAGCGGGAGAAGCGTCCATCCCTGTATACGGGTAAAATAGTCTACCTAGCTACAGATTACACTTTTCTAATTTTGTCAGACAGTAGTTTTCATTTCCAGTTAAAGGGTTCTGTTTAGCTAGCTAACGTTAGCTGGCTCCCTAGCTAACGTTAGCTGGCTCCCTAGCTAACGTTAGCTGGCTCCCTAGCTAACGTTACGTGTTTGATGTGTGTAGTAATATTATTCTTATCTCAGAGCCATTTGCGTTGCTCGTTATAGCCTAATGTTAGCATTGAACCTGGTTGGTTAGCTTTAGCTACAGATTCATGCAGGGTAGTAACGTTATGAGTATGGATAATTGTTTAGCTAGCTAGCTACATGTCTAAACAAAATAATCTGCTGTGCCAGTAACCATTTCACTGTACCTTCTGTATATCCTGTGCATTTAACACATCAACTCTGTACCTTCTGTATATCCTGTGCATTTAACACATCAACTCTGTACCTTCTGTATATCCTGTGCATTTAACACATCAACTCTGTACCTTCTGTATATCCTGTGCATTTAACACATCAACTTTGATTTTATGACCAGCATCAAAGTCAAATGAGGATATAACGTTAGGCCAACGAGACAGTGTCCAAGTTCTACAATTTCTCCAATAGAAAGCCCTGCTTTTATTTCCTCACACTCACAACCGTAAGCTATTTTCTGTATTTAGCTATTAACTTGTAAATAATGATCTTGTTGTGAGTTTATTCTCCTGTAATAATGACGACAAATGAGCTAGTGAAGATGTTGTCGACTATATGATATGGTTGTTATTGGAACTGGTTAACCAGCTAACTTAACATCAGCTACAGTAGCTAGCTAACAAGCTAAAAATAAGATCCAAAATATTGTTAAAAAGTAGCTTTACGGACCTCCCGAGTGGCGCAGTGGTCTAAGACACTACATCGCAGTGCTAGCTATGCCACTAGAAATTCTGGGTTCAAGTCCAGGCTCTGTTGCAGCCAGCCGTGACCGGGAGGCCCATTGGGTAGCGCACCATTGGCCCAGTGTCGTCCGGGTTGGGGAGGGTTTGACCTGCAGGGATGTTCTTGTCTCATTGCGCACTAGCGACTCCTGTGGCGGGCCGGGAGCAGTGCACGCTGACATGGTCGCCAGGTGTATGGTGTTTCCCTCCGACACATTGGTGCGGCTGGCTTCCGGGTTAAGTGGGCATTGTGTCAAGAAGCATCACTTTCCTATTTTTCCTCAACTGTAGTGATTGATATACCCTTTTCTAGCTCTGAGTCTCTGCTTTCATCCAACGTAAAAATTATATTTAAATGTATTACATGAGACCAAATCGATGCGGTCGGTCACAAATAGCTATGGATGCACGGACTGACCACCCATGAGATCGAAATTACAGTTTCAATCATGTTTGGAGGCTATGTAATGTTTGTTTAAAACTACATTGTTCATCGACAAAAGAAAAAAAGAAAAGCTTATATTTTGGGTTCTGATGGGGTTAGAAAATTAAAATAAGCTCACGAGGCATTACTAAATGCATTCAAGCATTTAAAAGTCCCCTCTAATGGATTAGCCGTAAAGTCTTGATTGTAATGGTTAACCATTAGCTTGCTGACCCTATGTTAGGTCTGCTAACCACTAGCTTACTGTAACTATGTTAGGTCTGCTAACCATTAGCTTACTGTCACTGTGTTAGGGCTGCTAACCATTAGCTTACTGTCACTGTGTTAGGTCTGCTAACCATTAGCTTGCTGTCACTGTGTTAGGTCTGCTAACCATTAGCTTACTGTCACTGTGTTAGGTCTGCTAACCATTAGCTTGCTGTCACTGTGTTAGGTCTGCTAACCATTAGCTTACTGTCACTGTGTTAGGTCTGCTAACCATTAGCTTGCTGTCACTGTGTTAGGTCAACTAACCATAGGCTTACTGTCACTGTGTTAGGTCTACAAACCATTAGCTTACTGTCACTGTGTTAGGTCTACAAACCATTAGCTTACTGTCACTGTGTTTGGTCTGCTAACCATTAGCTTACTGTCACTGTGTTAGGTCTGCTAACCATTAGCTTACTGTCACTGTGTTAGGTCTGCTAACCATTAACTTACTGTCACTGTGTTAGGTCTACTAACCATAGGCTTACTCTCACTATGTTAGGTCTACTAACCATAGGCTTACTCTCACTATGTTAGGTCTACCAACCACAGGCTTACTCTCACTGTGTTAGGTCTACTAACCATAGGCTTACTCTCACTATGTTAGGTCTACTAACCATAGGCTTACTCTCACTATGTTAGGTCTACTAACCATAGGCTTACTCTCACTATGTTAGGTCTACTAACCACAGGCTTACTCTCACTATGTTAGGTCTACTAACCATAGGCTTACTCTCACTATGTTAGGTCTACTAACCATAGGCTTACTCTCACTATGTTAGGTCTACTAATCATAGGCTTACTCTCACTATGTTAGGTCTACTAACCATAGGCTTACTCTCACTGTGTTAGGTCTACCACCCATAGGCTTACTCTCACTATGTTAGGTCTACTAACCATAGGCTTACTCTCACTATGTTAGGTCTACTAACCATAGGCTTACTCTCACTATGTTAGGTCTACTAACCATAGGCTTACTCTCACTATGTTAGGTCTACTAACCACAGGCTTACTCTCACTATGTTAGGTCTACTAACCATAGGCTTACTCTCACTATGTTAGGTCTACTAACCATTAGCTTACTGTCACTATGTTAGGTCTACTAACCACAGGCTTACTCTCACTATGTTAGGTCTACTAACCACAGGCTTACTCTCACTATGTTAGGTCTACTAACCACAGGCTTACTCTCACTATGTTAGGTCTACTAACCATAGGCTTACTCGCACTATGTTAGGTCTACTAACCATTAGCTTACTCTCACTATGTTAGGTCTACTAACCATAGGCTTACTGTCACTATGTTAGGTCTACTAACCATTAGCTTACTCTCACTATGTTAGGTCTACTAACCATAGGCTTACTGTCACTATGTTAGGTCTACTAACCATAGGCTTACTGTCACTATGTTAGGTCTACTAACCATAGGCTTACTGTCACTATGTTAGGTCTACTAACCATAGGCTTACTCTCTCTATGTTAGGTCTGCTAACCATATGCTTACTCTCACTATGTTAGGTCTGCTAACCATAGGCTTACTCTCACTATGTTAGGTCTGCTAACCATAGGCTTACTCTCACTATGTTAGGTATGCTAACCATAGGCTTACTCTCACTGTGTTAGGTCTACTAACCACAGGCTTACTCTCACTATGTTAGGTCTACTAACCATAGGCTTACTCTCACTATGTTAGGTCTACAAACCACAGGCTTACTCTCACTGTGTTAGGTCTACTAACCATTAGCTTACTCTCACTATGTTAGGTCTGCTAACCATTAGCTTACTCTCACTGTGTTAGGTCTACTAACCACAGGCTTACTCTCACTGTGTTAGGTCTACTAACCATTAGCTTACTCTCACTATGTTAGGTCTGCTAACCACAGGCTTACTCTCACTGTGTTAGGTCTACTAACCACAGGCTTACTCTCACTTTGTTAGGTCTACTAACCACAGGCTTACTCTCACTGTGTTAGGTCTGCTAACCATTAGCTTACTCTCACTATGTTAGGTCTACTAACCACAGGCTTACTGTCACTGTGTTTGGTCTACTAACCATTAGCTTACTGTCACTATGTTAGGTCTACTAACCATAGGCTTACTCTCACTATGTTAGGTCTACTAACCACAGGCTTACTCTCACTATGTTAGGTCTACTAACCATTAGCTTACTCTCACTATGTTAGGTCTACTAACCATAGGCTTACTCTCACTATGTTAGGTCTACTAACCACAGGCTTACTCTCACTATGTTAGGTCTACTAACCACAGGCTTACTCTCACTATGTTAGGTCTACTAACCACAGGCTTACTCTCACTATGTTAGGTCTACTAACCATAGGCTTACTCTCACTATGTTAGGTCTACTAACCATAGGCTTACTCTCACTATGTTAGGTCTACTAACCATAGGCTTACTCTCACTGTGTTAGGTCTACGAACCATAGGCTTACTCTCACTATGTTAGGTCTACTAACCATAGGCTTACTCTCACTGTGTTAGGTCTACTAACCATAGGCTTACTCTCACTGTGTTAGGTCTACTAACCATAGGCTTACTCTCACTATGTTAGGTCTACTAACCATAGGCTTACTCTCACTATGTTAGGTCTACTAACCACAGGCTTACTCTCACTATGTTAGGTCTACTAACCATAGGCTTACTCTCACTATGTTAGGTCTACTAACCACAGGCTTACTCTCACTATGTTAGGTCTACTAACCATAGGCTTACTGTCACTATGTTAGGTCTACTAACCATAGGCTTACTGTCACTATGTTAGGTCTACTAACCATAGGCTTACTGTCACTATGTTAGGTCTACTAACCACAGGCTTACTCTCACTGTGTTAGGTCTACTAACCACAGGCTTACTCTCACTGTGTTAGGTCTACTAACCACAGGCTTACTCTCACTGTGTTAGGTCTACTAACCACAGGCTTACTGTCACTATGTTAGGTCTACTAACCATAGGCTTACTGTCACTATGTTAGGTCTACTAACCATTAGCTTACTCTCACTATGTTAGGTCTACTAACCATAGGCTTACTCTCACTGTGTTAGGTCTACTAACCATAGGCTTACTCTCACTATGTTAGGTCTACTAACCATAGGCTTACTCTCACTATGTTAGGTCTACTAACCATAGGCTTACTCTCACTGTGTTAGGTCTATTAACCATAGGCTTACTCTCACTGTGTTAGGTCTACTAACCATAGGCTTACTCTCACTATGTTAGGTCTACTAACCATAGGCTTACTCTCACTGTGTTAGGTCTACTAACCATAGGCTTACTGTCACTGTGTTAGGTCTACTAACCATAGGCTTACTCTCACTGTGTTAGGTCTACTAACCATAGGCTTACTCTCACTGTGTTAGGTCCTAACCCTAACCCTAACCCTAACCCTGTCACTATGTTAGGTCTACTAACCATTAGCTTGCTGTCACTATGTTAGGTCTACTAACCACAGGCTTACTCTCACTATGTTAGGTCCTAACCCTAACCCTAACCCTGTCACTGTGTTAGGTCTACTAACCATAGGCTTACTCTCACTGTGTTAGGTCTACTAACCATTAGCTTACTCTCACTGTGTTAGGTCCTAACCCTAACCCTAACCCTGTCACTGTGTTAGGTCTACTAACCATAGGCTTACTCTCACTGTGTTAGGTCTACTAACCATTAGCTTACTCTCACTGTGTTAGGTCCTAACCCTAACCCTAACCCTGTCACTGTGTTAGGTCTACTAACCATAGGCTTACTCTCACTATGTTAGGTCTACTAACTATTAGCTTACTGTCACTGTGTTAGGTCTACTAACCATAGGCTTACTCTCACTATGTTAGGTCTACTAACTATTAGCTTACTGTCACTGTGTTAGGTCTACTTGTGCACTTTTGGAGAAGTGGAATATAATATTATGTAATATATTATATATTTACTGTAATAATATATTACATAATGTATGCCATTTCTCACAGGATTGAGTGTAAAAGTCTTGACATCCTCAGTTAAATCCAATCAGAACCACACACACAGACACACACACACACACTCTACCCCCAACCATTAGTTTGTTCCCAGGGCCAAAACAAAGAGAGAGAACACTGTTCCATTGACGTCAGAGTTAGCTCGACCACAGTCTTGGGCAGTGTGTGTGTGTGTGTGTGTGTGTGTGTGTGTGTGTGTGTGTGTGTGTGTGTGTGTGTGTGGTTTTAACTAAGGAATACCCATGGCCATTACATGGATGTGGGGAGAGAAGAAGAAGAATCCACAACAAAGCATCCTGCTGAAGAAGAGAAACAATAGAACAAATACTATGTATACTATTACTATAAATACTATTACTACCACTACTATCACTATCAATACTATTACTATCAATACTGTTACTATCAATACTATTAATATCAATAATGTTACTATCAATACTGTTGCTATCAATACTATTACTGTCAATGATGTTGCTATCAATACTGTTACTATCAATACTGTTACTATCAATACTATTACTATCGATAATGTTACTATCAATACTGGTACAATCAATAATATTACAATCAATACTATTACTATCAATAATTCTACTATACTGCTGCTATCAATACTGTTATTATCTATACTGTTACTATCAATACTGTTGCTATCGATACTGCTGCTATCAATACTGTTACTATCAATACCGTTACTATTAATACCGTTACTATCAATACTGTTACAATCAATAATATTACTATCAATACTATTACTATCTATACTGTTACTATCAATACTATTACTATCAATAATTATACTATACTGCTGCTATCAATACTGTTGCTATCGATACTGCTGCTATCAATACTGTCACTATCAATGCTGTTACTATCAATACTATTACTCTCAATACTTCTACTATCAACACTGTTACTATCAATACTGTTGCTATCGATACTGCTGCTATCAATACTGTTACTATCAATACTATTACTCTCAATACTTCTACTATCTATACTGTTACTATCAATACTGTTGCTATCGATACTGCTGCTAGCAATACTGTTACTATCGATACTGTTACTGTCAATAATGTAACTACCAATACTGCTACTATCAATACTGCTACTATCAATACTGCTACTATCAATACTGATACAATCAAGACTGTTACTATCTATACTGTTACTAGCAATAATGTTACTATCAATACTGCTACTATCAATACTGTATATATACTGTTACTATCAATACTGTTAATATCACTACTGCAACTATCAATACTGTTACTATCAAGGATGTTACTATCTATACTGTTACTATCAATACTGTTACTATCAATACTGTTACTATCAATACTGTTACTATCAATACTGCATATATACTGTTACTGTCAATATTATTACTATCAAAAGTGTATATATAATGTTACTATCTATACTGTTACTATCAATACTGCTACTATCAATACTGTTACTATCAATACTGCTAATGTCAATACTGTTACTATCAACACAATTACTATCAATACTTTATATACTGTTACTATCTAAACTGATACTATCAAGACTGTTACTATCAATACTGTTACAAGCTATACTGTTACTATCAATACCATTACTATCAATAATGTTACTCTCAATACTGCTACTCTCAATACTGTTACTATCAATCCTGCTAATATCAATATTATTACTATCTATACTGTTACTATCAATGCTGTTACTATCAATACAGTTACTAGCAATACTGTTACTATCAATACTAGTACTATCAGTACTATTACTATCAATGCTATTACTATCAATACTGTATATATACTGTTACTATCAATACTATTTCTATCCAAACTGTAAATATACTGTTACTATCAATACTGCTACTATCACCACTGTATATATACTGTTACTATCTATACTGTTACTATCAATACTGCTTCTACCAATACTGTTACTATCAAGCCTGTTGCTATCAATAATGTTACTATCTATACTGTTACTATCAATACTATTCCTATCAATACTGTTACTATCTATACTGTTACTGGCAATACTGTTACTATCAGTACTGCTACTATCAATACTAGTACTGTCAGTACTGCTACTATCAATACTGTTACTATGAAGACTGTTACTATCAATACTGTTACTACCAATACTAGAACTATCAATACTGTTACTATCAATACTATTACTATCAATACTGTATATATACTGTTGCTAGCAATACTGTTACTATCAAGCCTGTTGCTATCTACAATGTTACTATCATTACTAGTTCTATCAATACTGTTACTAAAAATACTGTTACTATCAATCCTGCCACTGTCAATACTGCTACTAGCAATACTGCTACTGTCTTTACTGTTACTATAAATACTATTACTATCAATGCGGTTACTGTCTATACTGTTACTATCAATACTATTACCATCAATAATGTTACTATCAATACTGTAAATATACATGCTACTATCAATACTATTACTATCAATACTTCTAATATCTATACTGTTATTATCAATACTGTTGCTATCGATACTGCTGCTATCATTACTGCTACTATCAATACTGCTGCTACCAGTAATGTATATATACTACTACTATCAATACTGTTACTATCAATACTATTACTATCAATACTGTATATATACTGTTGCTATCAATACTGTATATATACTGTTGCTATCAAGACTGTTGCTATCTACACTGTTACTATCAATACTATTACTATCAATACTGTATATATACTGTTGCTATCAATACTGTTACCATCAATACTATTACTATCAATACTGTTACTATCAATACTGGTACTATCAATACTGATACTGTGTTTACTGTTACTATAAATACTATTACTATCAATACTGTTACTGTCTATACTGTTACTATCAATACTATTACCATCAATAACGTTATTATCAATACTGTAAATATACATGCTACTATCAGTACTATTACTGTCTTTACTGTTACTATCAATACTAGTACTATCAATACTGTTACTATCTATACTGTTACTATCAATACTGGTACTATCAATACAGTTACTATCAATACTAGTACTATCAATACTGTTACTATCTATACTGTTACTATCAATAATGTTACTGTCAATACTGTTGCTATCAATGCTGCTAAAATCAATACTGTTACTATCAATATTGTTACTATCAAGACTGTTACTATCTATACTGTGAATATACTGTTACTATCAATACTGGTACTATCAATACTGTTACTATCAATACTAGTACTATCAATACTGTTACTATCTATACTGTTACTATCAATACTGTTGCCTTCGATACTGCTGCTATCAATACTGCTACTATCATTAATGTATAGATACTGCTACTATCAATACTGTTACTATCAAGAATGTTGCTATTTACACTGTTACTATCAGTGCTAGTACAATCAATACTGTTACTATCAATACTGTTACTGTCAATACGGTTACTATCAAGACCGTTACTATCTATACTGTTACTATCAATACTAGTACTATCAATACTGTTACTATCAATAGTAGTAATAACAATACTGTTGCTATCAAGACTGTTACTCTCTACACTGTTACTATCAATGCTGGTACTATCAATACTGTTACTATCAATACTAGTAATACCAATACTGTTACCAGCTTTGCTGTTACTATCAATACCGGTACTATCAATACTGTTACTACCAACACTAGTAATAACAATACTGTTACTATCTTTGCTGTTACTATCAATACCGGAACTATCAATACTGTTACTATCAATACTAGTAATACCAATACTGTTTCTATCTTTGCTGTTACTATCAATACTTGTACTATCAATACTGTTACTATCAATACTAGTAATAACAATACTGTTACCATCAATACTGTTACTATCAATACAGCTACTATCAATACTGTTACTATCAATACTGCTACTATCAATACTGTTACTGGCAATACTGTTTGTATACTGTTACTATCAATGCTGCTTCTATCAATACTGTTACTATCAAAACTGCCACTATCAATACTAATACTATCAATACTGTTACTATCAAGACTGTTACTATCTATACTATTACTACCAATACGGTTAGTATCAATACTGTTACTATCAATACTGCTACTATCAATACTATTACTATCAATACTGTTACTATCTATACTGTTACTATCAGGACCGTTACTATCAAGACTGTTACAATCTATAGTGTTACTCTCAATACTAGTCCTATCAATACTGTTACTACCTATACTGTTACTATCAGTACTAGTACTACCAATACTGTTACTATCAATACTAGTACTATCAATACTGTTACTGTCAATACTGTTACTATCAATACTGCTACTATCAATACTGCTACTATCAATATTGTTACTATCTATACTGTTATTATCTATAATATTACTATCAATGCTGCTACTATCAATACTGCTACTATCAATACTGCTACTGTCTATACTGTTACTATAAATACTGTTACTGTCTATACTGTTACTATCAATACTATTACTATCAATACTGTAAATATACTGCTACTATCAATACTATTACTATCAATAATTATACTATCAATACTATTACTATCAATACTTCTACTATCTATACTGTTATTATCAATACTGTTGCTATCGATACGGCTGCTATCAATACTGCTACTATCATTAATGTATAGATACTGCTACTATCAATACTGTTACTATCAAGACTGTTGCTATCTACACTGTTACTATCAGTACGGGTACTATCAATACTGTTACTATCAATACTGTTACTATCAATACTGTTACTATCAATACTCTTACTAGCAAGACCGTTACTATCTATACTGTTACTATCAATACTGTTACTATCAATACTGGTGCTATTAATACTGTTACTGTCTACACTGTTACTATCGGTACTGTTACTATCAATATTGTTACTATCAATACTATTACTATCAATACTGTTTCTATCTATACTGTTACTATCAATACTGCTACTTTAAATACTTCTAATATAGATATTATTTTGTTGGAGTTTGGACAATGAGTTTGTCCAGTTGAAAACTATAAACTGACAAGCACAGGATAAACTACACCTTTGAAATACCCAGGACAAATTCTTGCCAGCCCAATAGACAAGAACCAGGACGTATCGCAGGTGGAGAGGGCATAATATTTGTCTGGTTCTGAACTATCACAGGTGTAGAGAGGGGTGAGAGAAGGAGGAATGTGGTGTCTTTATCTCGCTAATCTCTATTGGTATTCAGGTGAGCAATTACGGACTTACTTGTCCGTCACAGAATTCGGTCCTCTATCCTCTCCGGTCCGTCAAACAATACCTTCCCCTGTCCCCCACCTTTCACACCTGTAGAACATCGCTCATGTCTCTCACCGTCCTGACCATTTGGCTCACCTGTGTAGAGAACGTAATAAGACAAGATAGTTCACAGTAGTCATATATGTGTCCTCCATCCTCTGATTGTGGAGTCACGGATTGTTACTCACTCATCACCCCCCCACAAAAACTTCAATCTTGTTCGGATCCAAAAGAGAATTCATGCTCACTAATGAACGTTGGTGCTGATGTACGAACATCATATTTTCATCTGGCTCACCTGTGAACAGAGAATGAATATGTTGTAGTAATACGGTCTAACCATCAAGACGGTCAACTCCAGCTACTCTTTCACATCTCCTATTCCCTCGCTAAAAGATCTCTGACCTCTGGTCTCTGACAACCTACCATCAAGACGGTCAACTCCAGCTACTCTTTCACGTCTCCTATTCCCTCGCTAAAAGATCCCTGACCTCTGGTCTCTGACAACCTACCATCAAGACGGTCAACTCCAGCTACTCTTTCACATCTCCTATTCCCTCGCTAAAAGATATCTGACCTCTGGTCTCTGACAACCTACCATCAAGACGGTCAACTCCAGCTACTCTTTCATATCTCCTATTCCCTCGCTAAAAGATCTCTGACCTCTGGTCTCTGACCACCTATGCGACTGCTGTTCTCATCATCCTCCAACCTGCTCAGTTGATGAACCATCGTGGTAAGACACTAAAAGTGATTTAATTTGACCCTTGTTACAGAGACAACATGCTAGTTAACGAGGTGTCGTGGTGTAGATTAAATTAGATTGCCTGTAGTAATGTGTGTAATATAGTCATTCAAGAGAGAGATGCCTCTGGGTTGAGTCCAGGACAGACGTTGTGAAGTTGTGATGTCCGAACTCCTCTGGGTTGAGTCCAGGACAGAAGTTATGTTGTTGTGATGTTGTGATGTCTGAACTCCTCTTGGTTGAGTTCAGGACAGAAGTTATGTTGTTGTGATGTTGTGATGTCTGAACTCCTCTTGGTTGAGTCCAGGACAGAAGTTATGTTGTTGTGATGTTGTGATGTCTGAACTCCTCTTGGTTGAGTCCAGGACAGAAGTTATGTTGTTGTGATGTTGTGATGTCTGAACTCCTCTTGGTTGAGTTCAGGACAGAAGTTATGATGTTGTTATGTCTGAACTCCTCTGGGTTGAGTTCAGGACAGAAGATGTGATAATTGACCTCTGGGTTGAGTCCAGGACAGACGTTGTGATGTTGTGATGTCCGAACTCCTCTGGGTTGAGTCCAGGACAGATGTTGTGATGTTGTGATGTCTGAACTCCTCTGGGTTGGGTTCAGGACAGATGTTGTGATGTTGTGATATCTGAACTCCTCTGGGTTGAGTCCAGGGCAGACGTTGTGATAACTGACCTCCTCTGGATCTGAATCTCTTTATGCTACACAACCACCATCATCACTTAGAGAGCCGCTTCAACAGTGTGTGTGTGTGTGTGTGTTTTTTTCGTTCCCTAATCCTCGCCAGACAGATATGACTTCATTGGGTGTGATGATTCAGAAGACACAATCATCACCGGCTGCAACTGTGAGGCAACCGCAAGACGATCCCGAACGCTGTAGTGTCTGACCGCAGGGCAATATATCTGCTCTGATGAAGATTTCTCTAAGACTGTGGTCATGCATGCTATTTTTTTTCTCTCACTATCTTTCTCTCTCTCTCTCTCTCTCTCTCTCTTTCTATCTCTCTTGCTCCCTCTCTATCTCTCCTTTTCTCTCTCTTTATATATCTCTCTCTCGCTGTCTCTCTGTATCTCTCTCTCTCTCTGTCTCTCTCTGTCTCTCTGTCTCTCTCTCCTTTTCTCTATCTTTATTTTGCTTTCTCTCTCTCTCTTTATTTTGCTTTCTCTCTCTCTCTCTTTATTTTGCTTTCTCCCTCTACCGAACTTTCTCTTTCTCTTTCTCTCTCTCTCTGTCTCTCTCTCCTTTTCTCTATCTTTATTTCACTTTCTCTCTCTCTCTCTTTATTTCACTTTCTCTATCCATCTTTATCTTTCTCTCTCTCTCTCTCTCTGTATCTCTCTCTTGCTGTCTCTCTCTCTCTCTCTCTCTCTCTCTCGCTCTCTCTCAGGGCGTAACCCCTCTCAGGTCTCCATGACACCCTCAGGGACCTTTTAGCTTGTAATTGATGATGTCATCAGGCCGGGACATCCGGGCGCCAACTTATAACGCCACACCCCTGTGCCTCCCTGTCTTACACAGTGGTGACTGATTCTCTACAGGTCATGTTCTTTTAAGGCGCCCTGTCTGGGCCGTCTCATAAAAATATAACTCTGCCCCTCGTCTATTTCTCTTAGCCTTGTTTCTTTCCAAAAATATAACTCTGCCCCTCGTCTATTTCTCTTAGCCTTGTTTCTTTCCAAAAATATAACTTTGCCCCTCGTCTATTTCTCTTAGCCTTGTTTCTTTCTAAAAATATAACTCTGCCCCTCGTCTATTTCTCTTAGCCTTGTTTCTTTCCAAAAATATAACTTTGCCCCTCGTCTATTTCTCTTAGCCTTGTTTCTTTCCAAAAATATAACTTTGCCCCTCGTCTATTTCTCTTAGCCTTGTTTCTTTCCAAAAATATAACTTTGTCCGACTGCATCAGTTGATGGAGACACTTCCAGTCATTCCGTCTTACAACAACAACAGGAAAGCAATATTTTATTTTTTATTCCTACCAGATTTAGTCTAATTTACGACAGAAGACAACCTCACACACTTGTTATTTTAAAAGAACGCTATCAAAGTATAGTCTATGTGAGTCAAAAGATGTCTGACTTAAATCTATACATTTTGTTAAATTGTATACCTAAAAATCCTACCAAGGCTTAAATACTGTTATTTACCGACAAAACTATTGATCTTCGAAAGGTTGTGTTACTAATCTATTTCAACATAATTCCTCCGATCTCTCCTGGCGGTGTCTGTGTTTGAATCTCAGCAGGGATGTTCTAGGAACGTGATTTTTACAACGCAACTTCGCAACATTACAACACAACATGTATGTGTGTATGTGTATGTGTGTGTGTGTGTGTGTGTCACAACCTTGGATGATTTTTAGAAGCGTGAAATGTTCCAGGAATCATGGCCAGTACGTATCAAGAGTCTCAGAGTAGGAGTTCAGATCTAGGATCAGTTTGGCCTTTTAGATCATTATGAATCAGATTACATGGAGAGGGGGGACCTGATCCTATATCATATTGAATATGACTACATGGACAGAGGGGGACCTGATCCTAGATCATAATGAGTCAGATTACATGGAGAGGGGAGACCTGATCCTAGATCATAATGAATCAGATTACATGGAGAGGGGAGACCTGATCCTAGATCATTATGAATCAGATTACATGGAGAGGGGGGACCTGATCCTAGATCATAATGAGTCAGATTACATGGAGAGGGGAGACCTGATCCTAGATCATAATGAATCAGATTACATGGAGAGGGGGGACCTGATCCTAAATCATAATGAGTCAGATTACATGGAGAGGGGAGACCTGATCCTAGATCATAATGAATCAGATTACATAGAGAGGAGGGACCTGATCCTAGATCATTATGAATATGACTACATGGAGAGGAGGGACCTGATCCTAGATCATTATGAATATGACTACATGGAGAGGAGGGACCTGATCCTAGATCATTATGAATATGACTACATGGAGAGGGGAGACCTGATCCTAGATCATAATGAATCAGATTACATGGAGAGGGGAGACCTGATCCTAGATCATAATGAATCAGATTACATAGAGAGGAGGGACCTGATCCTAGATCATTATGAATATGACTACATGGAGAGGAGGGACCTGATCCTAGATCATTATGAATATGACTACATGGAGAGGAGGGACCTGATCCTAGATCATTATGAATATGACTACATGGAGAGGGGAGACCTGATCCTAGATTATTATGAATATGACTACATGGAGAGGGGGGACCTGATCCTAGATCATAATGTATTCATAAAGAGTAGGAGTGCTGATCTAGGATCAGTTTGGCCTTTTAGATCATAATGAATCAGATTACATGGAGAGGAGGGACCTGATCCTAGATCATAATGAGTATGACTACATGGAGAGGAGGGACCTGATCCTAGATCATAATGTATTAGATTATTTATGGACGGGAAGAGACCTGGGGCCATATCCACAAAGCATCTCAGAAAATATCCTTGGAATCCTGTTAAAATCTGTTTTAAGACAACAACAACAAACGAAAAAACCTCTCCGCTCAGAGTAGGTTTCAGGATGATGATTAGACACTGAGCAGCCAAACTCTGAGACAGGAGTAAAATCAACTCATAAAAGTTTATCTCATCTGGTAACACTTTTTCGCTTGGCTAGCTAGCTAATGTTTTTTTGTTTGAAAAAAAAAAATGCATCTGGACACAGTACCATTTATTTATTTTTTCATCCAGCTGCCAATTCCTGATCTTTTTGAGGACATAATTTGAGGAGTCGCCTGAAACATGAAAGGAATGGGACACGAGGCAGAAGGGCTCGGAGAGAGTACGACTGGCTACTATTCTGAACTTTGTGTGGTTTCTTTCTGTGGCCCAGAGCAGCTGAGCAATCAGCCAAGTGGTTGCTAAACACAGAGTGGAAGAGGAGAAGTCCTGTAGTGACGATAAGAGTCAGGCTGGCTCCCAGACTTGCCTTACTACAAGACCATCAGCAGACTATCATCTACAATCCTCTGTACCCTTGGCCTTTTCAACTGCCCCTTAACGACTTGGCCTCTATGAGAGATGCTATGAAAATTACTATAGAAATGTAATAAATCATTGTTATAATCATTATTATTATGATTAATATTTCCTGAGGTCACTAGTGTAAGTACTGTTCCCCGCTAACTAACCCGGTGAAACAAGAGTAGTCCAGGTCAGGGTCTCTCCTCAGGTCAGGGTCTCTCCTCAGGTCAGGGTCTCTCCTCAGGTCAGGGTCTCTCCTCAGGTCAGGGTCTCTCCTCAGGTCAGGGTCTCTCCTCAGGTCAGGGTCTCTCCTCAGGTCAGGGTCTCTCCTCAGGTCAGGGTCTCTCCTCAGGTGAGGGTCTCTTCTCAGGTCAGGGTCTCTCCTCAGGTCAGGGTTTCTCCTCAGGTCAGGGTCTCTCCTCAGGTCAGGGTTTCTCCTCAGGTCAGGGTCTCTTCTCAGGTCAGGGTCTCTCCTCAGGTCAGGGTCTCTCCTCAGGTCAGGGTCTCTCCTCAGGTGAGGGTCTCTTCTCAGGTCAGGGTCTCTCCTCAGGTCAGGGTCTCTCCTCAGGTCAGGGTCTCTTCTCAGGTCAGGGTCTCTCCTCAGGTCAGGGTCTCTCCTCAGGTCAGGGTCTCTCCTCAGGTCAGGGTTTCTCCTCAGGTCAGGGTCTCTCCTCAGGTCAGGGTCTCTTCTCAGGTCAGGGTTTCTCCTCAGGTCAGGGTCTCTCCTCAGGTCAGGGTCTCTTCTCAGGTCAGGGTCTCTCCTCAGGTCAGGGTCTCTTCTCAGGTCAGGGTCTCTCCTCAGGTCAGGGTCTCTTCTCAGGTCAAGGTCTCTCCTCAGGTCAGGGTCTCTCCTCAGGTCAGGGTCTCTCCTCAGGTCAGGGTCTCTCCTCAGGTCAGGGTCTCTCCTCAGGTCAGGGTCTCTCCTCAGGTCAGGGTCTCTTCTCAGGTCAGGGTCTCTCCTCAGGTCAGGGTCTCTCCTCAGGTCAGGGTCTCTCCTCAGGTCAGGGTTTCTCCTCAGGTCAGGGTCTCTCCTCAGGTCAGGGTCTCTTCTCAGGTCAGGGTTTCTCCTCAGGTCAGGGTCTCTCCTCAGGTCAGGGTCTCTTCTCAGGTCAGGGTCTCTCCTCAGGTCAGGGTCTCTTCTCAGGTCAAGGTCTCTCCTCAGGTCAGGGTCTCTCCTCAGGTCAGGGTTTCTCCTCAGGTCAGGGTCTCTCCTCAGGTCAGGGTCTCTCCTCAGGTCAGGGTCTTTCCTCAGGTCAGGGTCTCTCCTCAGGTCAGGGTCACTCCTCAGGTCACAAGTATAAATACTGTTCCCAGCTAACTAACACATGTGAAACGAAACACAGGAAAACATCTAACTTCATTTTCACTGATCCATAAAAGGAAAGATGGAGGGATGGAAGGAGTGAAAGAAGGTATATGGAGAAAGGTTCAAGATCTGGCAAACGGGTTGATGGAATGTTAACTAGCTGGCAGAGTTCCAAGGTGCTGCTAAACAAGAGAATGTTTCATTCCTTCTCCGATGTATTGTTGGTTGAAAACGGTCCAGAGTTTAGGAGGTTTTAGGTTTTAAAAGTTTAATTAATGCTCCCCTAACTCAAAGGGCTGAGGAGAGCAGGGACACACACACACACACACACACACACACACACACACACACACACACACACACACACACACAGAGAGAGAGAGAGCAGAGGTAATGGTGTTTGTTCTGTCATAATAGGGAGTTTTAAAAGGTAACAAAATCTAAACTGTGTTAAACTGTGTTTTGCGGCCGTATTAAACGAGAGGAATGATTTGTTCTCACTGTTTGTTATTTAGCGTGTGTGTGTGTGTGTGTGTGTGTGTGTGTGTGTGTGTGTGTGTGTGTGTGTGTGTGTGTGTGTGTGTGTGTGTGTGTGTGTGTGTGTGTGTGTGTGTGTGTGTGTGTGTGTGTGTGTGTGTGTGTGTGTGTGTCTAAACAAAATCTAATCAAAGTTATAAACAACAGGTGTGGACTAACAGTGAAATGCTTATTTACGATCCTTCCCAACAATACAAAGAGAAAGAAAATAGAGACGTAATTTAATCATAATAACATGAAAAATGAGTAACGATAACATGGCTTTATACAGGGGGTACCAGTACTGAGTAATGATTACATGGCTTTATACAGGGGGTACCAGTACTGAGTAATGATAACATGGCTTTATACAGGGGGTACCAGTACTGAGTAATGATAACATGGCTTTATACAGGGGGTACCAGTACTGAGTAATGATAACATGGCTTTATACAGGGGGTACCAGTACTGAGTAATGATTACATGGCTTTATACAGGGGGTACCAGTACTGAGTAATGATAACATGGCTTTATACAGGGGGTACCAGTACTGAGTAATGATAACATGGCTTTATACAGGGGGTACCAGTACTGAGTAATGATAACATGGCTTTATACAGGGGGTACCAGTACTGAGTAATGATTACATGGCTTTATACAGGGGGTACCAGTACTGAGTAATGATAACATGGCTTTATACAGGGGGTACCAGTACTGAGTAATGATAACATGGCTTTATACAGGGGGTACCAGTACTGAGTAATGATAACATGGCTTTATACAGGGGGTACCAGTACTGAGTAATGATAACATGGCTTTATACAGGGGGTACCAGTACTGAGTAATGATAACATGGCTTTATACAGGGGGTACCAGTACTGAGTAATGATAACATGGCTTTATACAGGGGGTACCAGTACTGAGTAATGATAACATGGCTTTATACAGGGGGTACCAGTACTGAGTAATGATAACATGGCTTTATACAGGGGGTACCAGTACTGAGTAATGATAACATGGCTTTATACAGGGGGTACCAGTACTGAGTAATGGTAACATGGCTTTATACAGGGGGTACCAGTACTGAGTAATGATAACATGGCTTTATACAGGGGGTACCAGTACTGAGTAATGATAACATGGCTTTATACAGGGGGTAACAGTACTGAGTAATTATAACATGGCTTTATACAGGGGGTACCAGTACTGAGTAATGATAACATGGCTTTATACAGGGGGTACCAGTACTGAGTAATGATAACATGGCTTTATACAGGGGGTACCAGTACTGAGTAATGATAACATGGCTTTATACAGGGGGTACCAGTACTGAGTAATGATAACATGGCTTTATACAGGGGGTAACAGTACTGAGTAATTATAACATGGCTTTATACAGGGGGTACCAGTACTGAGTAATGATAACATGGCTTTATACAGGGGGTACCAGTACTGAGTAATGATTACATGGCTTTATACAGGGGGTACCAGTACTGAGTAATGATTTCATGGCTTTTTACACAGGGTACCAGTACTGAGTAATGATAACATGGCTTTATACAGGGGGTACCAGTACTGAGTAATGATAAAATGGCTTTATACACAGGGTACCAGTACTGAGTAATGATAACATGGCTTTATACAGGGGGTACCAGTACTGAGTAACGATAACATGGCTTTATACAGGGGGTACCAGTACTGAGTAACGATAACATGGCTTTATACAGGGGGTACCAGTACTGAGTAACGATAACATGGCTTTATACAGGGGGTACCAGTACTGAGTAACGATAACATGGCTTTATACAGGGGGTACCAGTACTGAGTAATGATAACATGGCTTTATACAGGGGGTACCAGTACTGAGTAACGATAACATGGCTTTATACAGGGGGTACCAGTACTGAGTAATGATAACATGGCTTTATACAGGGGGTACCGGTACTGAGTAATGATAACATGGCTTTATACAGGGGGTACCGGTACTGAGTAATGATTACATGGCTTTATACAGGGGGTAACAGTACTGAGTAATGATAACATGGCTTTATACAGGGGGTACCAGTACTGAGTAATGATAACATGGCTTTATATTTATGAGGGTATTGTGTGGCAGCATGAGGGAAGGATGATTTGTTGTGAAATAGGAAGCCGATTCTAGATTTGATTTTGGATTGGAGATGTTTAATGTGAGTCTGGAAGGAGAGTTTACAGTCTAACCAGACACCTAGGTATTTGTAGTTGTCCACATATTCTAAGTCAGAACCGGCCAAACTAGTGATGCTGGACGGGGGAGCAGGTGTGGGCAGCGATTGGTTGAATAGCATGCATTTAGTTTTACTTGTGTTTAAGAGCAGTTGGAGGCCACGGAAGGAGAGTTGTATGGCATTGAAGCTCGTCTGGAGGTTAGTTAACACAGTGTCCAAAGAAGGGCCAGAGGTGTACATAATGGTGTCGTCTGCATAGAGGTGGAACAGAGCTTCACCCAAAGCAAGATCGACATCATTGATGTATATAGAGAATAGAGTCGGCCTGAGAATTGAACCCTGTGGCACCCCCATAGAGACTACCAGAGGCCCAGACAACAGGCCCTCCGATTTGACACATTGAACTGTCTGAGAAGTAGTTGATGAACCAGGCAAGGCAGTCATTTGAGAAACCAAGGCTTTTCAGTCTGCCGATAAGAATGTGGTGATTGACAGAGTCGAAAGCCTTGGCCAGGTCGATGAAGACGGCTGCACAGTGATGTTTCTTATCGATCGCGGTTATGATATCGTTTAGTACCTTGAGCGTGGCTGAGGTGCACCCATGAGCAGCTCTGAAACCAGATTGCACAGCAGAGAAGTTACGGTGGGATTCGAAATGTTCGGTGATCGGTTTGTTAACTTGGCTTTCGAAGACCTTAGAAAGGCAGGTCAGGATGGATATACAGTTGAAGTCAGAAGTTTACATACACTAAGTTGACTGTGCCTTTAAACAGCTTGGAAAATTCCAGAAAATGATGTCATGGCTTTAGAAGCCTCTGATAGGCTAATTGACATAATTTAATTTTCAGCCTCCTGAGAGGGAAGTAGAGCTGTCGTTCCCCGTCGACGTGAAGAGGGGGCGTGGCTCGGCCTCCATTTCCTGTAGTCCATGATCAGCTCCTTTGTCTTGCTGACGTTGAGGGAGAGGTTGTTGTCCTGGCACTACACTGCCAGGTCTCTGACCTCCTCTCTATGGAATGTCTCGTCGGTGACCAGGCCCACCACCGTCGCTTGGTCGGCGAAACTTAATGATGGTGTTGGAGTCGTGTTGCGGCCACAGTCGTGAGGTGAACGGGGGAGTAGAGGAGGGGGCTAAGCAAATCAAATCAAGCTTTATTTACGTAGCACATTTCAGACATGAACGCAGGAAAAAAACAAATACAAATTCAATTATTAATGCAGTCTGCTGCCCTTTTCACCCGTCCCAGGTTTCCGTGAGTCTCTCTGGGGACTAACAACTGAAGGAAATCATCCTCTTTCCAGACCTCATACACACACATCTGGAGATAGAATATAGAATAGAGAGGGAGAGAGGGAGAGAGCGAGAGAGAGCGAGAGAGAGAGAGAGAGAGGGAGAGAGAGAGAGAGGGCGAGAGAGCAAGAAAGCGAGAGAGAGCGAGAGAGCGAGAGAGAGAGAGAGCAAGAGAGCAAGAGAGAGAAAATTTAGAGAGAAAATTGAGAGAGAGAGAGAACTTTGAATTGAGAGAGAGAGAGCGAGAGAGCAAGAGAGAAAGAGAACTCAGGAAAGTGAAGAGGTAAACAGCAAAGTAGAGAGAAAATGAAAGATATTCAAATTGTGTTAAGAGTAGTCAGATTCCTAGCAAACTAAACATTGGGTGAATCATCTTTGGATAAAAATGACTCCTTGATTGACAGGGTCTTTCTCGACGAATGAATGTAATTGAACGGTTATCATCCAATCATTAAGAAGGCAAGGGAAACATTTTTCAACCACTACACAAATTTCACGTTTATTAACAAACTATTGTTTTGGCAAGTCGGTTAGGACATCTACTTTGTGCATGACACAAGTGATTTTTCCAACAATTGTTTACAGACAGATTATTTC
>NC_092155.1:6781593-6819093 GCF_045791955.1 Oncorhynchus clarkii lewisi | reverse complement strand
GGGCGTGGACTCTACAAGGTGTCGAAAGCATTCCACAGGGATGCTGGGTCCATGTTGACTCTACAAAGCGTTCCACAGGAATGCTGGGTCCATGTTGACTCTACAAGGCGTTCCACAGGGATGCTGGGTCCATGTTGACTCTACAAAGCGTTCCACAGGGATGCTGGGTCCATGTTGACTCCACAAAGCGTTCCACAGGGATGCTGGGTCCATGTCTCAAAGCTTTTAAAAAACAACATTTTTTAACCTTTAATCTCCAAACCTTCATCTACACTGATTAAAGTAGATTTAAAAAGTGACATCAATAAGGGATGGATTCACCTGGTTAGTCTATGTCATGGAAAGAGCATGTTTTGTAGACTCAGTGTATGTCATTCCAACACATGTAATACTGTGCATTTCAACCCAGGTAGAGTCCTGTATAGATTTCCCCTTTCTAAAACCCAGTAGTCTGGAACTCTGGACCTCTGGAACTCTGGAACTCTAGAACTCTGGAACTCTAGAACTCTAGAACTCTGGACCTTCAACACAGACAGCTATAAACACAGTACACATGATATACTGTAAGTGAGAGTTCTGGGGTGAAGAATGGTGTTCTTGTTCTCGTTCTGTGATGTTAGTGTTCGTTTAGCGTGGGTGGCTTACCACCCTCCCTCCCTCCATCCATCCCTTCTTCCATGTTCCCTCCCTCCCTCTGGCAAGCCTTGTCTCCCTGAAACATGGTAAAAGCATTCTCCTCAACCAACTCCTGGACAGCAAACAGGAGAGAGAGTGAAATAAAGGAAGACAAAACAAGGGACGGTACCTTTCATACTAAATAGGGAATAGGGTGCCATTTGGGACACAGTTATAAGTGAAAACCACAGTAAAAGCATCAGTTTATCTTCACTTCACCCCTCTGCTTTATATTCTACAGAACAAAAGGTAGGAGGGAAGGATGGCGGGAAATATTTCTCTAATCATGCATGAGTGGGTGTTGGCGGGGCTGCAGGGAGGCTGGGCCTACAAAAAAGCTAACCCATGAAGCCTTCTCTCCCTCCATTCTCCATCTCTCTCCCTCCTTCCATCTCTCTCTCCCTCCTTCCATCTCTCTCTCCCTCCTTCCTTCCCTCCTTCCTTCCATCTCTCTCTCCCTCCTTCCTTCCTTCCATCTCTCTCTCCCTCCTTCCTTCCTTCCATCTCTCTCTCCCTCCTTCCTTCCTTCCATCCATTCTCCATCCCTCCCTCCTTCCTCCACTCCATTCTCTCTCCCTCCCTCCTTCCTTCCTTCCCTCTCTCCCTCCTTCCTTCCTTCCCTCCATTTTCCATCTCTCTCTCCCTCCTTCCTTCCTTCCCTCCATTCTCCATCGCTCTCTACCTCCTTCCTTCCTTCCCTCCATTCTCCATCTATCTCTCCCTCCTTCCTTCCCTCCATTCCCCATCTATCTCTCCCTCCTTCCCTCCAGCTCTCCCTCCTTCTATCTCTCCTTCCTTCCCTCCATCTCTCCCTCCTTCCCTCTCTGCCGGCAGCACATTGGGCTGTCTGTGTGACTGTACGTGTCAGACTAAAATTAGACTCAGGTGCACTGTGTGTTTTTTTTTGGGGGGGGGGGGGGGGGGGGGCTTTTCTTGTAGGTACCAGAAGTCCCCAACCCAAATTCCAAGATTGTCATCCAAGACAATGTAGCACACACCCTTCACTCCAACTTAGTCTATGATTTAGTGATAACAGCAATCATCTACCAAACATTTTGTGTTAAGATGTTTCTTGGAAGTGTCTTTTAAAAAATATTTTCTTTACAAACTTCCAAAGATCAAAAGTGTAAATGAACCTTCCACTGTATAATAATGCGCAATAATATCATTTAATAACTGTAAAGAATATATTTAAAAACTTCAACATAGAGTATTTACAACTTATAGTATTTACAACATATAGTATTTACAACTTATAGTATTTACAACTTATAGTATTTACAACTTATAGTATTTACAACTTATAGTATTTACAACATATAGTATTTACAACATATAGTATTTACAACTTATAGTATTTACAACTTATAGTATTTACAACATATAGTATTTACAACATATAGTATTTACAACTTATAGTATTTACAACATATAGTATTTACAACATATAGTATTTACAACTTATAGTATTTACAACATATAGTATTTACAACTTATAGTATTTACAACATATAGTATTTACAACTTATAGTTTTTACAACATACAGTATTTACAACTTATAGTATTTACAACATATAGTATTTACAACTTATAGTATTTACAACTTATAGTATTTACAACATATAGTATTTACAACATATAGTATTTATTGTAACAACAACATTTACAACATACAGTATTTACAATATATAGTATTTATAGTAACAACAACATTTACAACACATAGTATTTACAACATATAGTATCTATAGTAACAACAACATTTACAACATATAGTATGTATAGTAACAACAACATTTACAACATATAGTATTTATAGTAACAATAGCATTTACAACATATAGTATTTATAGTAACAACAACATTTACAACATATAGTATTTATAGTAACATAGTAACAACAACATTTACAGCATATAGTATTTATAGTAACAACAACATTTACAACACATAGTATTTACAACATATAGTATTTATAGTAACAACAACATTTACAACATATAGTATTTACAGTAACAACAACATTTACAACATGTAGTATTTACAACAGATAGTATTTATAGTAACATAGTAACAACAACATTTACAACAAATTAAACCTATACAGTTTCCAAGCTGAACAGGGAACATTAGCAGAGACTGACGAACACTAAAACACACACACACACTAACACACAGCCCTATAAAGTCTGGTGGCTCCTATAACAGGCATTTATGGCTCAGTACATAGTTCACCTAATGGGTAAATGGCTGGGGGGTGTATATAAGTGTATATAAGTGCAGGCGCCAGAAGGAATCAGTGGGATGGGCATTTGATTTCCTCAGGCGGACAACACTGGACCTCCTGTTCTGTTCTGGGGGGTTGTTATAGTAGAGATCATATACCCATGATATACGGTGTTATATACCACGTCTGTCAGCCAATCAGCATTCAGGGGTAGTAAAGAGGGTGTTATAGTGAGTTTTCAAGTAAAAATTTAATAAGATCAAAATGAAAAGCTAAAAAATGTATATAGCCTCTGCTATGTAGACACATTGATACTGACTCCTGAGTGGTGCAGCGGTCTAAGGCACCGCATCTCGATGCTAGAGGCGTCACTACAGACACCCTGGTTCAAATCCAGGCTGTATCACAGCGGTCTAAGGCACCGCATCTCGGTGCTAGAGGCGTCACTACAGACACCCTGGTTCAAATCCAGGCTGTATCACAGCGGTCTAAGGCACCGCATCTCGGTGCTAGAGGTGTCACTACAGACACCCTGGTTCAAATCCAGGCTGTATCACAGCGGTCTAAGGCACCGCATCTCGGTGCTAGAGGCGTCACTACAGACACCCTGGTTCAAATCCAGGCTGTATCACAGCGGTCTAAGGCACCGCATCTCGGTGCTAGAGGTGTCACTACAGACACCCTGGTTCAAATCCAGGCTGTATCACAGCGGTCTAAGGCACCGCATCTCGGTGCTAGAGGCGTCACTACAGACACCCTGGTTCAAATCCAGGCTGTATCACAGCGGTCTAAGGCACCGCATCTCGGTGCTAGAGGCGTCACTACAGACACCCTGGTTCAAATCCAGGCTGTATCACAGCGGTCTAAGGCACTGCATCTCAGTGCTAGAGGCGTCACTACAGACACCCTGGTTCAAATCCAGGCTGTATCACAGCGGTCTAAGGCACTGCATCTCGGTGCTAGAGGCGTCACTACAGACACCCTGGTTCAAATCCAGGCTGTATCACAGCGGTCTAAGGCACTGCATCTCGGTGCTAGAGGCGTCACTACAGACACCCTGGTTCAAATCCAGGCTGTATCACAGCGGTCTAAGGCACCGCATCTCGGTGCTAGAGGCGTCACTACAGACACCCTGGTTCAAATCCAGGCTGTATCACAGCGGTCTAAGGCACCGCATCTCGGTGCTAGAGGCGTCACTACAGACACCCTGGTTCAAATCCAGGCTGTATCACAGCGGTCTAAGGCACTGCATCTCAGTGCTAGAGGCGTCACTACAGACACCCTGGTTCAAATCCAGGCTGTATCACAGCGGTCTAAGGCACTGCATCTCGGTGCTAGAGGCGTCACTACAGACACCCTGGTTCAAATCCAGGCTGTATCACAGCGGTCTAAGGCACCGCATCTCGGTGCTAGAGGCGTCACTACAGACACCCTGGTTCAAATCCAGGCTGTATCACAGCGGTCTAAGGCACCGCATCTCGGTGCTAGAGGCGTCACTACAGACACCCTGGTTCAAATCCAGGCTGTTACACAACCGGCCGTGATTTTGAAGTCTGATAAGGCGGCGCACAACTGGCCCAGCATCGTCTGGGTTAGGGTTTTCCCGGAAGTAGGCCTTCATTGTAAAAAAAAAAAAAAGATGTGATCTTTAACTGAATGGCCTGGTTAAATAAAGGTTAAATAAATGTTAAATAACCAATTAGAAAGTAGCTGAAAACCAGAAATCTGCATATGAGATGCTCATTCCTCTCTAGGTTTCTTCCTAGGTTCCTGCCTTTCTAGGGAGTTTTTCCTAGCTACCGTGCTTCCACATCTGCATTGCTTCCTGTTGGGGGGTTTTAGGCTGGGTTTCTGTACAAGCACTTTGTGACATCTACTGATGTAAAGAAGGGATTTATAAATACATTTGATTGATTGATGGTCTCCGCCCTCCAACAATGGGAGTCCTTGTCCCAAAAGGGGGGAATGGAGGCATCAACCTTAAGTCTGTATATTATTCCCATTGAAACGCATTGGGCTTAATCTGGACTGATTTTGGCAAGAGTAAACCTTCTCTCTTCACTTTTTCCTCTCTGCAAGAACTATGTCACATGAGAAAGAATTCGAGCTAGAGAAACAGCGCCCCTCTGTCTTACTATGTGTAGCCCATGTATCTGATGCTGTGTGGACAGAAATATAATGACATGCCATAGTCTTTTTGGTCCAGACAGCATCAGATACATGGTCTACACATACTTACAGTTGAAGTCGGAAGTTTACATAAACTTAGGTTGGAGTCATTAAAACTCATTTTTCAACCACTCCACAAATTTCTTGTTAACAAACTAGTTTTGGCAAGTCAGTTAGGGCATCTATTTGTGCATGACAAGTCATTTTTCCAAGAATTGTTTACAGACAGATTATTTAATTTATAATTCACTGTATCATAATTCCAGTGGGTCAGAAGTTTACATACACTAAGTTGACTGTGCCTTTAAACAGAAGGTACCACGTCCTTCTGTACAAACAATAGTACGCAAGTATAAACACCATGGGACCAAGCAGCCATCATACCGCTCAGGATGGAGATCCGTTCTATCTCCTAGAGATTAACGTACTTTGGTGCGAAAAGTGCAAATAAATCCCAGAACAACAGCAAAGGACCTTGTGAAGATACTGGAGGAAACAGGAACCAAAGTATCTATATCCACAGTAAAACGAGTCCTATATCGACATAACCTGATAGGCCGCTCAGCAAGGAAGAAGCCACTGCTCCAAAACCGCCATAAAAAAGCCAGACTACAGTTTGCAACTGCACATGGGGACAAAGATCGTACTTTTTGGAGAAATGTCCTCTGGTCTGATGAAACAAAAATAGAACTCTTTGGCCATAATGACCATTGTTATGTTTGAAGGAAAAAGGGGGAGGCTTGCATGCTGAAGAACACCATCCCAACCATGAAGCACAGGGGTGGCAGCATCATGTCGTGGGGGTGCTTTGCTGCAGGAGGGACTGGTGCACTTCACAAAATAGATGGCAACATGAGGTAGGGAGATGATGTGGATATATTGAAGCAACATCTCAAGACATCAGTCCTGACATTTCACATTCTTAAAATATACTGGTGATCCTAACTGACCTAAGACAGGGCATTTTTTTTAACGAGGATTACATGTCAGGAATTGTGAAAAACTGAGTTTAAATGTAGTTGGCTAAGGTGTAAACTTCCTACTTCATCATTGTCACACCCATAGAGAGCCCTTGGTAGGTCAGGGTGTGACTAAGGGGGGTGTTCTAGCTCAACATTTCTATGCGTGGCCACGCACGCCTCCAACTCAATCATCAAGTTTGCGGACGACACAACAGTGGTAGGCTTGATTACCAACAACGATGAGACGGCCTACAGGGAGGAGGTGAGGGCCCTCGGAGTGTGGTGTCAGGAAAACAACCTCACACTCAACGTCAACAAAACTAAGGAGATGATTGTGGACTTCAGGAAACAGCAGAGGGAACACCCCCCTATCCACATCGATGGAACAGTAGTGGAGAGGGTAGCAAGTTTTAAGTTCCTCGGCATACACATCACAGACAAACTGAATTGGTCCACTCACACAGACAGCATCGTGAAGAAGGCGCAGCAGCGCCTCTTCAACCTCAGGAGGCTGAAGAAATTCGGCTTGTCACCAAAAGCACTCACAAACTTCTACAGATGCACAATCGAGAGCATCCTGGCGGGCTGTATCACCGCCTGGTATGGCAACTGCACCGCCCTCAACCGTAAGGCTCTCCAGAGGGTAGTGAGGTCTGCACAACGCATCACCGGGGGCAAACTACCTGCCCTCCAGGACACCTACACCACCCGATGTCACAGGAAGGCCATAAAGATCATCAAGGACATCAACCACCCGAGCCACTGCCTGTTCACCCCGCTATCATCCAGAAGGCGAGGTCAGTACAGGTGCATCAAAGCTGGGACCGAGAGACTGAAAAACAGCTTCTATCTCAAGGCCATCAGACTGTTAAACAGCCACCACTAACACTGAGTGGCTGCTGCCAACACACTGACACTGACTCAACTCCAGCCACTTTAATAATGGGAATTGATGGGAAATGATGTAAATATATCACTAGCCACTTTAAACAATGCTACCTTATATAAATGTTACTTACCCTACATTATTCATCTCATACGCATACGTATATACTGTACTCTATATCATCGACGGTATCCTTATGTAATACATGTATCACTAGCCACTTTATACTATACTATGCCACTTTGTTTACATACTCATCTCATTTGTACATACTGTACCCGATACCATCTACTGTATCTTGCCTATGCTGCTCTGTACCATCACTCATTCATATATCCTTATGTACATATTCTTTATCCCCTTACACTGTGTACAAGACAGTAGTTTGGAATTGTTAGTTAGATTACTTGTTATTACTGCATTGTCGGAACTAGAAGCACAAGCATTTCGCTACACTCGCATTAACATCTGCTAACCATGTGTATGTGACAAATAAAATTTGATTTGATTTTTGATTTGATTTGTTGGTGTTTTGTATGGTTCCCAATTAGAGGCTGCTGGTAATCGTTGCCTCTAATTGGGGATCATATTTAGGTAGCCATTTTCTCTCCTGTGTTTGTGGGATATTGTTTTGTGTTTGTACACAGTTCGTTATTGGTTTATTGTTTTTTTGTTTAAAGTTTCACCATAATAAAGATGTGGAACTTCAATCACGCTGAGCCTTGGTCCCCTCATTACGACGATCATGACAGGATATCCCACAAAGCAAAGACCAAGCAGCGTGTGACGGAGGTATAGGAGTTTTGGACCTGGGAAGAAATTATGGGAGGTTGGCTATGCTCACAGAGGATATACACACACAAAGCTTTCCTTAAGTTTGGGTCAGTCAAAGGTGTCAGGTATTCTGCCACTGTTTATGGCCAAATAGCAGTTTGTTTTGTTTTTATTTTTTCTAATGTGTCAAGGACTTATCTTTTTGTTTTCTCATGATTTGGTTGGGTCTAATTGTGTTGCTGTCCTGGGGCTCTGTGGGGTGTGTTTGTGTTTGTGAACAGATCCCCAGGACCAGCTTGCTTAGCGGACTCTTCTCCGGGGTCATTTCTCTGAAGGTGATGGCTTTGTTATGGCAGGTTTGGGAATCGCTTCCTTTTAGGTGGTTGTAAAATGTAACTTCTTATGGGCAATGTCCAACCTGGCCAACATCCGGTGAAATTTCAGAGCACGATAAAAAAAATAAAAAAATAAAATGTACTTTCATAAAATCACATCAAAATAAAGCTTAATGCCGATGTGTCAGATTTCTAAAAGGCTTTACGGCGAAAGCAAACCATGCGATTATCTGAGAACGGTGCCCCGCATACAAACACATGAAATACATATTTCAACCAGGCAGGTGCGACACGAAAGTCAGAAATAGCGATATAAAAAAGCTTTACCTTCGATGATCTTCTTCTGTTGGCATTCCAAAAGGTCCCAGTTACATCACAAATGGTCCTTTTGTTCGATAATGTCCTTCTTTATATCCATAAAAACTCAGTTTAGCTTGCGCACTTCAGTCAATAATCCACCCTCCGTTTCCCTCCATCAAAATGCATACAAAATGAATCCCAAACCTTACTAATGAACTTTTCCAAACAAGTCAAACAACGTTTATAATCAAACCTTATGTACCCTAATACGTAAAATTTAAGACGGAGAATTGTTATTGTCTTTACAGGAGAAAAATACCAAAGAACGCGCTCTCTTCCACGCGCTTGGAAACACTACAGCCAAAATGGGAGCCACCTAGAAAACTACAATTTCTGGCTAATTTTTCCCAAAACCTGCCTGAAACTCTTTTTAAAGACTGTTGACATCTAGAGGACTGCAATCTGGGAGGACTTGGCCTTATAAAAAAAAGTGATAGCCATTGAAAATAGTGGTAGGCTGAAAGTTATTTTTGGGGGGGGGTTGTTTTACCTCGGGGTTTCGCCTACCATATCAGTTCTGTTATACTCACATACAACATTTTAACAGTTTTAGAAACTTTATAGTGTTTTCTATCCAAATCTACCAATTGTATGCATATCCTACCTACTGGGCCTGAGTAACAGGCAGTTTAACTTGGGCACGCTTTTCACCCGGAAGTCAAAAAACTGCCCCCTACCCAAGAGAGGTTCATTTCTCTTTTCTGGATTTTGATCATTAGCGGATATCCCCCAAATACTGTTCTGCATGCATCATTTGGTGTTTTACGTTGTACACAGACAATATTTTTGCAGAAATCTGCATGCAGAGCCTAAATTTGGTGTTTGTCCCGTTTTGTGAATTCTTGGTTGGTGAGCAGACCCCAAACCACACAAACATAAAAGGGCAATGGGTTCTAAAACTGATAGAAGTAATTTTAGCCAGATCCTAATTGGGATGTCAAATTGTATGTTCCTTTTGATGGCATAGGAGGCCCTTCTTGCCATGTCTCTCAGATCATTCACAGCTTTGTGGAAGTTACCTGTGGCGCTGATGTTTAGGCCGAGGTATGTATAGTATTTTGTGTGCTCTAGGTGGAATTTGTATCTGTGGTCCTGGCGACTGGACCTTTTTTGGAACACCATTATTTTTGTCTTGCTGAGATTTACTGTCAGGGCCCAGGTCTGTCAGGGCCCAGGTCTAGAAGGCCAACATCCCGGAGTCGCCTCTTCACTGTTGACGTTGAGACTGGACAGAGGAACTCTGCCAAGAAGGCCAACATCCAGGAGTAGCCCCTTCACTGTTGACGTTGAGACTGGTGTTTTGCGAGTACTATTTAATGAATTTGCCGGTTGAGGACTTGTGAGGCGTCTGTTTCTCAAACTAGATTCTCTAATGTACTTGTTGTCTTGCTCAGTTGTGCACCGGGGCCTCCCACTGCTCTTTCTATTCTGGTTAGGGCCAGTTTGTGCTGTTCTGTGAAGGGAGTAGTACACAGCGTTGTACAAGATCTTCAGCTTCTTGCCAATTTCTCGCATGGAGTAGCCTTCATTTCTCAGAACAATAATAGACTGACGAGTTTCAGAAGAAAGGCCTGAAATCGAACCCACAAATGCTGACGCTCCAGATACTCAACTAGTCTAAAGAAGCTTAATTGCTTCTTTAATCAGCATGACAGTTTTCAGCTGTGCTAAAATAAATGCAAAAAGGTTTTCTAATGATCAATTAGCATATTAAAATGTTAAACTTGGATTAGCTAAAACAACGTGCCATTGGAACACAGGAGTGGTGGTTGCTGATAATGGGCTTCTGTACGCCTTTGTAGATATTCCATAAAAAAATTGTCCGTTTCCATCTACAATAGTAATTTACAACATTAACAATGTCTACACGGTATTTCTGATCAATTTGATGTTATTTTAATGAACAAAAAAATTGACATTTCTAAGTGACCCCAAACTTTTAAACGATAGTTCTCTCTCTCCTTGTGTGTCTCTCCCTCTCTCTCGTGTGTGTTGGGCTGTTACCATTCCTAATCTGTTTTTATGGCTGGTACTTGTAATTACATGGCCCTTACTGGAGCTTTGCACACACACAAAGCCTTAAGTGTGCATGGCAGAGAGTACAGTAACATTAGCTGTGTGATTAAATTTTGGTATCCTGGTTAACAGGCGATGTTAGCCCTGTACCCAAAGCCTATAAAACACTGGCTAACACAATGGTGCCACGGTGTGTGTGTGTGTGTGTGTGTACAGTAAACCAGCGTGAGCGTCTGCTAAAGCTATTACTCTAATAGAGGGGGTCGGCATCACAACACACACACACACACACACACACACACACACACACACACACACACACACACACACACACTCAACACCCATTTTAAAAGCCATATTCTCTGCTTGACTTGTTTGAGTGTGTAGTTTCTGTTTGCTAGTGACTGCTGTTGAAACCTGTGTGTGTGTGTGTGTGTGTGTGTGTGTGTGTGTGTGTGTGTGTGTGTGTGTGTGTGTGTGTGTGTGTGTGTTGTGAAGCCGACCCCTGTGTTTGAGAAATAGCTTTAGCAGACACTGTACCCACACAGAGATACTGTACCCACACAGAGATACTGTAACCACACAGAGATACTGTACCCACAGAGAGATACTGTACCCACACAGAGATACTGTACCCACACACAGATACTGTACCCACACAGAGATACTGTACCCACACAGAGATACTGTACCTACACAGACACAGATACTGTACCCACACAGATACTGTACCCACACACAGATACTGTACCCACACACAGATACTGTACACACACACAGATACTGTACCCACACAGATACTGTACCCACACAGATACTGTACCCACACAGAGATACTGTACCCACACACAGACAGATACTGTACCCACACAGAGATACTGTACCCACACAGACATACTGTACCCACACAGAGATATTGTACCAACACAGACACAAATACTGTACACACATAGACACAGATACTGTACCCACACACACACAGATACTGTACCCACACACACATAGATACTGTACCCACACACACACAGATACTGTACCCACACACACACACAGATACTGTACCCACACACACACAGATACTGTACCCAAACACACAGATACTGTACCCACACACACACACAGATACTGTACCCACACACACACAGATACTGTACACACACACATATACTGTACCCACACACACACACAGATACTGTACCCACACACACACAGATACTGTACCCACACAAACACACAGATACTGTACCCACACAGATACTGTACCCACACAGATACTGTACCCACACAGATATTGTACCCACACACAGATACTGTACTCACACACAGATACTGTACTCACACACAGATATTGTACCCACACAGATACTGTACCCACAAACAGATACTGTACCCACACAGATACTGTACCCACACACAGATACTGTACCCACACAGATACTGTACCCACACAGAGATACTGTACCCACACAGAGATACTGTACCCACACAGAGATACTGTACCCACACACAGATACTGTACCCACACAGAGATACTGTACCTACACAGACACAGATACTGTACCCACACAGACACAGATACTGTACCCACACACAAACAGATACTGTACCCACACAGACATACTGTACCCACACAGAGATACTGTACCTACACAGACACAGATACTGTACCCACACAGAGATACTGTACCTACACAGACACAGATACTGTACGCACACAGAGATACTGTACCTACACAGACACAAATACTGTACCCACACAGACACAGATAATGTACCCACACACACACAGATACTGTACCCACACACACATAGATACTGTACCCACACACACACAGATACTGTACCCACACACACACACAGATACTGTACCCACACACACACAGATACTGTACCCACACACAGATACTGTACCCACACACACACACAGATACTGTACCCACACACACACAGATACTGTACACACACACAGATACTGTACCCACACACACACAGCTACTGTACCCACACACACACAGATACTGTACCCTAACAGATACTGTACCCACACAGATACTGTACTCACACAGATACTGTTCCCACACAGATACTGTACACACACAGATACTGTACCCACACACAGATACTGTACCCACACACAGATACTGTACCCACACACAGATACTGTACTCACACAAAGATACTGTACCCACACAGATACTGTACCCACACAGAGATACTGTACCCACACACAGATACTGTACCCACACACAGATACTGTACCCACACACAGATACTGTACTCACACACAGATACTGTACTCACACAAAGATACTGTACCCACACAGATACTGTACCCACACAGATACTGTACCCACACAGATACTATACCCACACACAGATACTGTACCCACACAGATACTGTACCCACACAGATACTGTACCCACACACAGATACTGTACCCACACACAGATACTGTACCCACACACAGATACTGTACTCACACAAAGATACTGTACCCACACAGATACTGTACCCACACAGAGATACTGTACCCACACACAGATACTGTACCCACACACAGATACTGTACCCACACACAGATACTGTACTCACACACAGATACTGTACTCACACAAAGATACTGTACCCACACAGATACTGTACCCACACAGATACTATACCCACACACAGATACTGTACCCACACAGATACTGTACCCACACAGATACTGTACCCACACAGAGATACTGTACCCATACAGATATACTGTACCCACACAGAGATACTGTACCCACACAGAGATACTGTACCCACACATAGATACTGTACCCACACACAGATACTGTACCCACACAGAGATACTGTACCCACACATAGATACTGTACCCACTCAGAGATACTGTACCCACACAGATACTGTACCCACATACAGATACTGTACCCACACAGATGCATTGCAGAAATGACCAGATATGTAAGCAGGTTATTAAACCGTAGCAGAGGGATCATAAATAGACCACAGAAGACGGTTCGGATGTGAAAGAGAAGAAGAGACGGTTCGGATGTGAAAGAGAAGAAGAGACGGTTCGGATGTGAAAGAGAAGAAGAGACAGTTCGGATGTGAAAGAGAAGAAGAGACGGTTCGGATGTGAAAGAGAAGAAGAGACGGTTCGGATGTGAAAGAGAAGAAGAGACGGTTCGGATGTGAAAGAGAAGAAGAGACGGTTCGGATGTGAAAGAGAAGAAGAGACGGTTCGGATGTGAAAGAGAAGAAGAGACGGTTCGGATGTGAAAGAGAAGAAGAGACGGTTCGGATGTGAAAGAGAAGAAGAGACGGTTCGGATGTGAAAGAGAAGAAGAGACGGTTCGGATGTGAAAGAGAAGAAGAGACGGTTCGGATGTGAAAGAGAAGAAGAGACGGTTCGGATGTGAAAGAGAAGATGAGACGGTTCGGATGTTCGGAGAGACGGGATTCGGATGTGAAAGAGAAGAAGAGACGGTTCGGATGTGAAAGAGAAGAAGAGACGGTTCGGATGTGAAAGAGAAGATGAGACGGTTCGGATGTTCGGATGTGAAAGAGAAGATGAGACGGTTCGGATGTTCGGATGTGAAAGAGAAGATGAGACGGTTCGGATGTGAAAGAGAAGAAGAGACGGTTCGAGACGGTTCGGATGTGAAAGAGAAGAAGAGACGGTTCGGATGTGAAAGAGAAGAAGAGACGGTTCGGATGTGAAAGAGAAGAAGAGACGGTTCGGATGTGAAAGAGAAGATGAGATGGTTCGGATGTGAAAGAGAAGATGAGACGGTTCGGATGTTCGGATGTGAAAGAGAAGAAGAGACGGTTCGGATGTGAAAGAGAAGAAGAGACGGTTCGGATGTGAAAGAGAAGAAGAGACGGTTCGGATGTGAAAGAGAAGAAGAGACGGTTCGGATGTGAAAGAGAAGAAGAGACGGTTCGGATGTGAAAGAGAAGAAGAGACGGTTCGGATGTGAAAGAGAAGAAGAGACGGTTCGGATGTGAAAGAGAAGAAGAGACGGTTCGGATGTGAAAGAGAAGAAGAGACGGTTCGGATGTGAAAGAGAAGAAGAGACGGTTCGGATGTGAAAGAGAAGAAGAGACGGTTCGGATGTGAAAGAGAAGAAGAGACGGTTCGGATGTTTCGGATGTGAAAGAGAAGAAGAGACGGTTCGGATGTGAAAGAGAAGAAGAGACGGTTCGGATGTGGATGTGAAAGAGAAGAAGAGACGGTTCGGATGTGGAAAGAGAAGACGGTTCGGATGTGAAAGAGAAGATGAGACGGTTCGGATGTTCGGATGTGAAGAGAAGAAGAGACGGTTCGGATGTGAAAGAGAAGAAGAGACGGTTCGGATGTGAAAGAGAAGAAGAGACGGTTCGGATGTGAAAGAGAAGAAGAGACGGTTCGGATGTGAAAGAGAAGAAGAGACGGTTCGGATGTGAAAGAGAAGAAGAGACGGTTCGGATGTGAAAGAGAAGAAGAGACGGTTCGGATGTGAAAGAGAAGAAGAGACGGTTCGGATGTGAAAGAGAAGAAGAGACGGTTCGGATGTGAAAGAGAAGAAGAGACGGTTCGGATGTGAAAGAGAAGAAGAGACGGTTCGGATGTGGATGTGAAGAGAAGAAGAGACGGTTCGGATGTGAAAGAAGAGACGAAGTGAGAGAAGAAGAGACGGTTCGGATGTGAAAGAGAAGAAGAGACGGTTCGGATGTGAAAGAGAAGAAGAGACGGTTCGGATGTGAAAGAGAAGAAGAGACGGTTCGGATGTGAAAGAGAAGAAGAGACGGTTCGGATGTGAAAGAGAAGAAGAGACGGTTCGGATGTGAAAGAGAAGAAGAGACGGTTCGGATGTGAAAGAGAAGAAGAGACGGTTCGGATGTTCGGATGTGAAAGAGAAGAAGAGACGGTTCGGATGTGAAAGAGAAGAAGAGACGGTTCGGATGTGAAAGAGAAGAAGAGACGGTTCGGATGTGAAAGAGAAGAAGAGACGGTTCGGATGTGAAAGAGAAGAAGAGACGGTTCGGATGTGAAAGAGAAGAAGAGACGGTTCGGATGTGAAAGAGAAGAAGAGACGGTTCGGATGTTCGGATGTGAAAGAGAAGATGAGACGGTTCGGATGTGAAAGAGAAGAAGAGACGGTTCGGATGTGAAAGAGAAGAAGAGACGGTTCGGATGTGAAAGAGAAGAAGAGACGGTTCGGATGTGAAAGAGAAGAAGAGACGGTTCGGATGTTCGGATGTGAAAGAGAAGAAGAGACGGTTCGGATGTGAAAGAGAAGAAGAGACGGTTCGGATGTTCGGATGTGAAAGAGAAGAAGAGACGGTTCGGATGTGAAAGAGAAGAAGAGACGGTTCGGATGTGAAAGAGAAGAAGAGACGGTTCGGATGTGAAAGAGAAGAAGAGACGGTTCGGATGTGAAAGAGAAGAAGAGACGGTTCGGATGTGAAAGAGAAGAAGAGACAGTTCGGATGTGAAAGAGAAGAAGAGACGGTTCGGATGTGAAAGAGAAGAAGAGACAGTTCGGATGTGAAAGAGAAGAAGAGACGGTTCGGATGTGAAAGAGAAGAAGAGACGGTTCGGATGTGAAAGAGAAGAAGAGACGGTTCGGATGTGAAAGAGAAGATGAGACGGTTCGGATGTGAAAGAGAAGAAGAGACGGTTCGGATGTGAAAGAGAAGAAGAGACAGTTCGGATGTGAAAGAGAAGAAGAGACGGTTCGGATGTGAAAGAGAAGAAGAGACGGTTCGGATGTGAAAGAGAAGAAGAGACGGTTCGGATGTGAAAGAGAAGAAGAGACGGTTCGGATGTGAAAGAGAAGAAGAGACGGTTCGGATGTGAAAGAGAAGAAGAGACGGTTCGGATGTTCGGATGTGAAAGAGAAGAAGAGACGGTTCGGATGTGAAAGAGAAGATGAGACGGTTCGGATGTGAAAGAGAAGAAGAGACGGTTCGGATGTGAAAGAGAAGAAGAGACGGTTCGGATGTGAAAGAGAAGAAGAGACGGTTCGGATGTGAAAGAGAAGAAGAGACGGTTCGGATGTTCGGATGTGAAAGAGAAGAAGAGACGGTTCGGATGTGAAAGAGAAGAAGAGACGGTTCGGATGTTCGGATGTGAAAGAGAAGAAGAGACGGTTCGGATGTGAAAGAGAAGAAGAGACGGTTCGGATGTGAAAGAGAAGAAGAGACGGTTTGGATGTGAAAGAGAAGAAGAGACGGTTCGGATGTGAAAGAGAAGAAGAGACGGTTCGGATGTGAAAGAGAAGAAGAGACGGTTCGGATGTGAAAGAGAAGAAGAGACGGTTCGGATGTGAAAGAGAAGAAGAGACGGTTCGGATGTGAAAGAGAAGAAGAGACAGTTCGGATGTGAAAGAGAAGAAGAGACGGTTCGGATGTGAAAGAGAAGAAGAGACGGTTCGGATGTTCGGATGTGAAAGAGAAGAAGAGACGGTTCGGATGTGAAAGAGAAGAAGAGACGGTTCGGATGTGAAAGAGAAGAAGAGACGGTTCGGATGTGAAAGAGAAGAAGAGACGGTTCGTGTCCCAAACACCTCCATATTTTCCACGGGACACAGACGTCAATTCACGGATTATTCCACATTTGTTTCATTGAATTGACGTAACGAACAACAACAAAAATGATTCAACTCGTGTTGAACCCAGTGAGTTGGTACATAGTGCACTACTTTTAATTAACCGAGTCTAAGGTAGTGCACTATAAAGGCGATAGGGTGCCATTTGCGATGCATGCGGAACAACCTTTCAGGTGTATCTTGATCCGAGAGGAGAAGGAAAACCTTTTAGTGAAAGTGTTTCAGTTGCGTGTTTTTTTAAAATTATTTTCTTTATGGAAAACTTCATCACTAAGATCTTTATGTGTGATTGAATTACAACTAATGTGTGGTTCAATTGTGACAGACTCCTTTGAATAGGATCTGTGGGCTTGCCGGAGGGCGTTCCGATGGCCAGGGTTCTAGAATGTTCCAGAATGCCAACGTGTTCTAAGAACAGGAACAGGCTTTGTGTTGTGTGTTCTGTGTCCACAATGTAATGCTGTAATGGTGTGTTTATGCAGACAGACAGTGTGTGTGTGTGTGTGTGTGTGTGTGTGTGTGTGTTTACACAGAGAAAGTAACACAGAGTGTGTATGACAGCAGTGCGTTGGTAAAATGGATCACTAAATGTCAATGAAAACCTCCATAGTCTCATACTGTGGAATATGGAAACATACACAGACAAGGGTGGGTAGTGGGCACGCACACACACACACACACACACACACACACACACAACCACACACACACACACAACCACACACACACAACCACACACACACACACAGACACACACACACACAACCACACACACACACACACACACACACACACACACACACACACACACACACACACAATCACTAACACACACACACACACACAACCACACACAATCACTAACACACACACACACAACCACACACAACCACACACACACACACACACACACACACACACACACACACACATCACTAACACACACACACAACCACACACAATCACTAACACACACACACACAACCACACACAACCACACACACACACACACACACACACACACACACACACACACACACACACACACACACACACCACACACACACACACACACACACACACACACACAACCACACACACACACACACACACACACACACACACACACACACACACACAACCACACACACACACACACACACACACACACACAACCACACACTGAATGGAAAAAAGAGTAAGAAAAGCCCACGGGTCACAAATGCTAAATGAATTTATTTTATGAAATATAATAATCACCACCATAAAAACGCTGTAATATTGTTTTTGACATTTTTTTTTTCAGCGTATCCCTTTTCCTCCGCGCTTTTATAGGGGTGAAAATAAGGATATGGACATTTTGGGGGAAAGCTTGACATCATTAGCAAAGGCTGGAAGCAAACGTTTAAGAACAAAAAGAGAAGAAGAGAGAGAGGGAGAGAGAGAGAGAGAGAGAGAGAGAGAGGGAGAGAGAGAGAGAGAGAGAGAGAGAGAGAGAGAGAGAGAGAGAGAGAGAGAGAGAGAGAGAGAGAGAGAGAGAGAGAGAGAGAGAGAGAGAGAGACAGAGAGAGAGAGAGAGAGAGAGAGAGAGAGAGAGAGAGAGAGAGAGAGAGAGAGAGAGAGAGAGAGAGAGAGAGAGAGAGAGAGAGAGAGGTAGAGAGAGAGAGAGAGAGAGAGAGAGAGAGAGAGAGAGACAGAGGTAGAGAGCCAATCACACTTCAAACGTTCTGAGAGGAAATTACATCAGAACGCCGGTCGGCACGCCAACCGTTTGATTAACACACCCCCCCTTAATGTTACGTCTTAAAACATTCTGTTTTTTATAGGCCATGATAAGACTAGAAAATTATAATGGGAGGGAGGGAGGGAGGGAGGGAGGTAGAGAGGTAGGGAGGGAGGGAGGGGGAGCTGGGGGGATGGAGGGAGGGAGGGAGGGAGGTAGAGAGGTAGAGAGGTAGGGAGGTAGGGAGGTAGGGAGGGAGGGAGGGAGGGAGGGAGGTAAGGAGGGAGGGAGGTAGAGAGGGTGGGAGGTAGAGAGGGTGGGAGGGAGGGAGGGAGGTAAGGAGGGAGGGAGGTAGAGAGGGTGGGAGGGAGGGAGGGAGGGAGGGAGGTAAGGAGGGAGGGAGGGAGGGAGGGGGAGCTGGGGGGAGGGAGGGAGGTATAGAGGTAGGGAGGGAGAGCGGGGGGAGGGAGGGAGGGAGGTAGAGAGGTAGGGAGGGAGAGCGGGGGGGAGGGAGGGAGGGAGAGAGGTAGGGAGGGAGAGCGGGGGGGAGGGAGGGAGGGAGAGAGGGAGGGAGGGAGGGAGGGAGGGAGAGCGGGGGGGAGGGTGAGCGGGGGGAGGGAGGGAGGGAGGGAGGGAGGGAGTTAATAAAGTAAACCTGGAATTGGGTCGGCCCGCAGTTTTTCCAAACCCTTAACTAACCAGATATTTTTGGCACTCGCTTTGTCTAGGGGTCCAAGGTCTAGTTACATGGTCTGTAAACTGAATGAATTTGCGCATTTATGTCAGATATCAGCTTTTAATACATATGTTCCTGGGAGACAGCAACCTTACCTTGGGTCGAGGGAGACAGCAACCTTACCTTGGGTCCAGGGAGACAGCAACCTTACCTTGGGTCCAGGGAGACAGCAACCTTACCTTGGGTCCAGGGAGACAGCAAACTCACCTTGGGTCGCGGGAGACAGCAAACTTACCTTGGGTCCAGGGAGACAGCAACCTTACCTTGGGTCGCGGGAGACAGCAACCTTACTTTGGGTCCAGGGAGACAGCAACCTTACCTTGGGTCCAGGGAGACAGCAAACTCACCTTGGGTCGCGGGAGACGGCAAACTTACCTTGGGTCCAGGGAGACAGAAACCTTACCTTGGGTCGAGGGAGACAGAAACCTTACCTTGGTTCGGGGGAGACAGCAACCATACCTTGGGTCCAGGGAGACAGCAACCTTACCTTAGGTCGAGGGAGACAGCAACCTTACCTTAGGTCAAGGGAGACAGCAACCTTACCTTAGGTCCAGGGAGACAGCAACCTTATATATCTTTGTGTAGTGTCTAGTCTTGGTGGGCTTTGATATTGACTACTTTTTACAGATTTATGAAGCATTCTAAGAATTGTGTAGGAAAAGTTATAAGACCAATTGATTGTGTCTGTGTGTGTGCGCATCTGTGTGTGTGCTTGCGTCTGTGTGTGTGTGTGTGTGTGTGTGCATCTGTGTGTGTGCGTGCATCTGTGTGTGTGTGTGTGTGTGTGTGTGTGTGTGTGTGCGTGCGTGCGTGCGTGCGTCGGTGTGTGTGTGTGCGTGTGTGCGTCTGTGTGTGTGCGTGCGTCTATGTGTGTGTGTGTGTGTTTGCGTGTGTGTGTGTGCTCTCCAAGATTCTCTGTTGTATTACAGCTGTCGTGTCAGAGCCGGTGTACGTTAGTAGTTCAGTTTGAGGGCGTACGGGCCGTTACACCACACAGCACAGGACTGTGTGTTCAGTGTCATTTCGAGTGAATTAGCATTAACTAGTCTTGATTATGTCGTAGGGCTGACAGGGTCAGACTTCAATCAGCAACATCATGATCATTAGAATTGATAGACGCCATAGATCCAGATCCACGGAGTAATTAAAGCCTTAAAGGAGCCGTGTTTTCAATCCATCCTTTTGCACCACGCAGTAGTTTAGATACAATACAATTGTCTATTGTCTGACATTGATTACCTGGTGTTATTAGGACGTCATGTAGCTAGAGCTCATGTGAATTACCACCAACTCACCACATCTTCAACGGACTCTGTTACTGATTATGAAAGCAATAAACGGAGTTTATCGCTGCATTTCATATGTATACACACACACACACACACTGTTTAATACGAGTTTTAGGGGCATCTCTGTAGAGACCTCAAGTCAACACTCTGTAACTTCTATCTCCAGGTCATCAGACTGTTAAACAGTCGTCACTATCTGATTTATTTATCTGATCTATACTGTCAATACACACTATCCTATATAACTACTGTTACTGTTATATTAATATACTGTCTATACACACTATCCTATATAACTACTGTTACTGTTATATTAATATACTGTCTATATACACTATCCTATATAACTACTGTTACTATTATATCAATATACTGTCTATACTGTCAATACGCACTATCCTATATAACTACTGTCAATACACACTATCCTATATAACTACTGTTACTGTTATATTAATATACTGTCTATACTGTCTATACACACTATCCTATATAACTACTGTTACTGTTATATTAATATACTGTCTATACTGTCAATACACACTATCCTATATAACTACTGTTACTATTATATTAATATACTGTCTATACACACTATCCTATATAACTACTGATACTATTATATTAATATACTGTCTATACTGTCTATACACACTATCCTATATACAGTGGGGAGAACAAGTATTTGATACACTGCCGATTTTGCAGGTTTTCCTACTTACAAAGCATGTAGAGGTCTGTAATTGTTTATCATAGGTACACTTCAACTGTGAGAGACGGAATCTAAAACAAAAAATCCAGAAAATCACATTGTATGATTTTTAAGTAATTAATTTGCATTTTATTGCATATGTTTATGGAACATTTCTGGTATCTTTAATTTCAGCTCAAGAAACATGGGACTAACACATTACATGTTGTGTTTCTATTTTCATTGCTTGTTCTGATGTAAATTAAAGGTACGTACTGCTATTGTACTGCAAGATATTACTGCTGTTGAAGCTAGAAATGTTACGCTGCACCTGCGATATCTGCAATATCTGCGGACAAGACCAATAAACTTTTGATTTGGTTTGTCTTGCTGTTATTAATAGCTGTTAATAGTTGACTGCTGTTAGCGCTGAAACTACGACAGAGATTAGAATGAAGTGCTAAAAATCAGAATTATGAAGGCTGCTGTAAAGACAACAACGTAAACCATATTTTTTTCTCTCTCACTCTCTCTCTCTCTCTCGCACTCTCTCTAAAACCCAAGGTGAAGTCCACTTGGGATAGACAGCAAGAGAAATGGCCACCCACAACAAAGACTCTCATTGTTTCAGTGTGTTCTAGAACACGCCCCATATTTCTGCTGTGTGTTCTAGAACACGCCCCATATTTCTGCTGTATATTCTAGAACACAGGCCTACAGTATGAGAGAGGGTCAAGTTATGAGTCCCACAGTCCCACATCAAAAGAGGTTTCAGGGACGTTTCTGGGGGTTTCTGAAACCTTAAAACCCTTTAACCCTGACCTTTAACCCTGACCTCCCGGACATCCTGTCAATGTGAGAAACACAGGATACGCTCATGGTGGACGGACAGACGGAGGGACAGTGTGTGTGTGTGTGTGTGTGTGTGAGTGAGTAGTCTTTTGAGAGTTTCAAGGGCGTTGGTTTCCTGTTCTGTTCTAGTAGGTAGACCTATTGACCTGACAGCATGGCTTAGACAGCTATATAAACTGTTCCCTCTGTCTCTCTCTCTCTGTCTCTCTCTCTCTCTCAGACTCTGCGGTAGGTATGTAGCTAATGTAACAGCGTCTGCTCGTTTGCGGTGGATCACAAACCTAACTGCTTCATACTGGGAGGGCCCCGTTAAACTGGTGGTACAAAGGGGTGAGAGGGAGGTAAGGAACGAGAGAGGGAGAGAGAGAGAGAGAGAGAGAGAGAGAGAAAGAGAGGGAGGGAGGGAGGGAGGAGAGAGAAAGAGCGAGAGGGAGAGAGAGAGAGAGATAGAGAGCGATGGAGAAAGATGGAGAAAGAGGGAGAAAGAGAGAGAGAGAGAGAGAGAGAGAGAGAGAGAGAGAGAGAGAGAGAGAGAGAGGGGGGGAGAGAGAGAGAGAGAGAGAGAGAGAGAGAGAGAGAGAGAGAGAGGGGGAGAGAGAGAGAGGGGGAGAGAGAGAGAGAGAGAGAGAGAGACAGAGGGAGAGAGAGAGAGAGAGAGAGAGAGAGAGAGAGGGGAGAGAGAGAGAGAGAGAGAGAGAGAGAGAGAGACAGAGGGAGAGAGAGAGGGAGGTAACTAATGGGTAGATTCTTGTTTTCTATGGTTGCGTTATATTCCTGTGCATCGATGATTCTACTATGTACAGATGGAGTACGCATCCAGTAAGTGCCCTCAACGCTCCGTCTTGCTTACTTTGATATGTATTCATTCTCTGACCCTCCCATGCTTGAGAATCCCCCCATGTCTTACTCCCTCCCCCCCCGTAGCGTCCCAATCTAACAGACCTAGACTGTCCTACCCTCCACTTTCCATAGCTAACAGACCTAGACTGTCTAACCCCAGTCCCTCTTCTCCCTCATCATACATGACAAATAGACCAACTAGGTTGATTCATGGCTTAACATAGTGCTATATATATTTTGGGCAGTATCAATGCCATTTGGACATGGTTCACTGACTTTTGGGTTTGGAAACCGACTTCCTATGATTGTACATGGCAAATGGACATAACATCCTGATTTGGCACTTTCAATACTTTCATATTGCATTTGGACATTTCATATGGCATTTGGCAATGGTTCACTGACTTTGACTTCGACTTTTTACTTTTTATGAAATCATATTGCAAATGGACAAAACACATGCCTTAAAAAATATGACAACAAAATATGACAAAAGTATGTTCATACAGTATAATTGACACAAACATCAAAAGAATTTCGAAAAACAGTCCAAAAAGCATTTTTTAAGGGGGTGATAAGTTTTTTGAAAATAAATTCACATTTTCAAAATTTGACCCTTTGGTCTTGACTTGATGTGCAAGCGCGCTCGCCATATATTGGATTTTTTTTGTGTGACACTTGGCATTTGCCATATGACATTTGCCATAAACTTTGAATTAAATGCCATCCATTTGAGTGGCATTGGACATTGTGTATATGTTTCGTACAGTGCCAATATGTTCCCATTCATTTTTGTCCATTTCAGGGGGTATTCCCTTCCATACCTAACTGACCTAGACTGTCTAACCCCCAGACCTTCCATACCTAACAGACCTAGACTGTCTAACCCCCAGACCTTCCATACCTAACAGACCTAGACTGTCTAACCCCCACCTTCCATACCTAACAGACCTAGACTGTCTAACCCCCAGGCCTTCCATAGCTAACAGACCTAGACTGTCCTAACCCCCCCCCCCCACCTTCCATACCTAACAGACCTAGACTGTCTAACCCCCAGACCTTCCATACCTAACAGACCTAGACTGTCTAACCCCCACCTTCCATACCTAACAGACCTAGACTGTCCTAACCCCCACCTTCCATACCTAACAGACCTAGACTGTCTAACCCCCAGACCATCCATAGCTAACAGACCTAGACTGTCTAATCCCCAGACCTTCCATACCTAACAGACCTAGACTGTCCTAACCCCCCCCCACCTTCCATACCTAACAGACCTAGACTGTCTAACCCCCACCTTCCATACCTAACAGACCTAGACTGTCTAACCCCCAGACCTTCCATACCTAACAGACCTAGACTGTCTAACCCCCAGACCTTCCATACCTAACAGACCTAGACTGTCTAACCCCCAGACCTTCCATACCTAACAGACCTAGACTGTCCTAACCCCCCCCCACCTTCCATACCTAACAGACCTAGACTGTCTAATCCCCAGACCTTCCATACCTAACAGACCTAGACTGTCTAACCCCCAGACCTTCCATACCTAACAGACCTAGACTGTCTAATCCCCAGACCTTCCATACCTAACAGACCTAGACTGTCTAACCCCCAGACCTTCCATACCTAACAGACCTAGACTGTCTAATCCCCAGACCTTCCATACCTAACAGACCTAGACTGTCTAACCCCCAGACCTTCCATACCTAACAGACCTAGACTGTCTAACCCCCAGACCTTCCATACCTAACAGACCTAGACTGTCTATTCCCCAGACCTTCCATACCTAACAGACCTAGACTGTCTAATCCCCAGACCTTCCATACCTAACAGACCTAGACTGTCTAACCCCCAGACCTTCCATACCTAACAGACCTAGACTGTCTAACCCCCAGACCTTCCATACCTTCCAAAACAACATGGAGAAAACAAAACATGGGGGTGACTAAACATATCTAGCATCTCATTAGTGCACCTCTCGTTAAATTATATAGCATTTTCCATTCCGTAATTCAACATTCCACCTTGTTTGTTTTCACACAGATAATTAGGTGTAAAATGCGTTTATAGTTTTACATTATGTAAACAATGGGGTTTACTAGACCTGTTTATTGTTGTTATGGTTGTTATCACAGACCAGACACACACACACACACACACACACACACACACACACACACACACACACACACAATTACTCTCCCATCATAAAGGACCAGACAAACCCCTCAGTGAGAAACCAGGGATAGGCGATTATCACTCCAGGTATAAGTTAGCCTCAGAGCCTGATCTAGGATCAGTACAGGACTTCAGTCATAACCTTAACTAATTGAGGTTTAAATACAAACTGACCTAAAGTCAGCATGTGGGGGGCAAATTTCATTAAATTCTAATAATTATCTCTAAACCATTCAAAACACCTCACTAATCTGGGCATTGTTTTCAGAAATGTATTTATTTACTTTTAAATATTACGATATATATATATATATTTTTATAACCTCTATTGTGAAGGTGAAAGAAAGTGTGTGTGTGTGTGTGTATGTGTGTGTGTGTGTGTGTATACGCCCCATGTTTTGAAGGTTGGCAAGATCAGTCATTGCTCTCAACAGATGTAGTTTATAAGAGAATGCATTTTGAGGTGCGCACACACACACACACACACACACAAACGCAGACACACACACACACACACACACACACACACACACACACCTTGATGTGGTGCAGAGCAGACCAGCAGGTTTTAACACCTCCATCTTGTTTATATTTAACCTTCATTTTACTAGGCAAGTCAGTTAAGAACAAATTCTCATTTACAATGACGGCCAAGTAACAGTAGGTTTAACTGCCTTGTTCAGGGGCAGAACGACAGATTTTTACCTTGTCAGCTCGGGAGATCCGTCTAGCAACCTTTCAGGTTACTAGTCCAACGCTCTAACCACTAGGCTACCTGCTCTAACCACTAGGCTACCTGCTCTAACCACTAGGCTACCTGCTCTAACCACTAGGCTACCTGCTCCAACCACTAGGCTACCTGCTCTAACCACTAGTCTACCTGCTCTAACCACTAGGCTACCTGCTCTAACCACTAGGCTACCTGCCTCTAACCACTAGGCTACCTGCTCTAACCACTAGGCTACCTGCTCTAACCACTAGGCTACCTGCCTCTAACCACTAGGCTACCTGCCTCTAACCACTAAGCTACCTACTCTAACCACTAAGCTACCTGCTCTAACCACTAGGCTACCTGCTCTAACCACTAGGCTACCTGCTCTAACCACTAGGCTACCTGCTCTAACCACTAGGCTACCTGCTCTAACCACTAGCTCTAACCACTAGGCTACCTGCTCTAACCACTAGGCTACCTGCCTCTAACCACTAGGCTACCTGCTCTAACCACTAGGCTACCTGCCTCTAACCACTAGGCTACCTGCTCTAACCACTAGGCTACCTGCTCTAACCACTAGGCTACCTGCTCTAACCACTAGGCTACCTGCTCTAACCACTAGGCTACCTGCCGCCCCATCTGAGCTGCGTGTTGATTGAACTGATGATAATAGTGCCAACAAAGAGGGCTGCTTCTAGCTCTTGGTAAACTGTGCTTACATTATTAACCCAGCCATCAGTAGCATCTGGAGGCTGCTGCCTATATACATATACATATATATATACAAAACCATTCAAAAGCTTGGGGTCACTTAGAAATGTCCCTGTTTTTTAAAGAAAATCAGATTTTTGTCCATTAAAATGACATCAAAATCATCGGAAATAAAGTGTGGACATTGTTAGTGTTGTGAATGACTACTGCAGCAGGAAACGGCAGATGTATTGAGGGGGAATATCTACAGAGGCCCAATATCAGCAACCATCTGTGTTCCAATGGCACGTTGTGTTAGCTAATCCAAGTTTATCATTTTAAAAGGCTAATTGATCATTAGAAAACCCACAGCTGGAAACTGTTGTCCTGATTAAAGAAGCAATAAAACTGGCCTTCTTTAGACTAGTTGAGTATCTGGAGCGTCAGCATTTGTGGGTTCGATTACAGGCTCAAAATGGCCAGAAACAAAGAACTTTCTTCTGAAACTCGTCAGTCTATTATTGTTCTGAGAAATGAAGGCGATTCCATGCGAGAAATTGCCACGAAACTGAAGATCTCGTACTACTCCCTTTACAGAACAGCGCAATCTGGCTCTGACAAGAACAGAAAGAGAAGCGGGAGTCCCCAACTGAGCAAGAGGACAAGTACATTAAAGCGTCTAGTTTGAGAAACAGACGCCTCTCATGTCCTCAACTGGAAGCTTCATAAAATAGTGCCGTCAAAAAACACCCGTCTCAATGTCAACAGTGGAGAGGCGACTCCGGGATGCTGGCCTTCTAGGAATTCGAAAACAAATCCAATTTTGATAAACTCCGGTATCTATTGGGTGAAATACCACAGTGTGCCATCACAGCAACCAGTGAAGAACAAACACAATTGTAAATATTAAATATAAACCTATATATATTTTTTTTTTGTAATTTAACTATTTGCATATCATTATATACTGTACACTGTATATAGACATATGACAATTGAAATGTCTGTAATCTTTTGTAACTTTTGTGAGTGTAATGTTTACTGCTAATTTTGTATTGTTTAATTAACTTTTATTTATTATCTACTTCACTTGCTTTGGCAATGTAAATACGGCCCCTTAAATAGAAATTGAATTGAAAGAAGACAGAGAGAGAGAGAGAGAGAGAGAGAGAGAGAGAGAGAGAGAGAGAGCGAGAGAGAGAAAATAGAGTGAAAGAGAGAGAAAAGAAAGAGAGACAGAGAGAGAGACAGAGAGAGAGACAGAGAGAGAGAGAGAGAGAGAAAAAAGAGAGCGAGAGAAAAAAGAGAGAGAAAGAGAGAGAGAAAGAGACAGAGAGAGAGATAACAGAGAGAGAGAGCAGAGAGAGAGAGAACATAGAGATAGAGAGAGAGAGAGAACAGAGAGAGAGAGAGAGAACAGAGAGAGAGAGAACAGAGAGAGAGAACCGAGAGAGAGAACCGAGAGAGAGAACCGAGAGAGAGAGAGAGACAGAGAGAGAGAGAGGAGAGAGAGAGAGAGACAGAGAGAGAGAGAGAGAGAGAGAGAGAGAGAGAGAGAGACAGAGAGAGAGAGACAGAGAGACAGAGAGAGAGACAGGGAGAGAGAGACAGAGAGAGAGAGAGAGGAGAGAGAGAGAGAGGAGAGAGAGAGAGAGAGAGAGAGAGAGAGAGAGAGAGAGAGAGAGAGAGAGAGAGAGAGAGAGAGAGAGAGAGAGAGAGAGAGAGAGAGAGACAGAGAGAGAGAGAGAGACAGAGAGAGAGAGAGACAGACAGACAGAGAGAGACAGAGAGAGAGAGACCGAGAGAGAGAGAGAGAGACAGAGAGAGAGAGAGAGAGAGAGAGAGAGACAGTGAGAGAGAGAGAGAGACAGAGAGACAGAGAGAGAGAGAGAGACAGAGAGAGAGAGAGAGAACAGAGAGAGAGAGAACAGAGAGAGAGAACCGAGAGAGAGAACCGAGAGAGAGAGACAGAGAGAGAGAGAGGAGAGATAGAGAGAGACAGAGAGAACAGAGAGAGAGAGAGAGAACAGAGAGAGAGAGAACAGAGAGAGAGAACCGAGAGAGAGAACCGAGAGAGAGAACCGAGAGAGAGAGAGAGACAGAGAGAGAGAGAGGAGAGAGAGAGAGAGACAGAGAGAGAGAGAGAGAGACAGAGAGAGAGAGAGAGACAGAGAGAGAGAGAGAGACAGAGAGAGAGAGAGACAGAGAGAGAGAGACAGTGAGAGAGAGAGAGAGAGACAGAGAGAGAGAGAGAGACAGTGAGAGAGAGAGAGACAGAGAGAGAGAGAGAGAGAGACAGAGAGAGGAGGGAAGTGCGAATGTGAAAAGTATAAAGGAGAGAAAGGAACACTAATTATTTAGGTCACACAGAGAATGTCGTTAATTTTCTAGACATCTGCAGACGGTGTAGGTCAGAGGTCACACCCAAAATGACAAATTCCCCTAACACCAAAGTGGTCTGGTCTTTAGTATGTTTAGGAATGAAGAGAAGAAGGAAGTAATGGAGGTAGAGAGGGAGGGATAGATGTAGGGATGGAGGGGGTATGTAGGGAGGGAGGAAGGAGGTAGAGAGGGAAGGATAGATGTAGGGATGGAGGGGTATGTTGGGAGGGAGGAAGGAGGTAGAGAGGGAAGGATAGATGTAGGGATGGACGGGTATGTAGGGAGGAAGGAGGTAGAGAGGGAAGGATAGATGTAGGGATGGAGGGGGTATGTAGGGAGGGAGGAAGGACGTAGAGAGGAAGGATAGATGTAGGGATGGAGGGGGTATGTTGGGAGGGATGAAGGAGGTGTGGAGGGAAGGATAGATGTAGGGATGGAGGGGGTATGTAGGGAGGGAGGAAGGAGGTAGAGAGGGAAGGATAGATGTAGGGATGGAGGGGGTATGTAGGGAGGGAGGAAGGAAGTAGAGAGGGAAGGATAGATGTAGGGATGGAGGGGGTATGTTGGGAGGGAGGAAGGAGGTAGAGAGGGAAGGATAGATGTTGGGAGGGAGGAAGGAGATAGAGAGGGAGGGAGAAATGTAGGAAGGGAGGGGGTGTGTAGGGAGCGAGGAAGGAGGTGTAGAGGGAGGGAGAGATGTAGGAAGGGAGGAAGGGAGGGAGGAACAAGGTATGGAGGAGAGAGGGAGGGATGGTGGGTGGGTGGGAAGGAAGGGAGGAACGAGGTATGGAGGAGAGAGGGAGGGATGGTGGGTGGGTGGGTGGGTGGGAAGGGAGGGAGGAACGAGGTATGGAGGAGAGAGGGAGGGATGGTGGGTGGGTGGGTGGGTGGGTGGGTGGGTGGGTGGGTGGGTGGGTGGGTGGGAAGGAAGGGAGGGAGGAACGAGGTATGGAGGAGAGAGGGAGGGATGGTGGGTGGGTGGGTGGGTGGGAAGGAAGGGAGGAACGAGGTATGGAGGAGAGAGGGAGGGATGGTGGGTGGGTGGGAAGGGGTACGGAGAGTCACATTTTCCTTAAATAAAAGTGTGTACCGGTGTGTCTCGGGACAAGTTAAGGGTAATTGTGTTCTATGCGACTGCCAGGTCTTCAGTTAACATGGGCTTATTGGAGGGAGAGGCTGGTACAGCCAGGGCACTGCCCAAACACACTCATGACACGCTTGGTGGGTGTGTTCATGACGATCCTCTCCATGAACCTTGACAGACAGACAGACAGACAGACAGACAGACAGACAGACAGACATACAGAGACAGAGAGAGAGACAGAGAGAGAGAGAGAGAGAGAGACAGACAGACAGACAGACAGACAGACAGACAGACAGACAGACAGACAGACAGACAGACAGACAGACAGAGAGAGAGAGACAGAGAGACAGACAGACAGACAGACAGACAGACAGACAGACAGACAGACAGACAGATAGACAGACAGAGACAGAACAGAGACAGACAGACAGAGAGACAGAGAGACAGACAGACAGACAGACAGACAGACAGGGGTGTGTTTGAGGGCATTATAATTAGCAATGCTTATACTGTGCCACCATGCCTTCAGATGTATATTATTATATTAATTGGAAAATCTGATTATGCAAATAACATTTAACTTCATTATGTTCACCGTAAACAGTCTTCAGAAAGAATTCACAAGCTTCTCACTTATTTAAATTTTTATTACAGCCTTGATTAAAATGTAGGTTTTATGTCATTGCCCATAATGCCGAGTGGAATTATGTTTTTAGACATTTTTCTTATTTTATTTTTTTAATCGAGGCTCAACGTCTTGAGTCAATAAGTATTCAATCCCTTTTCTACGGCAAGATTAAAAAACTTTAGGAGCAAAAAATAAACCTGCTTCAAGAAAGGGTCCATCAGTCGAGCAGTGAATTTCAAAACACAGATTCAATGACAAACACCAGATAGTTTTTTGCCTTTAAAGAAGGGCACCAATTTCACAGAGCTTGAATAAGTGTTTATTAAAGAATAATAGACAAATGTTTCCCAATCCAAGTGTGAAAAGCTCTCAGAGACTTACCCAGTAAGACTCACAGCTGTAATCACTGCCGAAAGGAGATTCTAACATGTATAGACTCAGGGAGCTGAATACGAATGAAAAGATATTTGTGTTGAATTTTAAATTAATTAAAAATATATACATTTTTTTAGTTCCACGTTACAGAGTATTTCCTGTAGATCGTTGACCAAAAATTACAATTAAATACATGTTTTATCGCAACTTGTAACACAACAACGTGTGGATAGTTTCCGAAGGCTCTGTATCTAGATGAGTTTATTAATAAAGGCTCTGTATCTAGATGAGTTGATTAATAATAAAGGCTCTGTATCTAGATGAGTTGATTAATAATAAAGGCTCTGTATCTAGATGAGTTGATTAATAATAAAGGCTCTGTATCTAGATGAGTTGATTAATAAAGGCTCTGTATCTAGATGAGTTGATTAATAAAGGCTCTGTATCTAGATGAGTTGATTAATAAAGGCTCTGTATCTAGATGAGTTGATTAATAATAAAGGCTCTGTATCTAGATGAGTTGATTAATAAAGGCTCTGTATCTAGATGAGTTGATTAATAATAAAGGCTCTGTATCTAGATGAGTTGATTAATAATAAAGGCTCTGTATCTAGATGAGTTGATTAATAATTAAGGCTCTGTATCTAGATGAGTTGATTAATAATAAAGGCTCTGTATCTAGATGAGTTGATTAATAAAGGCTCTGTATCTAGATGAGTTGATTAATAATAAAGGCTCTGTATCTAGATGAGTTGATTAATAAAGGCTCTGTATCTAGATGAGTTTATTAATAATAAAGGCTCTGTATCTAGATGAGTTGATTAATTAAGGCTCTGTATCTAGATGAGTTTATTAATAATAAAGGCTCTGTATCTAGATGAGTTGATTAATAAAGGCTCTGTATCTAGATGAGTTGATTAATAATAAAGGCTCTGTATCTAGATGAGTTGATTAATAATTAAGGCTCTGTATCTAGATGAGTTGATTAATAATAAAGGCTCTGTATCTAGATGAGTTGATTAATAAAGGCTCTGTATCTAGATTTGTTGATTAATAATAAAGGCTCTGTATCTAGATGAGTTGATTAATAATAAAGGCTCTGTATCTAGATGAGTTGATTAATGCAGGCTCTGTATCTATATGAGTTGATTAATAAAGGCTCTGTATCTAGATGAGTTGATTAATGCAGGCTCTGTATCTATATGAGTTGATTAATAAAGGCTCTGTATCTAGATGAGTTGATTAATAAAGGCTCTGTATCTAGATGAGTTGATTAATAAAGGCTCTGTATCTATATGAGTTGATTAATAATAAAGGCTCTGTATCTAGATGAGTTGATTAATAATAAAGGCTCTGTATCTAGATGAGTTGATTAATAATAAAGGCTCTGTATCTAGATGAGTTGATTAATGCAGGCTGTGTATCTAGATGAGTTGATTAATAAAGGCTCTGTATCTAGATGAGTTGATTAATAAAGGCTCTGTATCTAGATGAGTTGATTAAAAGGCTCTGTATCTAGATGAGTTGATTAATAATAAAGCATCTGTATCTAGATGAGTTGATTAATAAAGGCTGTGTATCTAGATGAGTTGATTAATAAAGGCTCTGTATCTAGATGAGTTGATTAAAAGGCTCTGTATCTAGATGAGTTGATTAATAATAAAGCATCTGTATCTAGATGAGTTGATTAATAAAGGCTGTGTATCTAGATGAGTTGATTCATAATGGCTCTGTATCTAGATGAGTTGATTAATTAAGCCTCTGTATCTAGATGAGTTTATTAATAATAAAGGCTCTGTATCTAGATGAGTTGATTAATAAAGGCTCTGTATCTAGATGAGTTGATTAATAAAGGCTGTGTATCTAGATGAGTTGATTAATAAAGGCTGTGTATCTAGATGAGTTGATTCATAATAAACAAAACGTTAAATTAATACTCATGAACATATGCAACATAATATAATAATCAACAGAAAATATAAAACCCATTGACTTGAATACTGTTTATTTTAAATATTGATACATAATGCACAAACATATACTGCTCTCAAAACAAAACACTTCATACATTTCTATAATTCTGTCAGGTAGCAATACTGTGAAGGCTAAACTATTCTTTAAGGTAGCAATACTGTGAAGGCTAAACTATTCTTTAAGGCAGCAATACTGTGAAGGCTAAACGATTCTTTAAGGCAGCAATACTGTGAAGGCTAAACGATTCTTTAAGGTAGCAATACTGTGAAGGCTAAACGATTCTTTAAGGCAGCAATACTGTGAAGGCTAAACGATTCTTTAAGGTAGCAATACTGTGAAGGCTAAACGATTCTTTAAGGCAGCAATACTGTGAAGGCTAAACGATTCTTTAATTAAGGTAGCAATACTGTGAAGGCTAAACGATTCTTTAAGGCAGCAATACTGTGAAGGCTGAACGATTCTTTAAGGTAGCGATACTGTGAAGGCTAAACGATTCTGTGAAGGCTAAACCATTAACAGTATATAACGACGGCAAGTTGTTCTAGTGAAGAGAGACAGTCATCTTGGGTAACAGCATTGGACTGACGGTCACTGAGGGTTTCGGGTCCTCATTCCAGCAGGATTGTCTAGGCTTCATAGCAAAATGTTGCAGTAAAAGGGTTATCTATAAGGCTTTTGGCAGCTACATGTTTAAAGATACATACTGAGGAACACAGTGATCACCAGCCACTTGTTTTGGGAAACAACAGAGGTTTTTTCCATAAGCCTTTGGGGTGGGGGGGGGGGGGGGGGGGGGCAGCCGCTTATTTAAGGCTACAGTTAGATCAACCTGTCTATCAACCTGTCTATCAACCTGTCTGTCTGTCTGTGTGTCTGTCTGTGTGTCTGTCTGTCTGTCTGTCTGTCTGTGTGTCTGTCTGTGTGTCTGTCTGTGTGTGTCTGTCTGTGTGTGTCTGTCTGTGTGTCTGTCTGTCTGTGTGTCTGTCTGTCTGTCTGTCTGTCTGTCTGTCTGTCTGTCTGTCTGTCTGTCTGTCTGTCTGTCTGTCTGTCTGTCTGTCTGTCTGTCTGTCTGTCTGTCTGTCTGTCTCTCTGCACATTACTTTGATCATGGTTTGAATTTGTAGGCTTTAACAGTACATTCACTTCGGCAAAACCTGAACTGAAAAAAAATGTGTGTGTCTCACACACAGCATGATATCTAATAATCACCAGCCTCCGAACACGACGAACAAATCCATGACTTAACCCAGCACAGGGAACAAGGGAAAGTTGAAAGAGACGAGGGAGGAAGATCTATCGCCCTCTCTGCGTGAAGAAAAGAAGATAGGAGCGCCTAGCTGTGAAAAGAGGGCACAATTTTCTTGACGACATGAAGGAAGGAGGGATGAAAGAGGAATTAGAGGGAGGGAGAGAGAGAGAGAGACAGAAGAAAAGAAGGAGGGAGAGACATTAAAGGGAGACGGGGAATCAAAATGAACGGGGAGAGGGTTCAGTACCGGGGCGAGACCAGGGTAGGAACACACAGACACACAGACTGAACTCTCTAATTGAATTTTATAGTATTATTTTTGCAGATGATTGATGGGAAAGTTTTGTGCCATGAAAAGAATAGGATGCCAGCCAGTGACAGTTACCAGGCTACGTAGTGGGAGATTTTAAAAGATCAGACGAAGAGATGTGGGGAAGTCATTTGTTGATGTGTTGCAAAGTTCTTTCTCTCGTTTCCAATTTAACTTTAACACGTTAGTATGTACACTAACGGTTAAAAGTTTTTAGCACACCTACTCATTCCAGGGTTTTTCTTTATTTGTACTATTTTCTACCTTGTAGAATATTACTAAAGACATCAACACTAGGAAATAACACATATGGAATTATGTAGTAACCAAAAAAAAAGTGTTAAACAAATCAAAATATATTTTAGATTTCAGATTCTTTTTAGGTTATTCAATCAGTTGTTCTTTTCTTTGGCTCTTCTCTTCCTCTGTGGTTTTCCTCTCCTTCTCTTCCTCTGTTGTTTTCCTCTCCTTCTCTTCCTCTGTGGTTTTCCTCTCCTTCTCTTCCTCTGTGGTTTTCCTCTCCTTCTCTTCCTCTGTTGTTTTCCTCTCCTTCTCTTCCTCTGTGGTTTTCCTCTCCTTCTCTTCCTCTGTTGTTTTCCTCTCCTTCTCTTCCTCTGTTGTTTTCCTCTCCTTCTCTTCCTCTGTTGTTTTCCTCTCCTTCTCTTCCTCTGTTGTTTTCCTCTCCTTCTCTTCCTCTGTTGTTTTCCTCTCCTTCTCTTCCTCTGTGGTTTTCCTCTCCTTCTCTTCCTCTGTTGTTTTCCTCTCCTTCTCTTCCTCTGTGGTTTTCCTCTCCTTCTCTTCCTCTGTTGTTTTCCTCTCCTTCTCTTCCTCTGTTGTTTTCCTCTCCTTCTCTTCCTCTGTGGTTTTCCTCTCCTTGTCTCCTCTTACTGTTATCTTTTTGTTTGTTTTATTTAGCTAGATGTTCATTTAGTTCCTTTAGCAGGTCCACTGAACGGTCCGACCATCTTCATGGCTGCATAGTTCTAGATGTGAGAAGAGAGAGGGAATTAAATAACACGCACACACACACACACACACACACACATTCAACATTCCTATCTTACGTTCAGAAAAAATATTATCTGCATTGAATTTCTAATCCTCACCATTCATCGCTTATATTAGGAAACACATACAGCCACCCACCCCTACACACATCCCTTTATCAACTCACAGGGAAGGAGTAGAGGAAGACTCCGATGAAGAGGAAGAGGAAGAAGAGGAGGATGAAGAGGAGGATGAGGAATTTGTATCTCCCCCACAGGATGTACTTCAACGTCTTGTAGGGAGAGGAGAACCACAGGAACGATGTCTCAGGACGTCTGGGGAAAAGAGAGAGAGGAGGGAGAGAGAGAGGGGAGAGAGGGGGAGAGAGGGGAGAGAGAGGGGGGAGAGAGAGGGGGGAGAGAGAGAGGGGAGAGAGGGGGAGGGGAGGGACGGGAGAGAGAGGAGGAAGGGTATAGAGGGGGAGAGGGGGAAGGGTATAGAGGGGGAGAGAGGGGGAAGGGTATAGAGGGGGAGAGAGGGGAGAGAGAGGGGGAAGGGTATAGAGGGGGAGGGAGGGGAGAGAGGGAGGGAGAGAGAGGGGGAAGGGTATAGAGGGGGAGAGAGGGGAGGAGGGGGGAGAGAGGGGGAAGGGTATAGAGGGGGAGGGAGGGGAGAGAGGGAGGGAGAGAGAGGGGGAAGGGTATAGAGGGGGAGGGAGGGGAGAGAGAAGAGCGAGAACGAGAGAGAGAAATATTCATTAGTATAACAGGAAGTACTGCAATGTCTTCCAAATAAAATAGAATGTTATTGATTACATATTTAACAGATGTTATTCTGGGTGTAGTGAAATGCTTGTGTTACTAGCTCCAACAGAGCGGGCATATCTAACAATACACAACAATACAAACAATTATAAAAGTACAATAATTGAATTTAATAACAAAGAAATAAATATTATGATGAGCAATGTTGGACTTTGGAGTATAAATATACATTTATACATAGACCTCCTTTCCCACATCTCATCACGTTACGCATTTTTCTAAAATGGATTCAATCGTTTTTTTGTTTCCAATCTTCAATCTTTCATCAATCTACAAACAATACCCAATTCTTCTAATGTACATTTATTTTAAAAAACAACAACAACTGAAATATCACATTTAAATAATGATTCAGACCCGTCACTCAGTACTTCAGCAGCTTCGCCAGCGATTGCAGCCTCAAGTCTTCTTGGGTAAAATTCTACAAGCTTGGCCCACCTGTATTTGGGGAGTTTCTCCCATTCTTCTCTGCAGATCCTCTCAAGCTCTCTATCAGGTTGCATGGGGCGCGTCGCTGCACAGCTATGTTCAGATATCTCCAGAGAGGTAAGATTGGGTTTGGCCACTCAAGGATGTGAACACTAGTCTTTTTTATTTTTGAATTGTCATTATGGGCTATGGGGGGGGGGGGGGGGACAATTTAATCCAATTTTAGAATAAGGCTGTAATGTAGAAAACTGTTGGAAACTGTCTGAATTCTTTCCTGCAAATACATGTGATGGGATGTATAGACATTATGGACAGTCTGTGGACGGAATATTTAGGGAATAATGTCTCTGGCTGACTAGATGACCCCATTTCTGGGAGCCTCTGTCGAAGTGTCCTGGGAACTTTTCGAGACTACAACATTTCTGGGACAGAACAAGACATAGACGACAGCGAATTAAGTAGACTGTGTGGTTCAGCCGAACGTGAATCAAGGCTCGGTAACTTTTAATTTTGAGATCAGAGGAGGACAGGTGACTCACTGTGGATCCTCCAG
>NC_092155.1:6774093-6776593 GCF_045791955.1 Oncorhynchus clarkii lewisi | reverse complement strand
GAGAAAGGAGGAGAGGAGAAGAGGAGAAAGGAGGACTAGGGGAGAAAGGAGGAGAGGGGAAGAGGAGAAAGGAGGAGAGGAGAAGAAACAGACTGCATATAACCACTGAGTGGTGTCAACTCTCATTACAATGTTACTTTCACTATAACACAACCATCCACACACCACTGCCAGACAGTGTCATTCTAGCCCGACACCACCAGCAGGCTCTCTGACAGCAAGACTGATACATACACACACTGGGGAGAAAATGACTTAGGCAATGACTGATATACTCCCTCAACACTGTCCAGATAATGAAGACTTCACAACTACACACTACAATGCGTTTAAATACACACCATGGCAACCACACAGGGATACACGGCGTAAACACAATCCAGACATTGGATCATTGGATGTATTTCAGTCGCCTTCGACTGACGTTTTATGTTGGAGATTTTTTTTCTGGACGTTGTTTTGCCGCTAAATTGCCAAAGTGGCATGTCCATCGGAGATATACTGTAGTTAGTCCACTTCTCTAACAACTAAATATACTGTAGTTAGTCCACTTCTCTAACAACTAAATATACTGTAGTTAGTCCACTTCTCTAACAACTAAAAATACTGTAGTTAGTCCACTTCTCTAACAACTAAATATACTGTAGTTAGTCCACTTCTCTAACAACTAAATATACTGTAGTTAGTCCACTTCTCTAACAACTAAATATACTGTAGTTAGTCCACTTCTCTAACAACTAAACTGGGTGGGAACAGACTTGTCGTTGTCATGACGCCGAGCAGAAATATCCTGATGTCCTTGAGAGGTGTGAGTGAGAGCAGGTGTTTTGTTCCAGCTTCGTTCTAAAACACTTGATTAAAATAGTTGACAGTTGCAGACTTTACCTTCCTGTTGAAGGTACAGAGTTGTTCAGCTTGTAGAGAGTAGAGAGGAACAGGAACCTCTGGTGGAAGTTACACTCTCCTTCCTCCCTCCCCTCCTTCCTCTCTCCCTCCCTCTCTTCCCCTCTTCCTTCCTTCCTCCCCCCCCCCCCTCCCTCCCTCCCTCCCTCCCCTCCTTCCTTCCTCTCCCTCCCTCCCTCCCTCCCCTTCCTTTCTTCCTTCCCTCCCTCCCTCCCTCCTCTACTATCTTCCCTCATCATCCTCCCTCCCTCCCCTCCTTCCTCTCCCTCCCTCCCTCCCCTTCCTTTCTTCCTTCCCTCCCTCCCTCCTCTACTATCTTCCCTCATCATCCTCCCTCCCTCCCCTCCTTCCTCTCCTCTCTTCTCCCTCCCTCCCTCCCTCCCTCCCTCCCATCTTCCCTCATCATCCTCCCTCCCTCCCTCCCTCCCTCCCTCCTCTTACTATCCTCCCTCATCATCCTCCCTCCCTCCCTCCTCTAGTATCTTCCCTCATCCTCCCTCCCTCCCTCCCTCCCTCCCTCCCTCCCTCCCTCCCTCCTCTACTATCTTCCCTCATCATCCTCCCTCTCTCCCTCTCTCCCTCCCTCCTCTACTATCTTCCCTCATCATCCTCCCTCCCTCCCTCCTCTACTATCTTCCCTCATCCTCCCCCCTCCCTCTCTCCCTCCCTCCCTCCTCTACTATCTTCCCTCATCATCCTCCCTCCCTCCCTCCCTCCTCCTCTACTATCTTCCCTCATCATCTTCCCTCATCATCCTCCCTCCCTCCCTCCCTCCTCTACTATCTTCCCTGATCATCCTCCCTCCCTCTCCTCTATCTCACCTTCCTATCGATGGTACAGAGTTGTTCGGCTGGTAGGTAGTGGAAGGGGAACAGGAACCTCCAGTTGAAGTTTCCCTCTCCCCCTAGAGAGCGATAGTGGACATCTGTCTTCTGTTTGTGGTCTTCGTGGCCGTGGAGCCACCTGCAACACAACAGGTAACATTCAGGATCAATGAGTTTCAAAACGGGTTTCAAGACTTCACAACACATCCCAACCAAAGTTTAAACTAACACGACATTGGGAATGAGGGTTCTTGTCATACCACTTCAAAAAACGTCTACTTGTTTATGCCATCTGATCTTGCCACAAGAAAGTTCTCATCTGCATCAATATTCTGACAATTAGCACATTTGGTCATGTAATGTGGGATGTTTAGGGCATATATCGTTATTAACAGAAAACGAAGACACACCCCTTGATGTAGATGTCACTCATCTTCTCCCCGGTCAGGCTGACATCATCCAGGATGACATCACTCGTGTTCCATATGATGCAACGCAGGTAGAACCTTGAAGTCAGAAGGACAGTTAGAGGGACAGTCAGAGGGACAGTAAGAGGGACAGTCAGAAGGACAGTCAGAGGGACAGTCAGAGGGACAGTCAGAGGGACAGTCAGAGGGACAGTCAGAGGACAGTCAGAGGGACAGTCAGAAGGACAGCCAGAAGGACAGTTAGAGGGACAGTCAGAGGGACAGTCAGAGGAGGGACAGTCAGAGGAGGGACAGTCAGAGGAGGGACAATCATAGGGACAGTTAGAGGGACAGTCAGAGGGACAG
>NC_092155.1:6726593-6764093 GCF_045791955.1 Oncorhynchus clarkii lewisi | reverse complement strand
CTTACCCCGAACTCTTCTACACTAAAACGGTCCTCTCCTTTGTCTTGGTTCTTGCCGATCTACAGCCTATCCCCTGACCTTATAACCCCTAACCTTGAACTCTCCGACTATAGAAGGGTCCTCTCCTTCGTCCTGGTTCCTCCCACGGTACAGCTTGAAGGTCTGGCAGAAATCTGACAGCCCCTCAAATCCCTCTGTCTTCTCCAGTGGCCTGTCATACACCTAGAGTAGAGGCGGAGGTGGAGGCGGAGAGGAAGAGAGAGAAATTAGGGGAGAGAGAGAGAAAGTGAAAGAGAGAGAGAGAGAGAAAGAGAGAGAGACAGAAAGAGAGAGAGAGAGAGAGAGAGAGAGAGAGAGAGAGAGAGAGAGAGAGAGAGAGAGAGTGAGACAGACAGACAGACAGACAGACAGACAGACAGGCAGGCAGACAGACAGACAGACAGACAGACAGACAGACAGACAGACAGACAGACAGACAGACAGACAGACAGACAGACAGACAGACAGACAGACAGACAGACAGACAGAGAGATAGAGACAGAGAGAGAGAGAGACAGGGACAAAGTGAGAGCAGAAATCCTGTAAGTGTGTATACATGACAGAGCTGGTGTGTTTTTATATGCAGGTCTGTGATATGAACAATTACATCTAAGGAAAATATTTCTGTTCTATTTCTTTCATTTAAATATTTCAACCCAACGGTGTTGACTGCTGCAAACGTGACCTTTAATGTTGAGTGGGTCTTGGAAACAAACCTGATCCACACACACACACACACACACACGGTTTTGAAAGTAGACTTGATCCAATATGGGTGGAATTAGTCTGGATGAAGTTCAGGTGTGATGTCATGCAAAGTAGATGAGGTTCAGGTATGATGTCATGCAGAGTGGATGAGGTTCAGGTATGATAACATGCAGAGTGGATGAGGTTCAGGTATGATAACATGCAGAGTGGATGAGGTTCAGGTATGATAACAAGCAGAGTGGATGAGGTTCAGGTATGCTAACATGCAGAGTAGATGAGGTTCAGGTATGATGTCATGCAGAGTGGATGAGGTTCAGGTATGGTGTCATGTAGAGTGGATGAGGTTCAGGTATGATAACATTCAGAGTGGATGAGGTTCAGGAATGATAACATGCAGAGTGGATGAGGTTCAGGTATGATAACATGCAGAGGATAAGGTTCAGGTATGATGTCATGCATAGTGGATGAGGTTCATGTATGATGTCATGCAGAGTGGATGAGGATCAGGTATTATAACATGCAGAGTGGATGAGGTTCAGGTATGATAACATGCAGAGTGGATGACGTTCAGGTATGATGTCATGCAGAGTGGATGAGGATCAGGTATGATAACAAGCAGAGTGGATGAGGTTCAGGTATGATAACATGGAGAGTTGATGAGGTTCAAGTATGATAACATGCAGAGTGGATGAGGTTCAGGTATGATAACATGCAGAGTGGATGAGGTTCAGGTATGATAACAAGCAGAGTGGATGAGGATCAGGTATGCTAACATGCAGAGTGGATGAGGTTCAGGTATGATGTCATGCAGAGTGGATGAGGTTCAAGTATGATAACATGCAGAGTGGATGAGGTTCAGGTATGATAACATGCAGAGTGGATGAGGTTCAGGTATGATAACATGCAGAGTGGATGAGGTTCAGGTATGATGTCATGCAGAGTGGATGAGGTTCAGGTATGATGTCATGCAGAGTGGATGAGATGCATGCGTGTGTCAGTAGTAGCAGAGGAAGGGCTGTGTAAACGTACAATGCCTCTGACACGTTGTGTAAATTTACAGTGTGTATATCACTCTACGACACAACCCTCTCTATCTCTCTCTCTCTCCCTCTCTCTCCCTCTCTCTCCCTCTCTCTCTCCCCCCCTCTCTCTCTTAGAGTTGGATCAGTGTCAGGTATAGATTGAGAGTGCTGGAAAATGGAACCAAGTGGGATACAGTGTAGGAGAAAGGATGAGGGCAGGCGGAGGGGGTGAGTCGAAGGGCGTGGGAGAAAGGATGAAGGGTGAGAAAATAGGAGGAGACCAGAAAGGGGGAAAAAAATGAGGGGGTGAGGTGCTGGAAAGAACTGCTCACTACCAGGGGACACAACAGAGGCATACCAGACCAGGGTGAGAGACGGGGGCGGAACGGGTGAGTAGAGGGGTGAGGGCGGGCTGGCTGTCTGGCGTCTGGGAATGACGACGGAATAACGTTCCCTGTCTATCCCCCTGCGGCATACCCCACATGGAATCCCCGGAAAGTTTGGAAAGTCAAAGCAGTTTCTTTAAGATGTGTGTGTCTTATATTAAAAGGACCAGGGAAGGATAGAGAGGGGGCCAGAGGTGAGGTGTGGAATTGTGGGTAATGTAGGAGAGGTGACCTGTTTATACAGGGGTCCTGTGGTCCTGTGGGGTTCAGACGGTAGAACATAGTTCTCACACACACACACACACACACACACGTTCCTACCTGTAGTGTGTCACATCCCTTCTCCAGGTAGTTTCCACACTTGTTCGTCTCTCCGGTCGAAGCATAGAATTTAGACCACCAGTCCATCACTTCCTCCTCCTGATAGGGGACACACAGAGGTCAAAGGTGAGGGTAAGGGTCTTCCTCCTGCCCAAACACATTATACACTTTACAGGACTGGTCTTTTTATTAGAAGATTGTTTGAAGAAAATGATTTCTCTCGATTGTTACACCTAGCCCAACTTACCCACTGTAGCAGCTGAGGCCAGCCGAGGGCAAAGCAAGAGATCGAGGAGATGTTATTAGATTTTTTTTTAAAGTAAAGATGAAAGAAAATATTAAATCTTAAACCAAAGTCCAAAGTGAATGTTATCATGACACAACAGGTTCAAAGATGTGTTCACATTGACAACGTTCAGTTGGTTACTAGTTAGAGTTGGGTACTAGTTACAGTTGGTTACTAGTTACAGTTGGGTACTAGTTACAGTTGGTTACTAGTTACAGTTGGGTACTAGTTACAGTTGGTTACTAGTTAGAGTTGGTTACTAGTTACAGTTGGTTACTAGTTACAGTTGGTTACTAGTTACTACTTACAGTTGGTTACTGGTTACAGTTGGTTACTAGTTACTGGTTACAGTTACTAGGTAATTCAGGTTCTAATTTGGATATATTTCGAGTCGACCACATGAGAATTGTATGACAGTTTGGAACACAGACACTGGTCTGCTGGTGTTCAACATTTGTGCAGTAATCATCTTAGTTAAGAGTTTATTTATATTTTGAAATAAACCAAGAGGGAAATGACTGACATGAAGTGACTCTAGAGTTTTGAATACAGACACGGGTCTGTGTGTTTTGTCAAGAAGACGTTTTCTCACAGTCTGGTTGACGACGTCGTCCAAGACTCTGACGTACAGAGAACAAGGACTACAAAGACCAGACACTCTCTAGGGACAGATCAGCTTAAAACTGTCCCTCACTCTCTCAAACACACACACACACACACACACACACACACACACACACCACCATCATGTCACTCCACACTCCGCCTGTCTGCCTGCGACCTTCAACCCTGACAGGAACAGAAAGTTCAAACACTCTCATGACGCAATACACACCTTTCCTTTAGTGTGTGTGTGTGTGTGTGTGTGTGTGTGTGTGTGTGTGCGTGTGTGTGTGTGGCGCCAGGACTGGCATGATTCTGGATCTGGAGGCAATCAACAATGAAAAAAAAAAACAGGCAGGCGGCATGATTTTTAGGGCAGACGTGTGTGTGTGTGTGTGTGTGTGTGTGTGTGTTGGGTGGTGACGTGACCTTCAGTGTGATGTAGAACTGATGAGATGGGCTACAATGCAGTCCACACATTACAATTAGTTGGTGATAGATTGATTTTTGTTGTAACAGTGGTTTTTACAGAGACTTGTCTACTGCTCATGCCCAGTCACTTGGGTGTGTGTGTGTTTGTGTGTGTGTGTGTGTGTGTCTCACACCCGACCGCAAGGCGCTACAGAGGGTAGTGAGTACAGCCCAGTACGTCACTGGGGCCGAGCTCCCTGCCATTCAAAACCTCTATACCAGGCGGAAAGGTTCCAAGATATGGGAACATAGCTAAAAAGAAATCCCAATTAGACTAATATTGCAAATTTACTTACGATGTACACTGAACATAAAAATAAACTGAACATGCAACAATTTCCAAGATTTTTCTGAGTTACAGTTCATATAAGGAAATCAGTCAATTAGACCCTAATCTATGGATTTCACATGACTGGGCAGGGGTGCAGGGGACCCATGTCCAGCCAATCAGAATGAGTTTTTCTCCAAAAAAAAAGGCTTTATTATAGACAGAAATACTCCTTTTATTGTCCCCAGCACAAGGTGCACCTGTGTAATGATCATGTTGTTTAATCAGCTTCTTGATATGCAACACCTGTCAGGTGGATGGATTATCTTGACAAAGGAGAGATGCTCACTAACAGGGAATGTAAACAAATTTGTGCACAGAATTTGAGAGAAATAAGCATTCTCTTTTTTGTGAGAATGGAACATTTCTGGGGGAAAAAATTCCCCAGCTCATGAAGCACTTCACATGTTAAATGTATATGTTTGTTCAGTGCAGATCAAAACACGAGCGAACTGTTGGAATCATAGAAATACATTATACATTTTTTTCTGATACAATGGTTGACGTTGTTTGTTAAAGGTTTTGTTTTTTCCGTTTAATGTTTTGAGGTTGGACTTTAATCACGTTTAACACAGTAAAACGTAGCGTTTGCTGTCATCTCGTTAGTCAGGACTGTGTTACACCTGTTCTGTCTTGTCCACCTCGTTAGCAGGAAGGTATTGCACCTGTGCTGGCCCAGGTGCTAATTAAGAGCGTCTGGCCCAGGTGCTAATTAAGAGCGGCTGGCCCAGGTGATAATTAAGAGCGGCTGGCCCAGGTGCTAATTAAGAGCGGCTGGCCCAAGTGCTAATTTTGAGCGGCTGGCCCAGGTGCTAATTAACAGCGGCTGGCCCAGGTGCTAATTAAGAGCGGCTGGCCCAGGTGCTAATTAAGAGCGGTTGGTCCAGGTGCTAATTAAGAGCGGCTGGCCCAGGTGCTAATTAAGAGCGGCTGGCCCAGGTGCTAATTAAGAGCGGCTGGCCCAGGTGCTAATTAACAGCGGCTGGCCCAGGTGCTAATTAACAGCGGCTGGCCCAGGTGCTAATTTAGAGCGGCTGGCCCAGGTGCTAATTAAGAGCGGGCTGGCCCAGGTGCTAATTAAGAGCGGGCTGGCCCAGTGCTCCAGCTGTCTTGAGAGATGTGGAGGGTCAACACCTTTTTAGTTGGTGCTCCCTATTGGATTTCTCGAAAAGCTTTTATCTGATCTTGTTTTCGTTTTGCTCAATGTTTTGTTTTGTTTCCTGTCTTTACGTTTGATGTGGGTTTTTCTTTTGTTTTCCTCTTAGTGGACGCACACGGTGGGCGTCTTTTAGGTCCCAGTTGTTGTTGCTAGGCAACTTTCAGTGGACATCACCCCATCATGAGTGTCATCACCCCCATCAGAACCTTCTCCTAAAACCCTACCTGTTTAGTTTTGGTTGCAGTCAGTGACTCTTTGTTAGTTCCCCCCTTTTTTTGTTTGAGAGACTATTATTTGGTTTTCTTGCTGGGGAAACGTAACAGTTGTTTTGCATGACAGGGTAGGAACCAAAGTGTTTATCAGCGTTTCCCGTGGAACCCTTATTGCATTTGAATGTTACGTTCATGGTGTTTGCACACAATATATCTCAGGTATTTGTTTTCATTTTATACAGTCATGATTGCACATCATTATCAAGGCTGTCAATAATTATGGACCTGACTGAGATCCCCCCCCCCCCCAAAAAAAAATAAATAAATAAATAAGTGACAATAAAAGACGAGTGGAAGGAAGGAAATAAAGTTGAATTTAGTTCTAGAAGTATTGGAGTCTTGCTTCACTGAGATCTAGAACGTTGACCAACATTCCTACAAGTATTGGAGTCTTGCTTCACTGAGATCTAGAACGTTGACCAACATTCCTACAAGTATTGGAGTCTTGCTTCACTGAGATCTAGAACGTTGACCAACATTCCTACAAGTATTGGAGTCTTGCTTCACTGAGATCTAGAACGTTGACCAACAATCCTACAAGTATTGGAGTCTTGCTTCACTGAGATCTAGAACATTGACCAACATTCCTACAAGTATTGGAGTCTTGCTTCACTGAGATCTAGAACGTTGACCAACATTCCTACAAGTATTGGAGTCTTGCTTCACTGAGATCTAGAACGTTGACCAACAATCCTACAAGTATTGGAGTCTTGCTTCACTGAGATCTAGAACATTGACCAACATTCCTACAAGTATTGGAGTCTTGCTTCACTGAGATCTAGAACGTTGACCAACATTCCTACAAGTATTGGAGTCTTGCTTCACTGAGATCTAGAACGTTGACCAACATTCCTACAAGTATTGGAGTCTTGCTTCACTGAGATCTAGAACGTTGACCAACATTCCTACAAGTATTGGAGTCTTGCTTCACTGAGATCTAGAACATTGACCAACATTCCTACAAGTATTGGAGTCTTGCTTCACTGAGATCTAGAACGTTGACCAACATTCCTACAAGTATTGGAGTCTTGCTTCACTGAGATCTAGAACGTTGACCAACATTCCTACAAGTATTGGAGTCTTGCTTCACTGAGATCTAGAACGTTGACCAACATTCCTACAAGTATTGGAGTCTTGCTTCACTGAGATCTAGAACGTTGACCAACATTCCTACAAGTATTGGAGTCTTGCTTCACTGAGATCTAGAACGTTGACCAACATTCCTACAAGTATTGGAGTCTTGCTTCACTGAGATCTAGAACGTTGACCAACATTCCTACAAGTATTGGAGTCTTGCTTCACTGAGATCTAGAACGTTGACCAACATTCCTACAAGTATTGGAGTCTTGCTTCACTGAGAATCCAGAACGTTGACAAACATTCCTACAAGTATTGGAGTCTTGCTTCACTGAGAATCCAGAACGTTGACCAACATTCCTCCTCACCCTAAACCACACACTGCTGCAGAGTTCACTCTCCGTAATATGTAACAGTTTTAGGATATCATGTTTAAAGGCCTGGGTAAGAAGGAAAACCGTCTGAGGAGAGACAGAGAGTCTGGATTAAAGGCCTGGGTAAGAAGGAAAACCCGTCGTAGCTGGAAGTGTATGGAGAATATCTGAGGAGAGACAGACAGTCTGGATTAAAGGCCTTGGTAAAACCCGTCGTAGCTGGTAGTGAAGGGAGAATATCTGAGGAGAGACAGACAGTCTGGATTAAAGGCCTCAGTAAAACCCATCTAGCTGGTAGTGAAGGGAGAATATCTGAGGAGAGACAGACAGTCTGGATTAAAGGCCTCAGTAAAACCCATCTAGCTGGTAGTGAAGGGAGAATATCTGAGGAGAGACAGACAGTCTGGATTAAAGGCCTCAGTAAAACCCATCTAGCTGGTAGTGAAGGGAGAATATTTGAGGAGAGACAGACAGTCTGGATTAAAGGCCTGGGTAAAACCCATCTAGCTGGAAGTGTATGGAGAATATCTGAGGAGAGACAGACAGTCTGGATTAAAGGCCTCAGTAAAACCCATCTAGCTGGTAGTGAAGGGAGAATATCTGAGGAGAGACAGACAGTCTGGATTAAAGGCCTCAGTAAAACCCATCTAGCTGGAAGTGTATGGAGAATATCTGAGGAGAGACAGACAGTCTGGATTAAAGGCCTCAGTAAAACCCATCTAGCTGGAAGTGTATGGAGAATATCTGAGGAGAGACAGACAGTCTGGATTAAAGGCCTGGGTAAAACCCATCTAGCTGGTAGTGAAGGGAGAATATCTGAGGAGAGACAGACAGTCTGGATTAAAGGCCTCAGTAAAACCCATCTAGCTGGTAGTGAAGGGAGAATATCTGAGGAGAGACAGACAGTCTGGATTAAAGGCCTCGGTAAAACCCATCTAGCTGGAAGTGAAGGGAGAATATCTGAGGAGAGACAGACAGTCTGGATTAAAGGCCTGGGTAAAACCCATCTAGCTGGTAGTGAAGGGAGAATATCTGAGGAGAGACAGACAGTCTGGATTAAAGGCCTGGGTAAAACCCATCTAGCTGGTAGTGAAGGGAGAATATCTGAGGAGATACAGTCAGGATTAAGTTGTTCCCTAAACAGTGATCTAAGGAAAGTTTTGTGGTGTTAACTCTCTTGGTTACGGTTAGGTCAGAATATACATATAATTAACAGCTAAGGATAGAAAACACTCTAATGTTTCCAAAACTGTAAAGATATTGTCTGAGTATAACAGAACTGATGTGCAGGCGAAAGCCTGAGAAAAATCCAATCCGGAAGTGCCCCAGGTTTTGAAAGCGCTGCGTTCCAATGACTCCCTATTCAGCTGTGAATGTACCATCAACGAGCTTACGCTTTCTACGTATTCCCCAAGGTGTCTACAGCACTGTGACGTAGTTTTACGCATTGATGTTGAAGAATAGTCGTATGGGGGGGCACAGTGTGTAAGTGGTCACATGGTGGCTTCGAGAGAGATTCTCGCGTAAAATACAGAGGTAGCCATTACTCCAATCGGTCCTACTGAAAAACCAATTGTCCCGGTGGATGGATATATTATTGAATAGATATTAGAAAAACACCTTGAGGATGGATTATAAACAACGTTTGCCATGTTTCTGTCGATATTATGGAGCTAATTTGGAATATTTTTTCGCCGTGTTCGTGACTGCAATTTCCGGTCGATTTCTCAGCCAAACGTGAAGAACAAACGGAGCTATTTTGCCTACAAAAATAATGTTTTGGGAAAAAATGAACTTTGGCTATCTACCTGGGAGTTTCGTGAGTGAAAACATTCCAAGTTCATCAAAGGTAAACGATTTAATTTGATTGCTTTTCTGATTTGTGACAAGGTTGCCTGCTGCTAGCAAGGCATAATGCTATGCTAGGCTATCGATAAACTTACACAAATGCTTGTCTAGCTTTGGCTGTAAAGCATATTTAGAAAATCTGAGATGACAGGGTGATTAACAAAAGGCTAAGCTGTGTCTCAATATATTTCATTTGTGATTTTCATGAATATGAATATTTTCTAGGGATATTTATGTCCGTTGCGTTATGCTAATTAATGTCAGGCGATGATTACGCTCCCTCATGCGGGATGGGGAATATCAAGAACAACAAGACCTGTATGCAAATATTCAAAATTATTATATTTTTTACGAATCGCTTACATTTTGTTCAATATGGGGAAAAAGCTACATTTGACAGAATGCATTAGTTTAACCCTCAAGTTGACCCCGAGGGTCTTCAAAAAGATGCCAAACAAATTAAATGGTTGGTGGAAATATAATGACCTATTCTAAGCACTAAAAAAGGTGGTGGGAATATAATGATCTATTCTAAGCACTAAAAAAGGTTAAAATAATACATGAACATGGTTTCCAGAGAAAAGTGAAATATTCTTTAGTATCTGGGAGACTTCAATTCAACTCTCTGGAATTTATTTGAATTGCACTGGATTAAATTCAGATTGTACATCTTGTGGGGTAATTCAATTCAGATTGTACATCTTGTGGGGTAATTCAATTCAGATTGTACATCTTGTGGGGTAATTCAATTCAGATTGTACATCTTGTGGGGTAATTCAATTCAGATTGTACATCTTGTGGGGTAATTCAATTCAGATTGTACATCTTGTGGGGTAATTCAATTCAGATTGTACATCTTGTGGGGTAATTCAATTCAGATTGTACATCTTGTGGGGTAATTCAATTCAGATTGTACATCTTGTGGGGTAATTCAATTCAGATTGTACATCTTGTGGGGTAATTCAATTCAGATTGTACATCTTGTGGGGTAATTCAATTCAGATTGTACATCTTGTGGGGTAATTCAATTCAGATTGTACATCTTGTGGGGTAGTTCAGTTCAAATTGTACATCTTGTGGGGTAATTCAATTCAGATTGTACATCTTGTGGGGTAATTCAATTCAGATTGTACATCTTGTGGGGTAATTCAATTCAGATTGTACATCTTGTGGGGTAATTCAATTCAGATTGTACATCTTGTGGGGTAATTCAATTCAGATTGTACATCTTGTGGGGTAATTCAATTCAGATTGTACATCTTGTGGGGTAATTCAATTCAGATTGTACATCTTGTGGGGTAATTCAATTCAGATTGTACATCTTGTGGGGTAATTCAATTCAGATTGTACATCTTGTGGGGTAATTCAATTCAGATTGTACATCTTGTGGGGTAATTCAATTCAGATTGTACATCTTGTGGGGTAATTCAATTCAGATTGTACATCTTGTGGGGTAATTCAATTCAGATTGTACATCTTGTGGGGTAATTCAATTCAGATTGTACATCTTGTGGGGTAGTTCAGTTCAAATTGTACATCTTGTGGGGTAATTCAATTCAGATTGTACATCTTGTGGGGTAATTCAATTCAGATTGTACATCTTGTGGGGTAATTCAATTCAGATTGTACATCTTGTGGGGTAGTTCAGTTCAAATTGCAACTCATAACTTGGATAGGAGTCAATTCCAAAATGGTGAATTGAGGCCAACCCTGCTGTAGACTGATCCAAGGTCAGTTTTAAGGGAGTTGTCCCCACCTCTTTCAATGGTTTAGGGGGAGTGTAAACTAATCCTAGATCAATATAATCCCAGCCCCCCCCCCCCCCCCCCTCCCCAACACACCCACACTTTTGTGAAGAGGGCACGGCAATGCCTCTTCCACCTCAGGAGGCTGAAGAGATTTGATTGGCTGCATCACCACTTGCTATGGCAACTGTAGCAAAGTGAGGCTACTTTGAAGAATCTCAAATATAAAATATATTTGTATTTGTTTAGCACATTTTTTGGTTACTACATGATTCCATTTGTGTTATTTCCTAGTTTTGATGTCTTCACTATTATTCTACAATGTAGAAAATAGTACCAACAAACATTTCAGAAAAACCCTTGAATGAGTAAGTGTGTCCAAACGTTTGACTGGTTCTGTATCTACACTGACACCCCAACAAACACCCTCACACACAGTCACACTGACAGCGATCTAAGGCAGTTTCTGTTCATATGAAATACTACGCAACTTGTTGCCATTGTGAACACACAGTCAACAAGTTGTTTCATACCTTCAATGTGAAAGGAGGATTTCAGAGGTTGAAAACATGCATTAGTTGTCAATAAGAATCACATGATCAAAAAACAGCCACAGCGAAGATCTTTTCGTTACGACACACAAGAACCATAATTATTCTGTCCCAATAGGAATATGCACAAGACAATACGTAGTTAAGTGATTTATTGAGAGAGAGGAAAGGGTTCTGAGAGGAGAGAAGAGAGGGATAGAGAGAAGAGGAGAGAAGAAGAGAGGGATAGAGAGAAGAAGAGGAGAGAAGAAGAGAGGGCTAGAGAGAAGAAGAGGAGAGAAGAAGAGGAGAGAAGAAGAAGAGAGAAGAAGAGAGGGATAGAGAGAAGAAGAAGAGAGAAGAAGAGAGGGATAGAGATAAGAAGAGGAGAGAAGAAGAGAGAGCTAGAGAGAAGAGAAGAAGAGAGAGAAGAAGAGAGGGATAGAGAGGGATGGAGAGAAGAAGAGAGGAATGGAGGTGGGGCGAAAGAAGAAAGAGAGGGATAGAGGGGGATGGAGAGAGGGATAGGGATGGAGAAAGGGATATAGATGGATGCAGAGAGGGATGAGAGAAGACGAGCGGGGTAGATAGGGATAGAGATGGAGAGAGGGATGGAGAGAGGGATAGAGATGGGTGGAGAGAGGGATGGGAGAGGGATAGAGAGGGATGAAGAGAGGGATAGAGAGGGATGGAGAGGAGTAGAGAGGGATGAGAGAGGGATGAGAGAAGAAGAGAGGGGTAGAGAGGGATGGAGAGAAGAAGAGAGGGTAGAGAGGGATGGAGAGAAGAAGAGAGGGTAGGGAGGGATGGAGAGGACAGGAATAGAGGGATGGAGAGAAGAAGAGAGGGTAGAGAGGTATGGAGAGAAGAAGAGAGGGGTAGAGAGGGATGGAGAAGGGTGGAGAGAAGAAGAGCGGTAGAGAGGGATGGAGAGAAGAAGAGAGGGGTAGAGAGGGATGGAGAGAAGAAGAGAGGGGTAGAGAGGGATGGAGAGAAGAAGAGAGGGGTAGAGAGGGATGGAGAGGGATGGAGAGGGATAGAGATAAGAAGAGAGGGGTAGAGAGGGATGGAGAGAAGAAGAGAGGGTAGAGAGGGATGGAGAGAAGAAGAGAGGGGTAGAGAGGGATGGAGAGAAGAAGAGAGGGGTAGAGAGGGATGGAGAGGGATGGAGAGGGATAGAGATAAGAAGAGAGGGGTAGAGAGGGATGGAGAGAAGAAGAGAGGGTAGAGAGGGATGGAGAGAAGAAGAGAGGGGTAGAGAGGGATGGAGAGAAGAAGAGAGGGTAGAGAGGTATGGAGAGAAGAAGAGAGGGGTAGAGAGGGATGGAGAGAAGAAGAGAGGGGTAGAGAGGGATGGAGAGAAGAAGAGCGGTAGAGAGGGATGGAGAGAAGAAGAGAGGGTAGAGAGGGATGGAGAGAAGAAGAGAGGGGTAGAGAGGGATGGAGAGAAGAAGAGAGGGTAGAGAGGTATGGAGAGAAGAAGAGAGGGGTAGAGAGGGATGGAGAAGGGTGGAGAGAAGAAGAGCGGTAGAGAGGGATGGAGAGAAGAAGAGAGGGGTAGAGAGGGATGGAGAGAAGAAGAGAGGGGTAGAGAGGGATGGAGAGAAGAAGAGAGGGGTAGAGAGGGATGGAGAGAAGAAGAGAGGGTAGAGAGGTATGGAGAGAAGAAGAGAGGGGTAGAGAGGGATGGAGAAGGGTGGAGAGAAGAAGAGCGGTAGAGAGGGATGGAGAGAAGAAGAGAGGGGTAGAGAGGGATGGAGAGAAGAAGAGAGGGGTAGAGAGGGATGGAGAGAAGAAGAGAGGGGTAGAGAGGGATGGAGAGAAGAAGAGAGGGGTAGAGAGGGATGGAGAGAAGAAGAGAGGGTAGAGAGGGATGGAGAGAAGAAGAGAGGGATGGAGAGGGATGGAGAGAAGAAGAGAGGGATGGAGAGGGATGGAGAGAAGAAGAGAGGGGTAGAGAGGGATGGAGAGGGATGGAGAGAAGAAGAGAGGGGTAGAGAGGGATGGAGAGAAGAAGAGAGGGGTAGAGAGGGATGGAGAGAAGAAGAGAGGGGTAGAGAGGGATGGAGAGAAGAAGAGAGGGATGGAGAGAAGAGGCTCATACGTACATGTTGGCTGGAGGAGCCAGAGATGTTAATAATTGCAGAACTGGTTCCGTCTGTAAACTACAACAAGAACCACAACCACAACACAACCACACAAACTAGTGTTAGCACTAAACAGGTTAGGATTAGACCACAGCATTCACCTTTGACGACAAGTAAAACAGAATTTATCAAAAGTTAGCTTGCACTGTATACCGTAAGGCGAATTAATCTATAGTATTCACATACATTTAGACCACACAAACACACACACACTCAGAATAGAATAGACATTCAATGGACGATCACAGTCAGCCAGTCTTCTAAGAGAACAGCCAAAACACATCTGCAATAAATACAGGATCTATACAGTATCGTAATCGGACAGGCAAAGACATTTTACGGTGTAAACATTGATAACATTGACAGAGAGGCTGATGGGAGTTCCTTGAGGTACATCATGACAACAGCAGACGGAGAAACATAACGCCCACGATGAAAATGTGACAGCAGCACATTAATAAATGGTTGTAGCATGACAAGTGTTTAAATGACGCAGAGTTGTGAAGATGAGAACATTGGGAATGAAGTCAGGGCATTGCTAGTTTTGTGGTCCAGCGCATTTTGGGTGTAATCGTAGAATTATGACAGAAAAAGAGAGCTAGTGTTGTTGTTGGCTTCTTACAAACAAGACACACAAAGAGCCAAACAGTAAAATTACACCCTCACACCCCCCTCAAGCCCTCACCCCCTCACCCTCACGCCCTTCTCAAGCCCTCACACCCTCAAGCCCTCACACCCCCCTCAAGCCCTCACACCCTCAAGCCCTCATACCCTCCTCAAGCCCTCACACCCTCACGCCCTCACACCCTCACGCCCTCACGCCCCCCTCAAGCCCTCACACCCCCCTCAAGCCCTCACACCCCCCTCAAGCCCCCTCAAGCCCTCACACCCTCAAGCCCTCACGCCCCCCTCAAGCACTCACGCCCCCCTCAAGCCCTCATGCTATCACACCCTCAATCCCTCACGCCCCCCTCAAGCCCTCACGCTGCCCTCACTCCCCCCTTAAGCCCTCACTCCCTCAACAAGCACTCGAAACAACCCGATCACCCTCCCAGGTTGCCTCAATATACTAATACAATAATAATATACTCCACCATCCATTCTCCCTACTCTCCATTAGTCTGTAAGACACTTTGTCTAGTGTGAGAGACTCCACCCACTGTAGAGACTCCACCCACTGTGTAGAGACTCCACCCACTGTGTAGAGACTCCACCCACTGTAGAGAGACCACTCACTGTAGAGAGACTCGACCCACTGTAGAGAGACTCGACCCACTGTAGAGAGACTCGACCCACTGTAGAGAGACTCGACCCACTGTAGAGAGACTCGACCCACTGTAGAGAGACTCGACCCACTGTAGAGAGACTCGACCCACTGTAGAGAGACTCGACCCACTGTAGAGAGACTCCACCCACTGTAGAGAGACTCCACCCACTGTAGAGAGACTCCACCCACTGTAGAGAGACTCCACCCACTGTAGAGAGACTCCACCCACTGTAGAGAGACTCCACCCACTGTAGAGAGAGACCACCCACTGTAGAGAGACCACCCACTGTGTAGAGACTCCACCCACTGTGTAGAGACTCCACCCACTGTGTAGAGACTCCACCCACTGTAGAGAGACCACCCACTGTAGAGAGACCACCCACTGTGTAGAGACTCCACCCACTGTAGAGACCTCACCCACTGTAGAGACTCCACCCACTGTACAGAGACTCCACCCACTGTACAGAAACTCCACCCACTGGACAGAGACTCCACCCACTGGACAGAGACCCACCCACTGCAGAGCGACTCCACCCACTGCATAGAGACTCCACCCACTGTGTAGAGACTCCACCCACTGGACAGAGACTCCACCCACTGGACAGAGACTCCACCCACTGGACAGAGACTCCACCCACTGGACAGAGACCCCACCCACTGCAGAGCGACTCCACACACATCGTAGAGACTCCACTCTAAGAAGTGGGCTACAAGTGAAGACGGACACATCGGGGACTCAGCTGCACGTGGGTCCCTCTTATCGAATTCCCGAGCCGCACATTGAAGTGGACAGCTGTCCACATTTACTTTCCGCCAGCCAACAAGATGAGTAACGATCTGCAAAAAGCTTGGTGCCCTGGGGGGATAGCAGGTGGTCTTGGTGCCCTGGCAGGTGGTCTTGGTGCCCTGGCAGGTGGTCTTGGTGCCCAGGCAGGTGGCCTTGGTGCCCTGGCAGGTGGTCTTGTTTGCCCTGGCAGGTGGTCTTGATGCCCTGGCAGGTGGTCTTGGTGCCCTGGCAGATGGTCCTGGTGCCCTGGCAGATGGTCCTGGTGCCCTGGCAGATGGTCCTGGTGCCCTGGCAGATGGTCTTGGTGCCCTGGCAGGTGGTCTTGGTGGGATAGCAGATGGTCTTGGTGACCTAGCAGATGGTCTTGGTGCCCTGGCAGGGGGTCTTGGTGGGATAGCAGATGGTCTTGGTGGGATAGCAGATGGCCTTGGTGCCCTAGCAGATGGCCTTGGGGCCCTAGCAGATGGTCTTGGTGGGATAACAGATGGTCTTGGTGGGATAGCAGATGGTCTTGGTGCCCTAGCAGATGGCCTTGGTGCCCTAGCAGATGGCCTTGGTGACCTAGCAGATGGCCTTGGTGACCTAGCAGATGGCCTTGGTGACCTAGCAGATGGCCTTGGTGACCTAGCAGATGGCCTTGGTGACCTAGCAGATGGTCTTGGTGACCTAGCAGATGGCCTTGGTGCCCTAGCAGATGGTCTTGGTGCCCTAGCAGATGGCCTTGGTGCCCTAGCAGATGGCCTTGGTGCCCTAGCAGATTATGCACCTCTTGAAGGCCAAATGGCCTTGCCCCTAAAATCACAACATTCCAGGCCTGACACACCCACAGTAGTGTATAACTAACTTTGTAGGGACACACGACTCAGTCCCATTCAAAATCATATATTCCCAAACCCTGAAACCTAACTCAAACCCCAAACTGAAAGCCTAACCTTAACCCTAAACCTATCTCCTAACCCCGTCTCCTGACCCCGTCTCCTGAACCCGTCTCCTGACCCAGTCTCCTGACCCCGTCTCCTGACCCAGTCTCCTAACCCCATCTCCTAACCCCGTCTCCTAACCCCGTCTCCTAACCCCGTCTCCTAACCCCGTCTCCTAACCCCGTCTCCTAACCCCATCTCCTAACCCCGTCTCCTAACCCATCTCCTAACCACATCTCCTAACCCTATCTCCTAAACCTAACCCCCTTAGAAATAGCATTTGACATTGCGAATGTCTCCAGTTGGTCAAATGTTTGTTTAGCTATTCCATCCACTACATCCTAAGGGACTTCTGGTCCTCTCTAGTATACTTAAACACGCCCACACACACAGTCCAGCGTAGAACTTATCATCAAAAAAGTAGGGATAGGATCACATGTTCCTGCTTTCCCTGCTTCCTGTGGTCCCAGGAGAGAGAGAGAGAGAGAGAGAGAGAGAGAGAGAGAGAGAGAGAGAGAGAGAGAGAGAGAGAGAGAGAGAGAGAGAGAGAGAGAGAGAGAGAGAGAGAGATAGAGAGAGAGAGAGAGAGAGGGACAGAGAGAGAGAGAGACAGAGAGAGAGAGAGAGTGAGAGAGAGACAGAGAGAGAGAGAGACAGAGAGAGAGAGAGAGATGAGAGAGAGAGATAGAGAGGAGAGAGAGAAGAGAGAGAGAGAGAGAGAGAGAGAGAGAGAGAGAGAGAGAGAGAGACAGAGAGAGAAGAGAGAGAGAGATAGAGAGGAGAGAGAAGAGAGAGAGAGAGAGAGAGAGAGAGAGGGAGAGAGAGCAGAGACAGAGAGAGAGAGAGAGAGAGAAAGAGAGAGAGAGAGAGAGGAGAGAGAGAGACAGAGGGTGAGAGAGAAAGAGAGAGAGAGAGAGAAAGAGAGAGAAGAGAGAAGAGAGAGGAGAGAGAGAGAGAGAGAGAGAGGGTGAGAGAGAGAGAGAGAGAGAGAGAGAGAGAGAGACAGAGAGAGAGAGAGAGAGAGAGAGAGAGAGAGAGAGGGTGTATATATATAAAATACTATCCTATGCATCATTTATTCATTTTTGTTAAAACGTTGGTAGAACTGAGCATTGGAACGATGCATTAAACAAAAACAAACAAATGTTTTTTATAGTATTTTGGGTCCCACAACCCCAAAGCCAGAGTTTGATGACAGCGCATTTTTTGTCCTATTACACCGGTCCCTTGGTGAGAAACCCTACGGCACCATGGCTCTTAGTTCAGACAGGTCTACTTATACACACTGGTTTCCTCGGGTCTCCATGTGGTTGCAGGCCTTTCATTTGTGTGAACCCCAAACGATGCATTTTTACTAAGCTGCTAAGTATTCAGACCTCTTGACATTTTTCCACATTTTGTTACGTTACAGCCTTATTCTAAAATGGATTTAAATAACAAAATGTCCTCATCAATCTACACACAATTACTATTAATGCAAATGTATAAAAAAAATACCTTATTTATACATAAGTATTCAGACACAGATGAGAAAGATGAACGGAGCAAAGTACAGAGAGATCCTTGATGAAACAGAGAGATCCTTGATGAAACAGAGATATCCTTGATGAAACAGAGAGATCCTTGATGAAACAGAGAGATCCTTGATGAAACAGAGAGATCCTTGATGAAACAGAGAGATCCTTGATGAAACAGAGAGGTCCTTGATGAAACAGAGATATCCTTGATGAAACAGAGAGGTCCTTGTTGAAGCAGAGAGATCCTTGATGAAACAGAGATATCCTTGATGAAACAGAGATATCCTTGATGAAACAGAGAGATCCTTGATGAAACAGAGATAGCCTTGATGAAACAGAGAGATCCTTGATGAAACAGAGATATCCTTGATGAAACAGAGAGGTCCTTGTTGAAGCAGAGAGATCCTTGATGAAACAGAGATATCCTTGATGAAAATCTGCTCCAGAGCTCCTCAGGACCTCAGACTGGTGGCGAAGGTTCACCTTCCCGACAGGACAACGACCCCAAGCACACAGCCAAGATAACGCAGGGGTGGCTTCGGGACAAGTCTCTAAATGTCCTTGAGTGGTCCAGCCAGAACTCGGACTTGAACCTGATCTAACATCTCTAGAGAGACCTGAAAATAGCTGTGCAGCGACGCTCCCCATCCAACCTGACAGAACTTGAGAGGATCTGCAGAGAAGAATGGGAGAAACTCCCCAAAATACAGGTGTGCCAAGCTTGTAGCGTCATACCCAAGAAGACTTGAGGCTGTAATCGCTGGTGAAGCTGCATCAACAAAGTACTGAGTAAAGGGTCTGAATACTTATGGAAATGTGATATTTCAATTTCTTATTTGCAAAACCGTTTATCCATTTTAGAATAAGTCAAAACATGTTTTAAAAAAGTGGGAAAAGTCTAGGGGTCTGAATACTTTCTGAATGCATTTGGAATTGTTTTAAGAAGGTCATACCAAGGATCATTAGTCTGATCTGGGCAGAAAGCTTCAGTTATTGTGAATCTAACTGCACTGTCCAATTACCAGTAGATATTACAGTGATAAAATACCATGCTGTTGTTTACTGAGGAGAGTGACCAACAACACGCTTTTATCACGAAAACTGGTTTGACACATTCACCTCTGAAGGTAAATAATGTACTTACAATCAGTAATGTGGCTCTGATTTGTCATCTGTTAACTACCCATATGAAACTAATAGTTAGACTGCTGCTGTGTTAACTAACCATATGAAACTAGGAGACAACTAACCATTTAAACTAGGAGACAACTAACCATATGAAACTAGGAGACAACTAACCATTTAAACTAGGAGACAACTAATCATATGAAACTAGGAGACAACTAACCATATGAAACTAGGAGACAACTAATCATATGAAACTAGGAGACTGCTGTTGTGTTAACTAACCATTTAAACTAGGAGACTGCTGTTGTGTTAACTAACCATATGAAACTAGGAGACAACTAACCATATGAAACTAGGAGACTGCTGTTGTGTTAACTAACCATTTAAACTAGGAGACTGCTGTTGTGTTAACTAACCATATGAAACTAGGAGACAACTAACCATATGAAACTAGGAGACAACTAACCATATGAAACTAGGAGACTGCTGTTGTGTTAACTAACCATTTAAACTAGGAGACTGCTGTTGTGTTAACTAACCATTTAAACTAGGAGACTGCTGTTGTGTTAACTAACCATTTAAACTAGGAGACAACTAACCATATGAAACTAGGAGACTGCTGTTGTGTTAACTAACCATTTAAACTAGGAGACTGCTGTTGTGTTAACTAACCATTTAAACTAGGAGACTGCTGTTGTGTTAACTAACCATTTAAACTAGGAGACTGCTGTTGTGTTAACTAACCATTTAAACTAGGAGACTGCTGTTGTGTTAACTAACCATTTAAACTAGGAGACAACTAACCATATGAAACTAGGAGACAACTAACCATTTAAACTAGGAGACAACTAACCATATGAAACTAGGAGACTGCTGTTGTGTTAACTAACCATTTAAACTAGGAGACTGCTGTTGTGTTAACTAACCATATGAAACTAGGAGACAACTAACCATATGAAACTAGGAGACTGCTGTTGTGTTAACTAACCATTTAAACTAGGAGACTGCTGTTGTGTTAACTAACCATTTAAACTAGGAGACAACTAACCATATGAAACTAGGAGACTGCTGTTGTGTTAACTAACCATTTAAACTAGGAGACTGCTGCTGTGTTAACTAACCATTTAAACTAGGAGACAACTAACCATATGAAACTAGGAGACTGCTGTTGTGTTAACTAACCATTTAAACTAGGAGACTGCTGTTGTGTTAACTAACCATTTAAACTAGGAGACTGCTGTTGTGTTAACTAACCATTTAAACTAGGAGACAACTAACCATATGAAACTAGGAGACTGCTGTTGTGTTAACTAACCATTTAAACTAGGAGACTGCTGTTGTGTTAACTAACCATTTAAACTAGGAGACTGCTGCTGTGTTAACTCATCATATGAAACTAAGAGGTACAGGGTAAAGCAATGTCAGTGGTTGGTTATCATAATGTCTTACTCCTATGTGAACCCTACTACTGCTCTCAAAACCTTTCCTCTCCTGCTCGGTCCTTTGTCAGGGAACTAAAACTAAAAACCGGCCAGCGTCTTAGATTGTCTCAATGTCTGTATGGGAGATCAGTTTGAAGGAAAACGTGACAAGGCTAGAGGAAAATGTGTGAGTGCCATTTTTTTTTTGTGTGTGTGTGTGTGTGTGTGTGTGTGTGTGTGTGTGTGTGTGCGTGCGTGCGTGCGTGTGTGTACAAACAGGAGCGTAACTAAACACGCTCCAACAATGATGATGCAGCCCACATTTCTGCAGATGGTGGTCATTGTAAAAACCGCAAGACTCGAGGTCGTCTCCACTCATTAAAACTCTCCCCCTCTCTCTTCCCTCTCTCTCTTTCCTTCTCTCTTCCCTCTCTCTCTTTCTCTTTCCTTCTCTCTTCCCTCTCTCTTTCTCTCCCCTCTCCCCTCTCTCTCTTCTCTTTCCTTCTCTCTTCCCTCTCTCTCTTTCTCTTTCCTTCTCTCTTCCCTCTCTCTCTTTCTCTTTCCTTCTCTCTTCCCTCTCTCTATTTCTCTCCCCTCTCCCTTCTCTCTCTTTCTCTTTCCTTCTCTCTTCCCTCTCCCCTCTCTCTCTTCTCTTTCCTTCTCTCTTCCCTCTCCCCTCTCTCTCTTTCTAATTCCTTCTCTCTGTCTCTCCCCTCTCTCTCTATTTCTCTCCCCTCTCTCCCCTCTCTCTCTTTCTCTTTCCTTCTCTCTTCCCTCTCCCCTCTCTCTCTTTCTCTTTCCTTCTCTCTTCCCTCTCTCACTTTCTCTCCCCTCTCTCTCCCCTCTCTCTCTTTCTCTCTCCTTCTCCCCTCTCTCTCTTCCCTCTCCCCTCTCTCTCTTTCTCTCTCCTTCTCCCCTCTCTCTCTTCCCTCTCCCCTCTCTCTTTCTCTCCTTCTCCCCTCTCTCTTCCCTCTCCCCTCTCTCTCTTTCTCTTTCCTTCTCTCTTCCCTCTCCCCTCTCTCTTCCCTCTCCCCTCTCTCTTTCTCTCTCCTTCTCTCCCCTCTCTCTCTTTCCCCCTTCTCTCTCTTCCCTCTCCCCTCTCTCTCTTTCTCTTTCCTTATCTCTTCCCTCTCTCCTCTCTCTCTTTCTCTCTCCTCTCTTCCCTCTCTCTTTCTCTCCCCTCTCCCCTCTCTCTCTCTTTCTCTCCCCTCTCTCTCTCTTTCTCTCCCCTCTCTTTCTTTCTCTTTCCTTCTCTCTTCCCTCTCCCCTCTCTCTTTCTCTCTCCTTCTCTCTTCCCTCTCCCCTCTCTCTCTTTCTCTCTCCTTCTCTCCTTCCTCCCCCTCTCTCTCTTTCTCTCTCCTTCTCCCCTCTCTCTTCCCTCTCCCCTCTCTCTCTCTCTTTCTCTCTCCTCTCTCTTTCCTCTCTCTCTTCCCTCTCTCTTCCCTCTCCCCTCTCTCTCTTTCTCTCTCCCCTCTCTCTCTTTCTCTCTCCCCTCTCTCTCTTTCTCTCTCCTTCTCTCTTCCCTCTCCCCACTCTCTCTTTCTCTCTCCTTCTCCCCTCTCTCTCTTTCTCTCCCCCGTCTCTCCTTTCTCTCTCCTATCTTCCCTCTCTCTCTTTCGCTCTCCTGTCTTCCCTCTCTCTCTCTTTCTCTCTCCTTCCTTCCCTCTCTCTCTCTTTCTCTCTCCTTCCTTCCCTCTCCCCTCTCTCTTTCCCTCTCTTCTCTTCCCTCTCTTTCTATTCCCTCTCCCCTGTCTCTCCTTTCTCTTCCCTCTCCCCACTCTCTCTTTCTCTCTCCTTCTCCCCTCTCTCTCTTTCTCTCCCCCGTCTCTCCTTTCTCTCTCCTATCTTCCCTTTCTCTCTTTCTCTCTCCTGTCTTCCCTCTCTCTCTTTCTCTCTCCGTCTCTCCTTCCTCTATCTCTCTCCTCTCTTCCCTCTCCCCTCTCTCTTTCCCTCTCTTCTCTTCCCTCTCTTTCTATTCCCTCTCCCCTGTCTCTCCTTTCTCTCCCCTCTCCCCTTTTCTCCCCCCCTGTCTCTCCTTTCTCCCTCTCCTCATCCGTTCTTTCTTCTCTTTATCCAATGATTTAAACACACAGAGACAGGAGGGTTACAACTGCAACATGGAAACCATTTTCCAATCTCCTTAATCCCTCCCAAATCTCTTATTTTATTCTCCCAAATCTCTCCTTTTCTTTCCTCTTCTGACATTCCCTATATTGTTTGTATTTTAGTAGGTCGTCACGCTGGGGAATTGGCGATATCTCTGGTGGTTACCCTCTGTTCTGACTTTCCATCCAATGAGCTGGTCGCTTTTCAGAGAACAAGACTCCATGTTCACTTCCAGGCCTGCCAAACTCAGTTTCTTGCCACTAGAATACCCCAGCTGTCTGGCCACTAAGTCAAGGGTGAAATACCAGAGGGAGGTCTATCTACCAGAGGAGGGTCTATCTACCAGAGGAGGGTCTATCTACCAGAGGAGGGTCTATCTACCAGAGGGTCTATCTACCAGAGGAGGGTCTATCTACCAGAGGGTCTATCTACCAGAGAAGGGTATATCTACCAGAGGAGGGTCTATATACCAGAGGAGGGTCTATATACCAGAGGGTCTATATACCAGAGGAGGGTCTATATACCAGAGGAGGGTCTATCTACCAGAGGAGGGTCTATATACCAGAGGAGGGTCTATATACCAGAGGGTCTATATACCAGAGGGTCTATATACCAGAGGGTCTATATACCAAAGGGTCTATCTACCAGAGGAGGGTCTATCTACCAGAGGAGGGTCTATCTACCAGAGGAGGGTCTATCTACCAGAGGAGTGTCTATCTACCAGAGGAGGGTCTATATACCCAAGGAGGGTATATCTACCAGAGGAGCCCTGTACCCAGCCCTGTACCCAACCCTGTTCCCAACCCTGTACCCAACCCTGTACCCAACCCTGTTCCCAACCCTGTACCCAACCCTGTACCCAACCCTGTAACCAACCCTGTACCCAACCCTGTAACCCAGCCCTGTAACCGAGCCCTGCAACCCAGCCCTGTAACCCAACCCTGTACACAACCCTGTACCCAGCCCTGTACCCAGCCCTGTACACAACCCTGTAGCCAGCCCTTTACCCAACCCTGTACCCAGCCCTCTATCCAGCCCTGGACCCACCCTGTACCCAGCCCTGTACCCTGCCCTGTACCCAACCCTGTATCCAACCCTGTACCCAGCCCTCTACCCAACCCTCTATCCAGCCCTGTACCCAGCCCTCTATCCAGCCCTGTACCCAGCCCTCTACCCAACCCTGTACCCAACCCTATATGCAGCCCTGTACCCAGCCCTGTACCCAGCCTTGTACTCAGCCCTCTATCCAGCGCTGTACCCAGCACTCTATCCAGCCCTGTACCCAACCCTGTACCCTGCCCTTTACCCAACCCTGTACCCAACCCTGTAGGGTCATGGAGATATAGGACCAGGGTCATGGAGATATAGGACCAGGGTCATGGAGACATAGGACCAGGGTCATGGAGACATAGGACCAGGGGTCATGGAGACATAGGACCAGGGGTCATGGAGATATAGGACCAGGGGTCATGGAGATATTGGACCAGGGTCATGGAGATATAGGACCAGGGTCATGGAGACATAGGACCAGGGGTCATGGAGATATAGGACCAGGGTCATGGAGATATAGGACCAGGGTCATGGAGATATAGGACCAGGGTCATGGAGATATAGGACCAGGGTCATGGAGATATAGGACCAGGGTCATGGAGATATAGGACCAGGGTCATGGAGACATAGGACCAGGGGTCATGGAGATATAGGACCAGGGTCATGGAGATATAGGACCAGGGTCATGGAGATATAGGACCAGGGTCATGGAGATATAGGACCAGGGTCATGGAGATATAGGACCAGGGTCATGGAGATATAGGACCAGGGTCATGGAGATATAGGACCAGGGTCATGGAGATATAGGACCAGGGTCATGGAGATATAGGACCAGGGTCATGGAGATATAGGACCAGGGTCATGGAGATATAGGACCAGGGTCATGGAGACATAGGACCAGGGGTCATGGAGATATAGGACCAGGGTCATGGAGATATAGGACCAGGGTCATGGAGATCTAGGACCAGGGTCATGGAGATATAGGACCAGGGTCATGGAGATATAGGACCAGGGTCATGGAGATATAGGACCAGGATCATGGAGATATAGGACCAGGGTCATGGAGATATAGGACCAGGGTCATGGAGATATAGGACCAGGGTCATGGAGATATAGGACCAGGGTCATGGGGGTGGGGCATGGGAGTAGGTTCTATATAGCTCACAGTGCAATGCGATTTTTGCATTGAATTTAAATGAACATTTTCAATTTTCTTTACATTATTGGAGTATCATGTCCATACTCTGTGTTAATTGTCTGATCTTTCTCCACCAATCAACACTCACACAGGTCAAAGGTACATGCTGGAGAAAGATCAATGCCCACCGTCATCATCTCCTGTTTGTTTTTTGTTTTTTTACCTTGTATGAAATGCTCATGAAGTTGAATTCATTGATTGATTGATCAGTTGGTTGGTTGACGTGTTGTTTGATTGACTGATTGATCAATCGATTGGCTGGTTGAAAGGTGACAGAGCCTACCTGTGAGGTGATGAGGGGTTCCTTGTCATCGATGTCGATCAGAACATCGTCACGAGGCGTCTGGACAACCTCCTCTGAATAACACACACAGCAGAAGGTTCGTAACGGTCCACGTGACGTTTCCAGGACAGTGATATGTTTTATGTTGTGTTTTATGTACCTTCTTTTATCAACAAACACCATCTTTTCTTTACAGCCAGTAACTCAACGTACTCCCTTTCATCTCTTCTTCCTCCAGCCCCCTCCCTCCTCTCTCTATCCCTCTCTTACCAAGCTCGTCCTCTTCCTCCTCCCCCTCTTCCTCAGGGGTACAGCGATAGTCCTCCAGGTTCCTGATTGTACACTGTCCCACCACCGGTTTCCTCCCAAACTGTCTGTTGTCGATGATCTTCAGAATGATAGGTGGCATATAAAGCTCCTCACAGGGCAGTCTCTGGAGAGAAGAGGAGAGAGGAGGGGAGAGGAGGGTGAGAGAGGAGGAGAGAGGAGGGGAGAGGAGGGAGGAGGAGAGAAGAGGAGGGAGGAGGACAGAGGAGGATGTGAGAGGAGGAGAGAGTAGGGGAGAGGAGGAGGGAGGAGGAGAGAGGATGAGGGAGGAGGAGAGAGGAGGAGGAGAGAGGAGGGAGGAGGAGAGGGGAGGAGGGAGGAAGAGGGGAGGAGGGTGGAAGAGGGAGGAGGAGAGGGGAGGAGGGAGTAGAAGAGGGGAGGAAGAGGGAGGATGGGAGAGAAGGAGAGAGGAGGAGAGAGAAGGAGAGCGGAAGGGGAGGAGGTGGGAAACATCAAGGTGAAGAGATGGTCAATTGAGAGAGGAGACAGGGATTGAGAGGGGAGACAGGGATTGAGAGGGGAGACAGGGATTGAGAGTGAGAGGGGATTGAGAGGGGAGACAGGGATTGAGAGGGGAGACAGGGATTGAGAGTGAGAGGGGATTGAGAGGGGAGACAGCGATTGAGAGGGGAGACAGGGATTGAGAGGAGAGACAGGGATTGAGAGGGGAGACAGGGATTGAGAGGGGAGACAGGGATTGAGAGGGGAGACAGGGATTGAGAGTGAGAGGGGATTGAGAGGGGAGACAGGGATTGAGAGGGGAGACAGGGATTGAGAGGAGAGACAGGGATTGAGAGGGGAGACAGGGATTGAGAGTGAGAGGGGATTGAGAGTGAGAGGGGATTGAGAGGGGAGACAGGGATTGAGAGGGGAGACAGGGATTGAGAGTGAGAGGGGATTGAGAGTGAGAGGGGATTGAGAGGGGAGACAGGGATTGAGAGGGGAGACAGGGATTGAGATGGGAGACAGGGATTGAGAGTGAGAGGGGAGACAGGGATTGAGAGTGAGAGGGGATTGAGAGGGGAGACAGGGATTGAGAGGGGAGACAGGGATTGAGAGTGAGAGGGGATTGAGAGGGGAGACAGGGATTGAGAAGGGAGACAGGGATTGAGAGTGAGAGGGGATTGAGAGGGGAGACAGGGATTGAGAGTGAGAGGGGAGACGTGGATTGAGAATGAGAGGGGAGACGGGGATTGAGAATGAGAGGGGAGACAGGGATTGAGAGAGAGATGTGAGACGGGGATTGAGAGTGAGAGGGGAGACGGGGATTGAGAGTGAGAGGGGAGACGGGGATTGAGAGTGAGAGGGGAGACAGGGATTGAGAGTAAGAGGGGAGACAGGGATTGAGAGTGAGAGGGGAGACGGGGATTGAGAGTGAGAGGGGAGACGGGGATTGAGAGTGAGAGGGGAGACAGGGATCCCTCCTCAGATTTGATATGCGTGTCTAAACAGAACATCAGTACGCTCAGCCAGCCCAGGAACATGTGATCACATGTCTAAGACTGGAAATGTTATTAAACAATGTTGTTTACGTTTTCTACACAGCTCCATGCGGACTCATCCAGGACGAGCATCCTCATCACCACGCCTGACCTTTTGGAGGGAGATGTTTTGGGCAAACTGAGTCAGAGTATGTGCTGCTGGCTAAGAATGAAGTGAGAAGGGCACAGATAAGATCATTTTTTATGAGATGGCCTTTATTAAAATAAATTGAGCTTGTCTCTACGGTAACTGTACGACTGTACTCTGTACATGTGGTGTTGGAAGTCCTCAGGATCATTCCTATTGGTCAAACAGATACCTTACACCATTCTCTTTCATTATTTGTTATTCTTACTTATTTAAAAAAAAATAAACTGCATTGTTGGTTAGGGGCTTGTAAGTAAGTAAAGCATTTCACTGTTGTATTCGGCGCATGTGACAAATAAAATGTGATTTGATAAATTAGAAGTACTGAGTGAATGAAGTCTGTCTATTGTGGTTAGTTGATTAAGATCAAACTCTGAATGAAACCACATCATAGAGGACCTCGTTAGAGACGGAGCCGGAGGAATTGAGGACCATTACGGAGGGTCTCTCTCTGCCTGATGAGGACTGTTATGGAGGGGCTCTCTCTGCCTGATGAGGACTGTTATGGAGGGGCTCTCTCTGCCTGATGAGGACTGTTAGGGAGGGTCTCTCTGCCTGATGAGGACTGTTATGGAGGGTCTCTCTCTGCCTGATGAGGACCGTTATGGAGGTTCTCTCTCTGCCTGATGAGGACCGTTATGGAGGTTCTCTCTCTGCCTGATGAGGACCGTTATGGAGGTTCTCTCTCTGCCTGATGAGGACCGTTATGGAGGTTCTCTCTCTGCCTGATGAGGACCGTTATGGAGGTTCTCTCTCTGCCTGATGAGGACTGTGTCCCAAATGACAACTTATTCTCTACACAGGGCTCTGGTCAAAACCTTAGCACTGTGTTGCCCATAGACATTCAGTCTCTCTGTTCTGGTGAATGATGACATCTATTGTCACAAAAAAACATTCTGTGGCGGACTGCACTAGAATCGAATAGTCCCAGCGATATGCAACTTTTCAGGGAAGTCAGGAACCAATACACGCAGTCAGTTGGGAAAGCAAAGGCTAGCTTTTTCAAACAGAAATGTGCATCCTGCAGCTCTAATTCCAAAACGTTTTGGGACACTGTAAAGTCCATGGAGAACACGAGCACCTCCTCCCATCCGTCCATTGCTCTGAGGCTACGAAACACTGTCACCACCGATAAATCCACGATAATCGAGAATTTCAATAAGCATTTCTCGACGGCTTGCAAATGCTTTCCTCCTGGCTACCCCAATCCCGGCCAACAGCTCCGCACTCCCCATAGCTACTTGCCCAAACCTCCCCAGCTTCTCCTTCACCCAAATCTAGATAGCAGATGTTCTTGAAAGAGCTGCAAAGCCTGGACCCGTATAAATCAGCGGAGCTAGACAATCTGGACCCTCTCTTTCTAAAATTATCCACTGCCATTGTTGCAACCCCTATTACCAGTCTGTTCAACCTCTCTTTCATCTCGTCCCAGATCCCAAAAGACTGGAAAGCTACCGTGGTGTTCCCCTCTTCAAAGGGGGTGACACTCTAGACCCAAACTGTTGCACAGTTGAAGTCGGAAGTTTACATACAACTTAGCCAAATACATTTAAATTCAGTTTTTCACAGGTCCTGACATTTAATCCTAGTAAAAATTATATGTCTTAGGTCAGTTAAGACCACCACTTGATTTTAAGAATGTGAAATGTCAGAATAATAGTAGAGAACTAATTATTTCAGCTTTTCTTTCTTTCATCAAATTCCCAGTGGGTCAGAAGTTTACATACACTCAATTAGTATTCGGTAGCATTGCCTTTAAATTGTTTAACTTGGGTCAAACGTTTCTGGTAGCCTTCCACAAGCTTCCCACAATAAGTTGGGTGAATTTTGTCCCATTCCTCCTGACAGAGCTGGTGAAACTGAGTCAGGTTTGTAGGCCTTCTTGATCGCACACGCTTTTTTCAGTTCTGCCCAAAAATATTCTATAGGATTGAGGTCAGGGCTTTGTGATGGCCACTCCAATACCTTGACTTTGTTGTCCTTAAGTCATTTTGCCACAACTTTAGAAGTATGCTTGGGGTCATCGTCCATTTGGAAGACCCATTTGCGACCAAGTTTTAACTTCCTGACTGATGTCTTTAGCTGTTGCTTCAATATATCCACATAATCTTCCACCCTCATGATGCCATCTATTTTGTGAAGTGCACCAGTCCCTCCTGCAGCAAAGCGCCCCCACAACATGATGCTGCCACCCCCGTGCTTCACGGTTGGGATGGTGTTCTTCGGCTTGCAAGCCTCCTCCTTTTTCCTCCAAACATAATGATGATCATTATGACCAAGCAGGTCTATTTTTGTGTCATCAGACCAAAGGAAATTTCTCCAAAAAATACGATCTTTGTCCCCATGTGCAGTTGCAAACCGTAATCTTGGTTTTTATGCCAGTTCTGGAGCAGTGGCTTCTTCCTTGCTGAGCGGCCTTTCAGGTTATGTGGATATAGGACTCGTTTTACTGTGGATATAGATACTTTTGTACCCGTTTCCTCCAGCATCTTCAAAAGGCCCATTGAGGTTGTTCTGGGACTGATTTGCACTTTTCGCACCAAAGTACGTTCATCTCCAGGAGACAGAACGCGTCTCCCTCCTGAGCGGTATGAGGGCTGTGTGGTCCTATGGTGTTTACACTTGCGTACTATTGTTTGTACAGATGAAAGTGGTACCTTCAGGTGTTTGGAAATTGCTCCCAAGAATGAACCAGACTTGTGGAGGTCTACAATTTTTTTCTGAGGTCTTGGCTGACTTCTTTTGATTTTCCCAATATGTCAAGCAAAGAGGCAATGAGTTTGATGGTAGGCCTTGAAATGCATCCACAGGTGCACCTCCAATTGACTCAAATTATGTCAATTAGCCTATCAGAGTCTTCTGAAGCCATGACATCATTTTCTGGAATTTTCCAAGCTGTTTAAAGGCACAGTCAACTTAGTGTATGTAAACTTCTGACTTCAACTGTATATCCATCCTGACCTGCCTTTCTAAGGTCTTCGAAAGCCAAGTTAACAAACCGATCACCGACCATTTCGAATCCCACCGTAACTTCTCTGCTGTGCAATCTGGTTTCAGAGCTGCTCATGGGTGCACCTCAGCCACGCTCAAGGTACTAAACGATATCTTTACCGCCATCGATAAAAGACAGTACTGTGCAGCCGTCTTCATCGACCTGTCCAAGGCTTTCGACTCTGTCAATCACCATAATCTTTTTGGCAGACTCAACAGCCTTGGTTTCTCAAATGACTGCCTCGCCTGGCTCACCAACTACTTCTCAGATAGAGTTCAACGTGTCAAATCGGAGGGCCTGTTGTCCAGACCTCTGGCAGTCTCTATGGGGTGCCACAAGGTTAATTTCTCGGGCGGGCTCTTTTCTCTGTATATATCAACAATGTCGCTCTTGCTATGGATGATTCCCTGATCCACCTCCACGAGGACGGCACCATTCTGTATACATCTGGCCCTTCTTTGGACACTGTTAATTAACCTCCAAACGAGCTTCAATGCCATTACAACTCTCCTTCCATGGCTTCCAACTGCTCTTAAACGCAAGTAAAACTAATTGCATGCTTTTACAACCGATCGCTGCCCGCCCGACTAGCATCACTACTCTGGACGATTCTTAGAATATGTGGACAACTACAAATACTTAGGTGTCTGGCTAGACTGTAAACTCTCCTTCCAGACTCACATTAAACATCTCCAATCCAAAATTAAATCTAGAATTGGCTTCCTATTTTGCAACAAAACTTCCTTCACTCATGCTGCCAAACATTCCCTCATGAAACTTACTATCCTACGGTTCCTCGATTTCAGCGATGCAATTTACAAAATAGCATCCAACACTCTACTCAGCAAACTGGATGCAGTCTATCACAGTGCCATCCGTTTTGTCACCAAAGCCACATATACTACCCACCACTGCGACCTGTATGCTCTCATCGGCTGGCCCTCGCAATATATATTCGTTGCTGGACCCACTGGCTCCAGGTCATCTATAAGTCTTTGCTAGGTAAAGCTCCGCCTTATCTTAGCTCACAGGTCACTATAACAACACCCACCCATAGCACGTGCTCCAGCAGGTATATCTCACTGTTTATCCCCAAAGCCAACATCTCCTTTGGCCGCCTTTCCTTCCAGTTTTCTGCTGCCAATGACTGGAACAAATTGCAAAAATCGCTGAAGTTGGAGACTTATATCTCCCTCACTAACTTGAAGCATCAGCTATCTGAGCAGCTAACTGATCGCTGCAGCTGTACATAGTCCATCTGTAAATAGCCCATTCAATCTACCTACCTCATCCCCATATTGTTTTTATTTACTTTTTTGCTCTTTTGCATTCCAGTATCACTACTTGCACATCATCATCTGCACATCTATCACTCCAGTGTTCATTTGCTAAATTGTAACTACTATGACCTATTTATTGCCTTACCTCCTCAAGCCGCACACATTGTATGTAGACTTTTTATACTGTATTATTGACTGTATGTTTGTTTTACTCAATGTGTTGCTGTCTGTCACACAGCTTTGCTTTATCTTGGCCAGGTCACAGTTGTAATTGAGAACTTGTCCTCAACTAGCCTAGCTGGTTAAATAAAAGGTGAAATAAAATAAAAAAATTGACATACTGTAGGACCATATTGTTGAATAACACCATTTCCTTTAAAAACTTGATTCTACTTGAGACGCATATGTCTCAAGTAGGCACCTGGAAATGCAAATGCGCTACGCTAAATGCTAAATGTACTCGTTAAAACTCAAACCTTGATCAAAATTCACAAGCAGGGTATTGAATTAAAGCTACACTCGTTGTGAACCTAGCCAACAAGTCAGATTTTTAAAATGCTTTTCGGCGAAAGCATGAGAAGTTATTATCTGATAGCATGCAACACCCCAAAATGCCTGAATGCGACGTAAACAAAGACTTTGCTTATCCGGCGCAGCACAAAACGCAGAAATAAAATATAAAACATTCATTACCTTTGACGAGCTTCTTTCTTGGCACTCCTATATGCCCCATAAACATCACTATTGGGTCTTTTTTTCGTTTAAATCGGTCCATATATACCCAAAATAGCTTTCTATGGAAGCTGTGTCATTCAGAAAAAAACATCGTTTTTAAACGCTGCGTCATTTTTTTAAATTAAAAAAGTCGACGATAAACTTTCACAAAACACTTCGAAATCCTTTTGTAATCCAACTTTAGGTATTAGTAAACGTTTATAATCTATCAAAATGATTACAGGGCGATGTATATTCAATAGCTCCTCGTCTGCAAATCAATGGCTGCCAATGTCCACATTCACAGCATCCTGGTGGAGACTGGAAGAAACGGAATCCAGATAGTTGGATTTTCCAACAAAAAATTCAATTGAAAATGACGACAATGGCGACATCGTGTGGAATTTGTATGAATTGCATGCAGGTCGATATTAAATTTTGTCCCCTTTTAACAACCCATGGAAGTGACTTATGGAAATTATTTTTAGCTTTCAGAGAGCAGCTTTTCTTGCGTTTTTCAATGAAACACACGATCTGTTATAGTCACAGCCGTGATTTAACCAGTTTTAGAAACTTCAGAGTGTTTTCTATCCACACATACTAATCATATGCATATACTATATTCCTGGCATGAGTAGCAGGACGCTGAAAAGTTGCGCGATTTTTAACAGAATGTTCGAAAAAGGAGGGGGTAGAAGTAAGAGGTTATTAATTAATAGAACACTGGGAGGTCATTAGTCTCTTGTTGATTCTAGTTCTCAATCAAACTAAGTTTATCGGGTCTGAGGTAGCTAGTGAAAGCAAAGAGTACGGGCCTAGTGGTCGGTTTGGAACTGGGCCATGTGGATAAGGAGCTAGGGTGAAGGGTAGAAGCATAGAGGCTAGTGATGAAGGTAAAGGGTAAGGAGCTAGGATGAAAGGTAGGAGTGTAGAGGCTAGTGATGAAGGTAGTGTGTAAGGGGCTAGGGTGAAGGGTAGGAGTGTAGAGGCTAGTGATGAAGGTAGTGGGTAAGGTTTAAAGCCTAGTGGGGGGTTTGGAACCAGGTCTTACCACGTCTATTAAGAGTGTGTTGATGTCGAAGTTGGGTTTCTTCTTTGTAGATCGTATGACGCAGGACTGAACCATGATGCCTCCACACTCCACCTGCAGGCTGGGAGAGGTAACGCTAGCTAGCTGGAAGCTCTTCAGGTTACGCACTCCCCATGCCAAGATCTGGAGAGGAGGACAGGAGAAAGAATGGATGGAGAGAGAGAGAGAGAGAGAGAGAGAGAGAGAGAGAGATAAAGAGAGAGATAAAGAGAGAGATAAAGAGAGAGAGAGAGAGAGGAAAAGGGATGGATGGAGAGAGAGAGAGAGAGAGAAGGGTATCTAAGTTACCTATATAGAACAGGTTTGATACCGTGAGGAACCATGTAGATGTTGCAATAGTAGTATAGTAGTAGTAAAGTATTATAGGGGTATAGAAGTATAGTGCAGTAGTAGTATAGCGGTGTAGTACAGCAGTAGTATAGTATCATATCATAAGTATCATAAGGTAGTATTATAGTAGTATAATAAATACTACCTTATGATATACTATACACAATATACTATAGTATTATAGTATAAAGTATCATAAGTATCATAAGGTAGTATTATAGTATATCACAGTAGCAGTATTATAGTAGTATAACGCAATAGTATTATTAGTAGTATAGTACTTTAACAGTGTTACCAGTTGAAGTATAATACAGCAGCTGTATGGAAGTATAGTAGTATTAGTTGTAGTATAGCAGTACCAGTAGTATAGTAGTACCAGTAGCAGTATAGTAGCATTAGCAGTAGTGTAGTAGTACCAGTAGTACAGTAGTACCCGTAGTAGTATAGTAGTTTTGGTAGTAGTATAGCAGCAGTATACCAGTACCAGTAGTATAGTAGCACCAGTAGTAGTATAGTAGCATTAGTAGTAGTATAGCAGTATTGGCAGTAGTATAGTAGTACCAGCAGTAGTATAGTAGTATTGGTAGTAGTATAGCAGTACCCACGCTAGTATAGTAGTGTTAGTAGTAGTATAGCGGTATTAGCAGTAGTATAGTAGTACCAGTAGTAGTATAGTAGTATTGGCAGTAGTATAGCGGTATTAGTAGTAGTATAGTAGTACCAATAGTATAGCAGTATTAGTACTACTATGGTCGTACCAGTGGCATAGTAGTACCAGCAGTAGTATAATAGTGCCAGTAGTATAGTAGTACTAGTAGTACTATAGTAGTACAAGTAGTATAGTAGTATTAGTAGTAGTATAGTAGCAGTATAGTAGTACCCGTAGTATAGTGCCAATTGTAGCAGTATAGTAGCACCAGTAGTGGTATAGTAGTATTAGTAGTACTATAGTAGTACCGGTAGTATTGTAGTATTAGTAGTATTAGTAGTACTATAGTAGTACCGGTAGTATAGTTGTATTAGTAGTAGTATAGTTGTACCGGTAGTAGTATAGCAGTATTAGTAGTACTATAGTATGTGTAGTAGAGCAGTAGTGGCAGTAGTTGTATAGTGGCATAGTACAGTAGGGGTATTAGTGGTATGGAAGTATAATATAGTAGTATAGCACAGTGGTAGTATTAGTAGTAGTATATAGTACAGTAGTGGTAGTAGCAGTGTAGTACAACAGTAGTATTAGTTGTAGTATAGTATAATAGTAGTATAGTACAGTAGTAGTTTAGCGGTCATATAATATTATAGTACAGTAGTGGTAGTAGCAGTGTAGTACAGCAGTAGTATTAGTTGTAGTATAGTATAGTAGTAGTATAGTACAGTAGTAGTTTAGCAGTCATATAATATTATAGTACAGTAGTGGTAGTAGCAGTGTAGTACAGCAGTATTATTAGTTGTAGTATAGTATAGTAGTAGTATAGTACAGTAGTAGTTTAGCAGTCATATAATATTATAGTACAGTAGTAGTTTAGCAGTCGTATAATATTATAGTACAGTAGTGGTAGTAGCAGTGTAGTACAGCAGTATTATTAGTTGTAGTATAGTATAGCAGTAGTATAGTACAGTAGTAGTTTAGCAGTCATATAATATTATAGTACAGTAGTAGTTTAGCAGTCATATAATATTATAGTACAGTATGATTATTTGTGGTATAGAAGTATAGTAGCAGTATGCATAGTGATATTACAGTAGTAGTATAGCACAGCAGGAGTATTAGCAGAAGTATAATACAGTAGTATAGTAGTATTGTACAGTATTAGTAGAGGGTGTAACATAGTGTAGTGGTAGTATTAGCAGTAGTATAGCGGTATAGTAAAGCAGTAGTATTAGTAGCAGTATAGTACAGTAGTAGTATTCCAGTATAATACGGTAGTATTATAGTATGGCAGAGTGGAAGTATTAGTAGTACAGTAGTATAGTACAGTAGAGCACAGTAGTAGTATTACTAATAGTACAGTACATTAGCATGGTTACTAGTAGTGGTATAGTGGTAGTAGAGTATAGAACAGTAGTAGTATTAGTGACAGTATAGTATTATTAGACAGCAGTAGTAGTGCTAGTAGTATTATAGTAGTATAGCGCCATAGTAGTATAGTATATTAGTGTGTTACAAGTAGGTGTATAATGGTAGTATATGACAGCGGTAGTAGTATATAGTACAGTAGTAGTATTAGCAGTAGCGTAGTACAGTAGTAGCATTAGTAACAGTATAGTACTATATGAGAGCAGTAGTAGTATAGTACAGTGGCAGTAGTAGTACTAGTAGTAATATAGTAGTATATGGCAGCAGTAGTATTAGTATTAGTATAGCACAGCAGTAGTATTAGTGGTAGTATAGTATTAGTAGTAGTACAGTACAGCATTAATACTACTAGTAGTATAGTAGTATAGTACAGTAGTAGCATTAGTAGTAGGCATACTACAGTAGCAGTAATAGTATAGCAGTATATGACAGCAGTAGAAGCATAGTGCAGTAGTAGTATTATTATTAGTATAATAGTAAAATACAATTGTAGTATAGTACAGTAGTAGTTGTATAGTACAATAGTGGTACCAGCAGTATAGTACAGTAGCAGTATAGTACAGTAGAAGTATTAGTGGTAGTATAGTACAGTAGCCGTATTAGTAGCAGTATAGTCGATTAGCAGTATAGCGCAGAAGTATTATTAGTGGTAGTATAGTACAGTATAGTACAGTAGTAGTATTAGTGTTAGCATATTAGTATAGAACAGTAGCAGTATAGTACAGTAGTAGTATTAGCGGTAGTATGGTACAGCAGTAGTATTAGTGTTAGCATATTAGCATAGAACAGTAGTAGCATAGTACAATAGTAGTATTAGCAGTAGTATAGTACAGTAGTAGTATGGTACGGTAGTAGTATTAGTGATAGTATAGTGCAGTAGTAGTATTAGCGGTAGTATGGTACAGTAGTAGTATGATACATTACTAGTATTAGCGGTGGTACAGTACAGTGGTAGTATTAGTGGTAGTATAGTACAGTAGTAGTATTAGTGGTAGTATGATACAGTAGTAGTATGGTACAGTAGTAGTATTAGTGGTAGTATAGTGCCGTAGTAGTATTAGTGGTAGTATAGTACAGTAGTCGTGTTAGTGGCAGTATAGCACAGTAGTAGTATTAGTGGTAGTATAGTACAGTAGTAGTATTAGTGGTAGTATAGCACAGTAGTAGTATGGTACAGTAGTAGTATTGGCGGTAGTATAGTACAGTAGTAGTATTAGTGGTAGTATAGTACAGTAGTCGTGTTAGTGGCAGTATAGCACAGTAGTAGTATTAGTGGTAGTATAGTACAGTAGTAGTATTAGTGGTAGTATAGTACAGTAGTAGTATGGTACAGTAGTAGTATTAGCGGTAGTATAGTACAGTAGTAGTTTTAGTGGTAGTATAGTAGCATAGTACAGTTGTCGTAGAATAGCACCTCTACAGCAGTACGTTGTAGAACAGGTTTGATCCCCTGAGGAACCATGTAGACGTTGGGTTCTCTCTGGGGGGGCGGGTTCGGCAGGTCGGAATCCTTGGGCTGCCAATCAGAACACAGGACAGGGATGGGTCAGAGGCGTGAGGTCATCCACAGGGGGCAAAATGTGACACCAGAAGGGGAAACATTGAGATAAGTGTGTATTTTAAACATGCTGATATTAAAGCAATATTAGTGGACAAATGAAGTGACGATAACATGACAACAACATGACAATAACATGACAACATGACAATAACATGACAACATTATGACAATAACATGACAACAACATGACAACAACCGACGATAACATGACAACAACCGACAACAACATGACAACAACATGACCATAACATGACAACAACCGACAACAACATGACAACAACCGACAATAACATGACAACAACATGACAACAACATGACTACATGACAATAACATGACAACAACATGACAACAACATGACAACAACATGACAACAAAATGACTACATGACAATAACATGACAACAACATGACAACAACCGACGATAACATGACAACAACCGACAATAACATGACAACAACCGACGATAACGTGACAACATGACAACAACATGACAACAACATGACAACAAC
>NC_092155.1:6704093-6724093 GCF_045791955.1 Oncorhynchus clarkii lewisi | reverse complement strand
CACAGATACAGACAGAGAGACAGACAGATACACACACACACACAGAACACACACACAGAACACACACACACACACACACACACACACACACACACACACCAATACAGACAGAGAGACAGACAGATACACACACACACACAGAACACACACACACACACACACACACACAGAACACACACACACACACACACACACACACACACACACACCAATACAGACAGAGAGACAGACAGATACAGACAGATACAGACAGATACACACACACACACACAGATACAGACAGACAGATACACACACACACACACAGATACAGACAGAGAGACAGACAGATACACACACACAGATACAGACAGAGAGACAGACAGATACACACACACAGATACAGACAGAGAGACAGACAGATACACACACACACACAGAACACACACCAATACAGACAGAGAGACAGACAGATACACACAGAGATACAGACAGAGAGACAGACAGATACAGACACGCACACACAGAACACACACACACACACACACACACACACACACACACAGAACACACACCAAGACAGACAGAGAGACACACACAGCTACAGACACACACACACAGATACAGAACACACACCAATACAGACAGAGAGACAGACAGATACACACACACAGATACAGAACACACACCTATACAGACAGAGAGACACACACAGCTACAGACACGCGCACACACACACAGATACAGAACACACACCAATACAGACAGAGAGACAGACAGATACACACACACAGATACAGAACACACACCAATACAGACAGAGAGACAGACAGATACAAACACACAGATACAGAACACACACCAATACAGACAGAGAGACACACACAGCTACAGACACGCACACACACACACACACAGATACAGATGCACACACAGATACAGACACACACACAAATACAGACAGAGAACACACACAGATACAAACGGACAGATACAGACACACACAGAGACACACACAGAGACACACACAGAGAACACACAGAGACACACAGAAACACACACAGAGACACACAGAAACACACACAGAGACACACACAGACACACAGACACACACACACACACAGAGACACACACAGAGACACACAAACACACAGACACACACAGAGACACACACAGAGACACAGACAGAGACACACAGAGACACACAGACACAGACACTCACAGAGACACAGAGACACACAGACACACCTTCTCTCGTCGTATGAGTTCGAAGGCAGCCAGTAGTTCTCCTGCGCTCCTGTCTCCCATCCTGATTGGATACCAGGCCAGACGAGGGGAGGGGGTCGTGGAGGGCTGACACACACAGCGACCCATGAACTCATCTGCCCCCTATGGGATAGGAGGGGAATGACAAGACAGTTGCACACAGGAAAACCCATGAACTCATCTGCCCCCTATGGGATAGGAGGGGAATGACAAGACAGTTGCACACAGGAAGACCCATTAACTCATCTGCCCCCTATGGGATAGGAGGGGAATGACAAGACAGTTGCACACAGGAAGACCCATGAACACATCTGCCCCCTATGGGATAGGAGGGGAATGACAAGACAGTTGCACACAGGAAGACACCCATGAACACATCTGCCCCCTATGGGATCGGAGGGGAATGACAAGACAGTTGCACACAGGAAGACCCAGGCATGATGAAATCAGATATCAGATTGATTATCTACTTACCTGCCTGCTTGCTAGCCTGTTAGCTTGCCTGCCTATTTACCTGCCTGACTACTTACCTGCCTGTTTGTTTGCCAGCCTACTTACCTGCCTGGTTGCCTGCCTGCCTATTTACCTGCCTGTTTTCTTGTCTGCCTGCTTACCTGCCTGTTTTCTTGTCTGCCTACTTACCTGCCTGTTTTCTTGTCTGCCTACTTACCTGCCTGTTTTCTTGTCTGCCTGCTTACCTGCCTGCTTGCTTGTCTGCCTGTTTGCTTGCCTGCCTACTTATATGCCTGTTTTCTTGTCTGCCTGCTTACCTGCCTGTTTTCTTGTCTGCCTACTTACCTGCTCGCTTGAATTAAATATTGGTCAATTCATGAATATTGACGGACTCACATATGTATCCTGATCGTACAGCTCCACCACGACGTTAGGAGGGCTTCTCTCTGTCACATCAGCATCTCCAAACACCTCCACCTCGTAGAAGATGAGTGTCTGGTCCCAGGTGGGGTTCAACGTGTTACGCACAGTCACAGTCTTCTGGCTCTGGTGGAGGAACGAAACTATGGCATAGGAATCTGGAGGAGTGGGGGAGAGAGAGAGAGGAGGGAGGTAGAGAGAGAGTAGGGAGAGAGAGAGGGGAGGGAGGTAGAGATAGAGTAGGGAGAGAGAGAGAGGGGAGGGAGGTAGAGAGAGAGTAGGGAGAGAGAGAGGGGAGGGAGGTAGAGAGAGAGTAGGGAGGTAGGGAGAGAGAGAGAGGGGAGGGAGGTAGAGAGAAAGTAGGGAGGTAGGGAGGGAGAGTAGGGAGGTAGAGAGAGAGTAGGGAGAGAGAGAGGGAGAGTAGGGAGGTAGAGAGAGAGTAGGGAGAGAGAGAGAGGGGAGGGAGGTAGAGAGAGAGAGTAGGGAGAGAGAGAGTGGAGATGGAGGTAGAGAGAAAGTAGGGAGGTAGGGAGGGAGAGTAGGGAGAGAGAGAGGGGAGGGAGGTAGAGAGAGAGAGAGTAGGGAGGTAGAGAGGGAGAGTAGGGAGGTAGAGAGGGAGAGCAGGGAGAGAGAGAGAGAGAGGGGAGGGAGGTAGAGAGAGAGAGGGGAGGGAGGTAGAGAGAGAGAGAGAGTAGGGAGGTAGAGGGAGAGTAGGGAGGTAGAGAGGGAGAGTAGGGAGGTAGAGAGGGAGAGTAGGGAGGTAGAGAGGGAGAGCAGGGAGAGAGAGAGAGGGAGAGCAGGGAGAGAGAGAGAGAGTAGGGAGGTAGAGAGGGAGAGCAGGGAGAGAGAGAGGGGAGGGAGAAGGAGAGAGAGGGAGGGAGGGGAGGGAGAGAGAGAGAGGGAGAGTGAGAGAAAGAGAGAAAGGGAGAGAGCGGGAGAGAGAGGGAGAGAGCGGGAGAGAGAGGGGGAGAGAGGGGGAGAGAGAGAAGGAGAGAGAGAAGGAGAGAGAGGGGGGGGGAGAGAGAGGGGGAGGGGGAGAGAGGGAGGGAGAAAGAGGGATGGAGAGAGGGGGGGGGAGAGGGAGGGAGAAAGAGGGATGGAGAGAGGGGGGGGGGAGAGAGGGAGGGAGAGAGAGGGGGAGAGAGAGATAGAGAGAGAGAGGGGGAGAGAGGGAGGGAGGGGGGAGAGAGGGAGAGAGAGGGAGGGGGGGAGAGAGAGAGAGAGAGGGAGAGAGGGAGAGAAAGAGGGAGGTGTTTAAACCAGGTTGGATTCAGGGAGTGGTGGAGGAAGGACATTATGGTATAGACTCTTAGAATTAAGGGTTCTTTGGCTGTCCCCATAGGACATGTAGTACCCTCTGTGGAAAGGGTTCTGCATGGAACCCAAAAGGGTTATAACCTAGAACCAAAAACGGTTCTTCAAAGGTTTCTCCTCCTGCCTCTTCTCCTGGAGACAGCAGAGTAACTATTTTAGGTTTTAGGTTGTTAGGTTGCTTGTTTCAATGAATGTCGGGCTCTGGAGGAGAGGGGGAGGAGGGGGGGAGGAGAGGGGGAGGAGGGGGGGAGGAGAGGGGGAGGAGGGGGGGAGGAGAGGGGGAGGAGGGGGGGAGGAGAGGGGCAGGAGGGGGGGAGGAGAGGGGGAGGAGGGGGGGAGGAGAGGGGGAGGAGGGGGGGAGGGGGAGGAGGGGGGGAGGGGGGAGGAGGGGGGGAGGAGAGGGGGAGGAGAGGGGGAGGAGGGCCCTATTCCCTATATAGTGCACTACTTTAGACCAGGGCCCTATTCCCTATATAGTGCACTACTTTAGACCAGGGCCCTATTCCCTATATAGTGCACTACTTTAGACCAGGGCCCTTTTCCCTATATAGTGAGGTGAGGAGGAGGAGAGGGAGAGGGGGAGGAGAGGGGGAGGAGGGCCCTTTTCCCTATATAGTGCACTACTTTAGACCAGAACCCTATTCCCTATATAGTGCACTACTTCAGACCAGAGCCCTATTCCCTACATAGTGCACTACTATAGACCAGGGCTCATAGGGTCCTGGTTCACTATATAGGGAATAAGGAGCCATTTGTGACACAGACAGAGATTCTGAAAAGCCGTTTCAGTCGTTAAAACACGTCACACTGAGTATACAAAACATTAAGAACACCTGCTGTTTCCATGACATCGACTGACCAGGTGAATCCAGGTGAAAGATATGGTCCCTTATTGATGTCACCTGTTAAATCCACTTCAATCAGTGTAGATGAAGGGGAGGAGACAGGTGGTTAAAGAAGGATTTTTAAGCCTTGAGACAATTGAGACATGGATTGTGTATGTGTGCCATTCAGAGGGGGAATGGGCAAGACAAAATATTTAAGTTCCTTTGAACGAGGTGTGGTAATAGGTGTCAGGCGTACCGGTTTGCCAAGAACTGCAACGCTGCTGGGTTTTTCACACTCAACAGTTTCCCGTAGGTATCATGAATGGTCCACCACCCCAAAGGACATCCAGCCAACTTGACACAACTGTGGGAAGCATTGGAATCAACATGGGCCAGCATCCCTGTGGAACGCTTGACACCTTGTAGAGCCCATGACCCGACAAACTGAAGCTTTTCTGAGGTCACAAAAAAAAAAAAATCTGTATAATATTACCCTAAATATAAACTATCAACTTGATGGTGTTTAATTTGAGGGTTTCGGCATGAAATATTATTCCTATTTTATTTACACACTTCTATTTGTCAATGTCTTTGTTGTAAATGTTTGGTGGCAGTTGTGACGAAAGTCAACAGTTGGAAGAGTTGCATGGTTAATTGAAATTGCCATAGTTGATTAGATTTTCTATTTTATAAAGGGGAAGGGGGCTGTTTTCTCTTGAACCATACGGTATTTTTTTACTAGAAACTCAGACAATATGGACACAGATATAACAAATTAATTCTACATGTGAATTTAAACAAAAAAAATTGTATTGAAGTATAAATTGTCAAAGTTTTTATAGATTGCCATCGATTACGTGTTAAATTATCGAAATTCCGGAAGATTCCGGAAGCTTTGACAAATTACCGGTAGCTTTGAAACTCTATACAGGGTTGAGGTTAATCAAGGCTGGGACTGCTTCTGTTTTTTTTTTTCTCCCAGACTGAAACGTTCCTCTCAGAGGGTCTTTACGTGGCTTGGAATAATAAACTTCCGAGACTGTCGCTCCAGGCTTTTCAGCATTCCGAAGTCGTTGATGTCCCTCCATCGTCTCGCTCGGGGGGCCTCCCCCCGGACTATATAAGAAATTACTTGGCTTCTCACAAAGGGGGGGAAAGGCAATAACAACACACGCACAAAGCCGCGCACGTGCAGGCTTGCACACACAGTCAGTCAGGGCCACATCGGGAATCAGTGGGTAAATAAACACTCCCAGATTTGGGAATTAGGGAAGGGGTAAGGACTGGGTACAGGAGCCCCCAAAAACGAGGGGAGAGGGGAATAACTGGAGGGGGTAGTCACCCTCAAAACACATGGTTCAGTTGGTCAAAGAGGGGAGATAGAGAGAGGTGGGAAGAGAGAGGGGGAGAGAGAAATAGGGAGAGAGAGAGAAAGAAAGAGAGAGAGAGTGGGAAGAGAGAGGGAGAGAGAGAGGGGGAAGAGAGATGGAAAGAGAGGGAAGGAAAGCGAAATAGGGAAAGCGAGAGAGGGGGGAGGTGGGGGAAAGAGAGAAGGGGGAGGGAGAGCGAGAAAGGGGAGAGGGAGATAGGGGAGAGGGAAAGAAAGAGAGATGAAAGGGGGAGAGAGAGAGTGGAAAGTAAAAGAGAGAGAGGGGGAAGAGAGAGAAAGAAAGAGAGATGGAGAGAGAGGAGGCCCTTGAAGTGAAATCCTTTGATTGTGTTTAATCTATCTGCAGGGCTGAAAGAGCCTGACACACAGTAAGACTGCTTGATACATAATCTACCCCATCCATCAACTCATCTGGGCCGTTACGAAGGCTGGTGTGTGTGTGTGTGTGTGTGTGTGTGTGTGTGTGTGTGTGTGTGTGTGTGTGTGTGTGTGAGCGAGAGAGAGAATCTGGATCTCAGAGCAGAATTATAAATCACTACAGCGTTGGATTCACTCACCCCTAGTTAAGTTTCACGGACACACACACACACACACACACACACACAGTAGCTATAGTTTCCACGATCTCCACTTAAAGTAGAAAAACAATATTATCTCTCCCTCTTTCTCTCAATCTCTTTCTTTCATTCTCCTTCTCTGTCTCACTCAACTATACCTCTAAATGTTTCTTTCTTTCTTCCCTATTTCTCTCAGTTTTTTCCAACCCGCGCTGATGTGAATCTATTTCAATTAATGTTCTATTTTTTTTATTATATATATTTTTGTACTCTTTCATTAATATCTGTCTGGGACCTCTCCTCCGGGACCTCTCCTCTGGGACCTCTACGCTGGGACCTCTACGCTGGGACCTCTACGCTGGGACCTCTACGCTGGGACCTCTCCTCTGGGACCTCTCCTCCGGGACCTCTACGCTGGGACCTCTACGCTGGGACCTCTACGCTGGGACCTCTACGCTGGGACCTCTACGCTGGGACCTCTACGCTGGGACCTCTCCTCTGGGACCTCTACGCTGGGACCTCTGGGACCTCTCCTCTGGGGCCTCTCCTCTGGGACCTCTGGGACCTCTCCTCTGGGGCCTCTCCTCCGGGACCTCTCCTCCGGGACCTCTCCTCTGGGGCCTCTCCTCCGGGACCTCACCGCTGGGACTCCTCCGGGACCTCTCCTCTGGGACCTCTCCTCCGGGACCTCACCGCTGGGACTCCTCCGGGACCTCTCCTCTGGGGCCTCTCCTCTGGGACCTCTCCTCCGGGACCTCTCCTCCGGGACCTCTCCTCTGGGGCCTCTCCTCCGGGACCTCACCGCTGGGACTCCTCCGGGACCTCTCCTCTGGGACCTCTCCTCCGGGACCTCACCGCTGGGACTCCTCCGGGACCTCTCCTCTGGGGCCTCTCCTCCGGGACCTCTCCTCTGGGACCTCTCCTCCGGGACCTCTCCTCCGGGACCTCTCCTCTGGGACCTCTCCTCCGGGACCTCTCCTCTGGGGCCTCTCCTCCGGGACCTCTCCTCTGGGGCCTCTCCTCCGGGACCTCTCCTCTGGGGCCTCTCCTCCGGGACCTCTCCTCCGGGACCTCTCCTCTGGGGCCTCTCCTCCGGGACCTCACCGCTGGGACTCCTCCGGGACCTCTCCTCTGGGACCTCTCCTCCGGGACCTCACCGCTGGGACTCCTCCGGGACCTCTCCTCTGGGGCCTCTCCTCTGGGACCTCTCCTCCGGGACCTCTCCTCCGGGACCTCTCCTCTGGGGCCTCTCCTCCGGGACCTCACCGCTGGGACTCCTCCGGGACCTCTCCTCTGGGACCTCTCCTCCGGGACCTCACCGCTGGGACTCCTCCGGGACCTCTCCTCTGGGGCCTCTCCTCCGGGACCTCTCCTCTGGGACCTCTCCTCCGGGACCTCTCCTCCGGGACCTCTCCTCCGGGACCTCTCCTCCGGGACCTCTCCTCTGGGGCCTCTCCTCCGGGACCTCTCCTCTGGGGCCTCTCCTCCGGGACCTCTCCTCTGGGGCCTCTCCTCCGGGACCTCTCCTCCGGGACCTCTCCTCTGGGGCCTCTCCTCCGGGACCTCACCGCTGGGACTCCTCCGGGACCTCTCCTCTGGGACCTCTCCTCCGGGACCTCACCGCTGGGACTCCTCCGGGACCTCTCCTCCGGGACCTCACCGCTGGGACTCCTCCGGGACCTCTCCTCTGGGGCCTCTCCTCCGGGACCTCTCCTCTGGGACCTCTCCTCCGGGACCTCTCCTCCGGGACCTCTCCTCTGGGACCTCTCCTCCGGGACCTCTCCTCTGGGGCCTCTCCTCCGGGACCTCTCCTCTGGGGCCTCTCCTCCGGGACCTCTCCTCTGGGACCTCTCCTCTGGGACCTCTCCTCCGGGACCTCTCCTCTGGGACCTCTCCTCCGGGACCTCACCGCTGGGACCTCACCGCTGGGACCTCTACGCTGGGACCTCTACGCTGGGACCTCACCGCTGGGACCTCACCGCTGGGACCTCACCGCTGGGACCTCACCGCTGGGACCTCTACGCTGGGACCTCTACGCTGGGACCTCACCGCTGGGACCTCTACGCTGGGACCTCTACGCTGGGACCTCTACGCTGGGTTCATAAAGATTCTCAATGTGTGCCCTACCAACTCATGTCTGTCTCTGACTCTCCCACGGAAAGGACGCACTTTGGCAAGGGATGGAACAGAAGTAGGATTTGACAAGGGGTTAAACAGGAGTAGGATTTGACAAGGGATGGAACCGGGGTTAGGAGGTGTGTGGCAGACAGGTCTGAGTGGTTCCCAGCAGACGTGTGTACATTCAACCAGTTTAATACAAGGCCATCTAGGGTTCAACCAGTTTAATATGACACCATCTAGGGTTCAACCAGTTTAATACAAGGCCATCTAGGGTTCAACCAGTTTAATATGACACCATCTAGGGTTCAACAAGTTTAATATGACACCATCTAGGGTTCAACCAGTTTAATATGACACCATCTAGGGTTCAACCAGTTTAATATGAGGCCATCTAGGGTTCAACCAGTTTAATATGACATCTAGGGTTCAACCAGTTTAATATGAGGCCATCTAGGGTTCAACCAGTTTAATATGAGGCCATCTAGGGTTCAACCAGTTTAATATGAGGCCATCTAGGGTTCAACCAGTTTAATATGACACCATCTAGGGTTCAACTAGTTTAATACGAGGCCATCTAGGGTTCAACTTGTTTAATATGACATCATCTAGGGTTCAACCAGTTTAATACGACTCCATCTAGGGTTCAGCCAGTTTAATATGAGGCCATCTAGGGTTCAACCAGTTTAATATGAGGCCATCTAGGGTTCAACCAGTTTAATATGAGGCCATCTAGGGTTCAACCAGTTTAATATGAGGCCATCTAGGGTTCAACCAGTTTAATACGAGGCCATCTAGGGTTCAACCAGTTTAATATGACACCATCTAGGGTTCAGCCAGTTTAATATGAGGCCATCTAGGGTTCAACCAGTTTAATATGAGGCCATCTAGGGTTCAACCAGTTTAATATGAGGCCATCTAGGGTTCAACCAGTTTAATATGAGGCCATCTAGGGTTCAACCAGTTTAATACGAGGCCATCTAGGGTTCAACCAGTTTAATATGAGGCCATCTAGGGTTCAACCAGTTTAATATGACACCATCTAGGGTTCAACCAGTTTAATATGAGGCCATCTAGGGTTCAACCAGTTTAATACGAGGCCATCTAGGGTTCAACTTGTTTAATATGACATCATCTAGGGTTCAACCAGTTTAATACGACTCCATCTAGGGTTCAGCCAGTTTAATATGAGGCCATCTAGGGTTCAACCAGTTTAATATGAGGCCATCTAGGGTTCAACCAGTTTAATATGAGGCCATCTAGGGTTCAACCAGTTTATTATGAGGCCATCTAGGGTTCAACCAGTTTAATAGGAAGTCATTAGGTCTTTAAGAACACACTTGCCTCATTCCACAGTTCTGAGTAGCACAACAAAAGTTTCAGTTACAGAGAGGAGAGAGGAAGCCATATCAGAGTTGTTAGTTTAGTAACCAGACTACCTGAGAAGCTGTCTTTGTCCATGGCTAGCAGCTCTCTGGCTTGGTACAGGTAACAGCGCAGGTGGTAGCGAGTCCCACCTGAAACACACACACACACACACACACACACACACACACACACACACCTTAGCGTCATATATAGAGAGAAAGAGGGGTGAGATAGTCACAAGTCCAGGGTTACAGGTGTGATTGCAGGGTACAGTGGGAAATCATAGGTATCGAGCTCCAACATGCAGGACTAAGTGAAATAAAAAATAATGACAATAACCAATAATATAATAGCACTATAGACAGAACATCATAACTACTGTGATTAATAAGTACATGAGCAGGTCTACTGGGGTGGAGGTAGAGGGGGGGGGGGGGGGGGTGACCATAGAGGGAACAGCATGTCTACTGGGGTAGAGGCAGGGTAAAGACCATTGACAGGGGGGGGGGGGGGGGATGACCATAGAGGGAACAGCATGTCTACTGGGGTGGATGCAGGGTAAAGACCATTGACAGGGTGGGGGGGCGGTGACCATAGAGGGAACAGCATGTCTACTGGGGTGGATGCAGGGTAAAGACCATTGACAGGGTGGGGGGGCAGTGACCATAGAGGGAACAGCATGTCTACTGGGGTGGATGCAGGGTAAAGACCATTGACAGGGTGGGGGTGGGGGTAAGGTAAGATAACAGGGTAAGGTAGCAGGGTAAGCTAGCAGGGTAAGGTAGCAGGGTAAGGTAGCAGGGTAAGGTAGCAGGGTAAGGTAGCAGGGTAAGGTAGCAGGGTAAGGTAGCAGGGTAAGCTAGCAGGGTAAGGTAGCAGGGTAAGGTAGCAGTGTAAGGTAGCAGTGTAAGGTAGCAGGGTAAGGTAGCAGGGTAAGCTAGCAGGGTAAGGTAGCAGTGTAAGGTAGCAGTGTAAGGTAGCAGGGTAAGGTAGCAGGGTAAGCTAGCAGGGTAAGGTAGCAGGGTAAGGTAGCAGGGTAAGCTAGCAGGGTAAGGTAGCAGGGTAAGCTAGCAGGGTAAGGTAGCAGGGTAAGGTAGCAGGGTAAGGTAGCAGGGTAAGCTAGCAGGGTAAGGTAGCAGGGTAAGGTAGCAGGGTAGGTAGCAGGGTAGGTAGCAGGGTAAGGTAGCAGGGTAAGGTAGCAGGGTAGGTAGCAGGGTAAGGTAGCAGGGTAGGGTATCAGGGTAAGTGTGACTCCTGACTTCATACTTTAGAACCCTTTTCTATTGAATTAAATTATTCCATTCTATTCTCCTCTGCTCTATTCTATTCGTCCTCCACTCCTCTTCAGAGTCATTCTAGGGTCACAGTCTAGTTACTGTATATCTGGAACCAATTACAGGTTTCCATGGCGGCCACCTGTTGCTACGGACGTCACCAGGGGAGACAGGTGTGCCTGATTGGAACCAGAGCTCTCCCAGAACACACCACAGGTGGATGACAGATGGAGAGAGATAGAGAAAAGAGGGAAGAGGTAGAAAGAAAGAGAGAGAGAGAGAGAGAGAAAGTAAGAGATAGAGACTGACCGGGTAGCTGGCAGGTTTATGAGGAGACAGATTTCGTTAAGAGTCGTACAAATGTCTTTTCAGTTGTTGGATGCAGATGTTAAATAATGATGAGTAGGGTTTTTATACATCAATAATATTTTAGATATTAAACCCTTGACTGCAGAATTCATATGAAGCCAAAGACAGATTTATGTTTCTAGATTAGTTTATAAGAGGGGCCAGCTTTTCATCTTGTCTTTTATTACTCTCTCTCCCTCCCTCTCTCTCTTCCCCTCCCCATCTCTCCCTCTCCCTCCCTCCCCATCTCTCCGTCTCCCTCCCTCCCCATCTCTCCCTCCCTCTCCTCCTTCCCCATCTCTCCCTCCCTCTCCACCTTCCCCATCTCTCCCTCCCTCCCTCCCTCCCTCCCTCCCTCCCTCCCTCCCTCCCTCTCCTTGACTCTTGCTGCCTCTCCCTCTCCTTGACTCTTGCTCCCTCTCTCCCTCTCTCTCCCACCCTCTCCCTCTCTCTCTCTCCCCCTCACCCTCTCTCCCTCTCTCCCCCTCCCTCCCTCTCTCTCCCTCCCTCTCCTTGACTCTTGCTCCCTCGCTCTCCCTCCCTCCCTCTCCTTGACTCTTGCTCCCTCTCCCTCTCCTTGACAATCCATCTCTCTCCCTCTCTTCTCAGTGAAAGAATTAGATATTTGCTTCTTACTGTGGAAGAGACAGGAAATGGTAGGGCGGTTGACCCCAAAGGTCGCCGTCACAGATTTCTCATCACTCTTATCCTCCGTCACACTCCCCTGGCGAAAGATAACAACAGATTCAGAAAAACACCTCTCATCCCTCTATATTTTAACCTTCATCCTTAAACCTACCCTCTTCAACCTATTCCCCCCTCTTTCCCAAAGTCTATATCGGTCTCTCTTTCTCTCTTCCTCCCACCATCCCCCTCTACTCTCTCACCAGTGAACACTCCAGGGCGAAGATAGCAGCAGGTCCCGTCTTCTCCAGTGGTTCCATACGACATCTCCATCTCCTCCTCCTGAATGAGTCTGTCTTCCGGGGTTTAAGATGGAACCTCCATCCAAACAGAGATGCGTACTCCCATCCCTCTCTCTCTGCTTCATCTGGTCGCTGCTATAGAGGGGAGCGAGAGTGAGGGAGGGGGAAGAGAGAGGGAAGAGAGAGGGGAGAGAGAGGGAAGAGAGAGGGAGGGGGAAGAGAGAGGGAGGGGGAAGAGAGAGGGGAGAGAGGGGAGAGAGAAGGGGAGGAAGAGAGAGGGGAGAGAGAGGGAAGAGAGAGGGAAGAGAGTAGGAAGAGAGACGGAAGAGAGTGGGAAGAGAGACGGAAGAGAGAGGGAAGAGAGGGAAGAGAGGGAAGAGAGGGGGAGGAAGAGAGAGGGGAGAGAGAGGGGGAGGAAGAGAGAGGGAAGAGAGAGGGGGAGGAAGAGAGAGGGGAGAAGAGAGAGGTGAAGAAAGAGGGTGAGGAAGAAAGAAGGAAGAGAGAGGGAAGAGAGACAGAAGAGAGGGGGGGAAGAGAGAGGGGGAGGGAGAGAGAGGGAAGAGAGAGGGGGAGGAAGAGAGAGGGAAGAGAGAAGGGGAGGAAGAGAGAGGGAAGAGAGAAGGGGAGGAAGAGAGAAGGGGAGGAAGAGAGAGGGAAGAGAGAAGGGGAGGAAGAGAGAGGGAAGAGAGAAGGGGAGGAAGAGAGATGGGGAGGGAAGAGAGGAGTAGGAAGAGAGAGGGAAGAGAGAAGGGGAGGAAGAGAGAGGGAAGAGAGAAGGGGAAGAAGAGAGAGGGAAGAGAGAAGGGGAGGAAGAGAAAGGGAAGAGAGAAGGGGAGGAAGAGAAAGGGAAGAGAGAAGGGGAGGAAGAGAAAGGGAAGAGAGAAGGGGAGGAAGAGAAAGGGAAGAGAGAAGGGGAGGAAGAGAAAGGGAATAGAGAAGGGGAGGAAGAGAGATGGGGAGGGAAGAGAGGAGAGGAGGAGGAAGAGAGAAGGGGAGGAAGAGAGATGGGGAGGGAAGAGAGGAGAGGAGGAGGAAGAGAGAAGGGGAGGAAGAGAGGGGGAGGAAGAGAGAGGGAATAGAGGGGGGAGGAAGAGAGAGGGAAGAGAGAAGGGGAGGAAGAGAGGGGGGAGGAAGAGAGGGAAGAGAGATGGAGATTTTTGAGGGTTGGAATGTTTCATCACTAACAGAGTGGGTTCCAACTCTACTCTGATCTGTGTACTCAGAGTGCCCCCTTGTGGACAAATGTGTGTAAAATCACAGAAAAGTGATATCCATTTTCTACTGCTATTTGTCTGCTTTGACTTTTTTTCAGGGTAAAGTGTACAATTTTAAACTCACAAAGTTTGATTTGATTTCAAAAGTAATCTCTACCTGTCCAGTATCTAACAGTCTCTGTGTAATATCTACCTGTCCAGTATCTGACGGTCTCTGTGTAATCTCTACAGACCTGTCCAGTATCTAACAGTCTCTGTGTAATCTCTACAGACCTGTCCAGTATCTGACGGTCTCTGTGTAATCTCTACCTGTCCAGTATCTAACAGTCTCTGTGTAATCTCTACCTGTCCAGTATCTGACGGTCTCTGTGTAATCTCTACATGTCCAGTATCTAACAGTCTCTGTGTAATCTCTACAGACCTGTCCAGTATCTAACAGTCTCTGTGTAATCTCTACAGACCTGTCCAGTATCAAACGGTCTCTGTGTAATCTCTACCTGTCCAGTATCTAACAGTCTCTGTGTAATCTCTACCTGTCCAGTATCTGACGGTCTCTGTGTAATCTCTACCTGTCCAGTATCTAACAGTCTCTGTGTAATCTCTACAGACCTGTCCAGTATCTGACGGTCTCTGTGTAATCTCTACAGACCTGTCCAGTATCTAACAGTCTCTGTGTAATCTCTACCTGTCCAGTATCTGACGGTCTCTGTGTAATCTCTACATGTCCAGTATCTAACAGTCTCTGTGTAATCTCTACAGACCTGTCCAGTATCTAACAGTCTCTGTGTAATCTCTACAGACCTGTCCAGTATCTGACGGTCTCTGTGTAATCTATACATCTCTGTGTAATCTCTACAGAAGAAGACACCAGGTCGGTATGTAGGTCTATACTTGAAGTACCTTCTTCAGAGCCTCCATCTTCTGCATGTCTCTGCGTCTGAGGCGTATCCAGCGACGACGGCGGTTGGTATGGTACATCTTCTCGGCTGGTACCCAGGCCTTGGGCCTCCGATCTGGGGGAATAGTCAGGCCGTACTCCCACCCTGGAGGAAGAAGAGAAGAGACAAAAGAGATGGAGTGTGATGGTCCAGTCTTATAGAGATGGAGTGTGATGGTCCAGTCTTATAGAGATGGAGTGTGATGGTCCAGTCTCAGAGATGGAGTGTGATGGTCCAGTCTTATAGAGATGGAGTGTGATGGTCCAGTCTTATAGAGATGGAGTGTGATGGTCCAGTCTTAGTGATGGTCCAGTCTCAGAGATGGAGTGTGATGGTCCAGTCTTAGAGATGGAGTGTGATGGTCCAGTCTTATGGAGTGTGATGGTCCAGTCTTATAGATGGAGTGTGATGGTCCAGTCTTATAGATGGAGTGTGATGGTCCAGTCTTATGGAGTGTGATGGTCCATTCTTATAGATGGAGTGTGATGGTCCAGTCTTATAGATGGAGTGTGATGGTCCAGTCTTATAGATGGAGTGTGATGGTCCAGTCTAATAGATGGAGTGTGATGGTCCAGTCTTATGGAGTGTGATGGTCCAGTCTTAGAGATGAAGTGTGATGGTCCAGTCTTAGAGATGAAGTGTGATGGTCCAGTCTCAGAGATGGAGTGTGATGGTCCAGTCTCAGAGATGGAATGTGATGGTCCAGTCTTATAGATGGAGTGTGATGGTCCAGTCTTATAGATGGAGTGTGATGGTCCAGTCTTATAGATGGAGTGTGATGGTCCAGTCTTATAGAGATGGAGTGTTATGGTCCAGTCTTATAGAGATGGAGTGTGATGGTCCAGTCTTATAGATGGAGTGTGATGGTCCAGTCTTATAGATGGAGTGTGATGGTCCAGTCTAATAGATGGAGGGTGATGGTCCAGTCTTATAGAGATGGAGTGTGATGGTCCAGTCTTATAGATGGAGTGTGATGGTCCAGTCTTAGAGATGGAGTGTGATGGTCCAGTCTTAGAGATGGAGTGTGATGGTCCAGTCTCAGTGATGGAGTGTGATGGTCCAGTCTCAGTGATGGAGTGTGATGGTCCAGTCTTATGGAGATGGAGTGTGATGGTCCAGTCTTAGAGATGGAGTGTGATGGTCCAGTCTCAGAGATGGAGTGTGATGGTCCAGTCTTAGAGATGGAGTGTGATGGTCCAGTCTTATGGAGTGTGATGGTCCAGTCTTATGGAGATGGAGTGTGATGGTCCAGTCTTAGGGAGATGGAGTGTGATGGTCCAGTCTTATGGAGTGTGATGGTCCAGTCTTATGGAGATGGAGTGTGATGGTCCAGTCTTAGAGATGGAGTGTGATGGTCCAGTCTCAGTGATGGAGTGTGATGGTCCAGTCTTAGAGATGGAGTGTGATGGTCCAGTCTCAGAGATGGAGTGTGATGGTCCAGTCTTATGGAGTGTGATGGTCCAGTCTTATGGAGATGGAGTGTGATGGTCCAGTCTTAGGGAGATGGAGTGTGATGGTCCAGTCTTATGGAGTGTGATGGTCCAGTCTTATGGAGATGGAGTGTGATGGTCCAGTCTTAGGGAGATGGAGTGTGATGGTCCAGTCTTATGGAGTGTGATGGTCCAGTCTTATGGAGATGGAGTGTGATGGTCCAGTCTCAGTGATGGAGTGTGATGGTCCAGTCTAATAGATGGAGTGTGATGGTCCAGTCTTATGGAGTGTGATGGTCCAGTCTTATGGAGTGTGATGGTCCAGTCTTAGAGATTGAGTGTGATGGTCCAGTCTTATAGAGATGGAGTTTGATGGTCCAGTCTTAGAGATGGAGTGTGATGGTCCAGTCTTATAGAGATGGAGTGTGATGGTCCAGTCTTAGAGACGGAGTGTGATGGTCGAGTCTTATGGAGTGTGATGGTCCAGTCTCAGAGATGGAGTGTGATGGTCCAGTCTTAGAGATGGAGTGTGATGGTCCAGTGTTATAGATGGAGTGTGATGGTCCAGTCTTAGAGATGGAGAGTGATGGTCCAGTCTTATGGAGTGTGATGGTCCAGTCTTAGTGATGGAGTGTGATGGTCCAGTCTTATGGAGTGTGATGGTCCAGTCTTATGGAGTGTGATGGTCCAGTCTTATAGATGGAGTGTGATGGTCCAGTCTTATAGATGGAGTGTGATGGTCCAGTCTTATAGAGATGGAGTGTGATGGTCCAGTCTTATAGATGGAGTGTGATGGTCCAGTCTTAGAGACGGAGTGTGATGGTCCAGTCTTATGGAGTGTGATGGTCCAGTCTCAGAGATGGAGTGTGATGGTCCAGTCTTAGAGATGGAGTGTGATGGTACAGTCTTAGAGATGGAGTGTGATGGTCCAGTCTTATAGATGGAGTGTGATGGTCCAGTCTTAGAGACGGAGTGTGATGGTCCAGTCTTATGGAGTGTGATGGTCCAGTCTTATAGATGGAGTGTGATGGTCCAGTCTTATAGATGGAGTGTGATGGTCCAGTCTTATAGAGATGGAGTGTGATGGTCCAGTCTTATAGATGGAGTGTGATGGTCCAGTCTTATAGATGGAGTGTGATGGTCCAGTCTTATAGATGGAGTGTGATGGTCCAGTCTAATAGATGGAGGGTGATGGTCCAGTCTTATAGAGATGGAGTGTGATGGTCCAGTCTTATAGATGGAGTGTGATGGTCCAGTCTCAGAGATGGAGTGTGATGGTCCAGTCTTAGAGATGGAGTGTGATGGTCCAGTCTCAGTGATGGAGTGTGATGGTCCAGTCTCAGTGATGGAGTGTGATGGTCCAGTCTTATGGAGATGGAGTGTGATGGTCCAGTCTTAGAGATGGAGTGTGATGGTCCAGTCTCAGAGATGGAGTGTGATGGTCCAGTCTTAGAGATGGAGTGTGATGGTCCAGTCTTATGGAGTGTGATGGTCCAGTCTTATGGAGATGGAGTGTGATGGTCCAGTCTTAGGGAGATGGAGTGTGATGGTCCAGTCTTATGGAGTGTGATGGTCCAGTCTTATGGAGATGGAGTGTGATGGTCCAGTCTTAGAGATGGAGTGTGATGGTCCAGTCTCAGTGATGGAGTGTGATGGTCCAGTCTTAGAGATGGAGTGTGATGGTCCAGTCTCAGAGATGGAGTGTGATGGTCCAGTCTTATGGAGTGTGATGGTCCAGTCTTATGGAGATGGAGTGTGATGGTCCAGTCTTAGGGAGATGGAGTGTGATGGTCCAGTCTTATGGAGTGTGATGGTCCAGTCTTATGGAGATGGAGTGTGATGGTCCAGTCTTAGGGAGATGGAGTGTGATGGTCCAGTCTTATGGAGTGTGATGGTCCAGTCTTATGGAGATGGAGTGTGATGGTCCAGTCTCAGTGATGGAGTGTGATGGTCCAGTCTAATAGATGGAGTGTGATGGTCCAGTCTTATGGAGTGTGATGGTCCAGTCTTATGGAGTGTGATGGTCCAGTCTTAGAGATTGAGTGTGATGGTCCAGTCTTATAGAGATGGAGTTTGATGGTCCAGTCTTAGAGATGGAGTGTGATGGTCCAGTCTTATAGAGATGGAGTGTGATGGTCCAGTCTTAGAGACGGAGTGTGATGGTCGAGTCTTATGGAGTGTGATGGTCCAGTCTCAGAGATGGAGTGTGATGGTCCAGTCTTAGAGATGGAGTGTGATGGTCCAGTCTTAGAGATGGAGTGTGATGGTCCAGTGTTATAGATGGAGTGTGATGGTCCAGTCTTAGAGATGGAGAGTGATGGTCCAGTCTTATGGAGTGTGATGGTCCAGTCTTAGTGATGGAGTGTGATGGTCCAGTCTTATGGAGTGTGATGGTCCAGTCTTATGGAGTGTGATGGTCCAGTCTTATAGATGGATAGAGATGGAGTGTGATGATCCAGTCTTATAGATGGAGTGTGATGGTCCAGTCTTATAGATGGAGTGTGATGGTCCAGTCTAATAGATGGAGTGTGATGGTCCAGTCTTATAGAGATGGAGTGTGATGGTCCAGTCTTATAGATGGAGTGTGATGGTCCAGTCTCAGAGATGGAGTGTGATGGTCCAGTCTTAGAGATGGAGTGTGATGGTCCAGTCTCAGTGATGGAGTGTGATGGTCCAGTCTCAGTGATGGAGTGTGATGGTCCAGTCTTATGGAGATGGAGTGTGATTGTCCAGTCTTAGAGATGGAGTGTGATGGTCCAGTCTCAGAGATGGAGTGTGATGGTCCAGTCTTAGAGATGGAGTGTGATGGTCCAGTCTTATGGAGTGTGATGGTCCAGTCTTATGGAGATGGGGTGTGATGGTCCAGTCTCATGGAGATGGAGTGTGATGGTCCAGTCTTATGGAGTGTGATGGTCCAGTCTTATGGAGATGGAGTGTGATGGTCCAGTCTTATGGAGTGTGATGGTCCAGTCTCAGAGATGGAGTGTGATGGTCCAGTCTTATGGAGATGGAGTGTGATGGTCCAGTCTTAGAGATGGAGTGTGATGGTCCAGTCTCAGAGATGGAGTGTGATGGTCTAGTCTTAGAGATGGAGTGTGATGGTCTAGTCTTATGGAGCGTGATGGTCCAGTCTCAGAGATGGAGTGTGATGGTCCAATCTTATGGAGTGTGATGGTCCAGTCTTATAGATGGAGTGTGATGGTCCAGGCTTATGGAGTGTGATGGTCCTGTCTTATGGAGATGGAGTGTGATGGTCCAGTCTTAGAGATGGAGTGTGATGGTCCAGTCTCAGAGATGGAGTGTGATGGTCCAGTCTTATGGAGTGTGATGGTCCAGTCTTATGGAGATGGAGTGTGATGGTCCAGTCTTAGAGATGGAGTGTGATGGTCCAGTCTTAGAGATGGAGTGTGATGGTCCAGTCTTATGGAGTGTGATGGTCCAGTCTTAGAGATGGCGTGTGATGGTCCAGTCTTATGGAGATGGAGTGTGATGGTCCAGTCTTATAGATGGAGTCTGATGGTCCCGTCTTATAGATGGAGTCTGATGGTCCAGTCTTATAGAGATGGAGTCTGATGGTCCAGTCTTATAGATTGAGTGTGATGGTCCAGTCTCAGAGATGGATTGTGATGTTCCAGTCTTAGAGATGGAGTGTGATGGTCCAGTCTTATAGATGGAGTGTGATGGTCCAGTCTTAGAGATGGAGTGTGATGGTCCAGTCTTATGGAGTGTGATGGTCCAGTGTTATAGATGGAGTGTGATGGTCCAGTCTTAGAGATGGAGTGTGATGGTCCAGTCTTATGGAGTGTGATGGTCCAGTCTCAGAGATGGATTGTGATGGTCCAGTCTTAGAGATGGAGTGTGATGGTCCAGTCTTATAGATGGAGTGTGATGGTCCAGTCTCAGAGATGGAGTGTGATGGTCCAGTCTTATGGAGTGTGATGGTCCAGTCTTAGAGATGGAGTGTGATGGTCCAGTCTTATGGAGTGTGATGGTCCAGTCTTATGGAGTGTGATGGTCCAGTCTTAGAGATGGAGTGTGATGGTCCAGTCTTATGGAGTGTGATGGTCCAGTCTTATGGAGTGTGATGGTCCAGTCTTATAGATGGAGTGTGATGGTCCAGTCTTAGAGATGGAGTGTGATGGTCCAGTCTTATAGATGGAGTGTGATGGTCCAGTCTT
>NC_092155.1:6694093-6699093 GCF_045791955.1 Oncorhynchus clarkii lewisi | reverse complement strand
CCCCACTGTGCTGTACATTCTAGAAGGTGTAGTTCTATGTGTACTGTACCTTCAGAAAGACGGTCTGTAGCTCCCCACTGTGCTGTACATTCTAGAAGGTGTAGTTCTATGTGTACTGTACCTTCAGAAAGACGGTCTGTAGCTCCACACAGTGCTGTACATTCTAGAAGGTGTAGTTCTATGTGTACTGTACCTTCAGAAAGACGGTCTGTAGCTCCCCACAGTGCTGTACATTCTAGAAGGTGTAGTTCTATGTGTACTGTACCTTCAGAAAGACGGTCTGTAGCTCCCCACAGTGCTGTACATTCTAGAAGGTGTAGTTCTATGTGTACTGTACCTTCATAAAGACGGTCTGTAGCTCCCCACAGTGCTGTGCATTCTAGAAGGTGTAGTTCTATGTGTACTGTACCTTCAGAAAGACGGTCTGTAGCTCCCCACTGTGCTGTACATTCTAGAAGGTGTAGTTCTATGTGTACTGTACCTTCAGAAAGACGGTCTGTAGCTCCCCACTGTGCTGTACATTCTAGAAGGTGTAGTTCTATGTGTACTGTACCTTCAGAAAGACGGTCTGTAGCTCCCCACAGTGCTGTACATTCTAGAAGGTGTAGTTCTATGTGTACTGTACCTTCAGAAAGACGGTCTGTAGCTCCCCACAGTGCTGTACATTCTAGAAGGTGTAGTTCTATGTGTACTGTACCTTCAGAAAGACGGTCTGTAGCTCCCCACAGTGCTGTACATTCTAGAAGGTGTAGTTCTATGTGTACTGTACCTTCATAAAGACGGTCTGTAGCTCCCCACAGTGCTGTGCATTCTAGAAGGCATAGTTCTATGTGTACTGTACCTTCAGAAAGACGGTCTGTAGCTCCCCACAGTGCTGTGCATTCTAGAAGGCGTAGTTCTATGTGTACTGTACCTTCAGAAAGACGGTCTGTAGCTCCCCACAGTGCTGTGCATTCTAGAAGGTGTAGTTCTATGTGTACTGTACCTTCAGAAAGACGGTCTGTAGCTCCCCACAGTGCTGTACATTCTAGAAGGTGTAGTTCTATGTGTACTGTACCTTCAGAAAGACGGTCTGTAGCTCCCCACAGTGCTGTACATTCTAGAAGGTGTAGTTCTATGTGTACTGTACCTTCAGAAAGATGGTCTGTAGCTCCCCACAGTGCTGTACATTCTAGAAGGTGTAGTTCTATGTGTACTGTACCTTCAGAAAGACGGTCTGTAGCTTCCCACAGTTCTGTGCATTCTAGAAGGTGTAGTTCTATGTGTACTGTACCTTCAGAAAGACGGTCTGTAGCTCCCCACAGTGCTGTACATTCTAGAAGGTGTAGTTCTATGTGTACTGTACCTTCAGAAAGACGGTCTGTAGCTTCCCACAGTGCTTTGCATTCTAGAAGGTATAGTTCTATGTGTACTGTACCTTCAGAAAGACGGTCTGTAGCTCCCCACAGTGCTGTGCATTCTAGAAGGTGTAGTTCTATGTGTACTGTACCTTCAGAAAGACGGTCTGTAGCTCCCCACTGTGCTGTACATTCTAGAAGGTGTAGTTCTATGTGTACTGTACCTTCAGAAAGACGGTCTGTAGCTCCCCACTGTGCTGTACATTCTAGAAGGTGTAGTTCTATGTGTACTGTACCTTCAGAAAGACGGTCTGTAGCTCCCCACAGTGCTGTACATTCTAGAAGGTGTAGTTCTATGTGTACTGTACCTTCAGAAAGACGGTCTGTAGCTCCCCACAGTGCTGTACATTCTAGAAGGTGTAGTTCTATGTGTACTGTACCTTCAGAAAGACGGTCTGTAGCTCCCCACAGTGCTGTACATTCTAGAAGGTGTAGTTCTATGTGTACTGTACCTTCATAAAGACGGTCTGTAGCTCCCCACAGTGCTGTGCATTCTAGAAGGCGTAGTTCTATGTGTACTGTACCTTCAGAAAGACGGTCTGTAGCTCCCCACAGTGCTGTGCATTCTAGAAGGCGTAGTTCTATGTGTACTGTACCTTCAGAAAGACGGTCTGTAGCTCCCCACAGTGCTGTGCATTCTAGAAGGTGTAGTTCTATGTGTACTGTACCTTCAGAAAGACGGTCTGTAGCTCCCCACAGTGCTGTACATTCTAGAAGGTGTAGTTCTATGTGTACTGTACCTTCAGAAAGACGGTCTGTAGCTCCCCACAGTGCTGTACATTCTAGAAGGTGTAGTTCTATGTGTACTGTACCTTCAGAAAGACGGTCTGTAGCTCCCCACAGTGCTGTACATTCTAGAAGGTGTAGTTCTATGTGTACTGTACCTTCAGAAAGACGGTCTGTAGCTCCCCACAGTGCTGTGCATTCTAGAAGGTATAGTTCTATGTGTACTGTACCTTCAGAAAGACGGTCTGTAGCTCCCCACAGTGCTGTACATTCTAGAAGGTGTAGTTCTATGTGTACTGTACCTTCAGAAAGACGGTCTGTAGCTCCCCACAGTGCTGTACATTCTAGAAGGTGTAGTTCTATGTGTACTGTACCTTCAGAAAGACGGTCTGTAGCTCCCCACAGTGCTGTGCATTCTAGAAGGTGTAGTTCTATGTGTACTGTACCTTCAGAAAGACGGTCTGTAGCTCCCCACAGTGCTGTACATTCTAGAAGGTGTAGTTCTATGTGTACTGTACCTTCAGAAAGACGGTCTGTAGCTCCCCACAGTGCTGTGCATTCTAGAAGGTATAGTTCTATGTGTACTGTACCTTCAGAAAGACGGTCTGTAGCTCCCCACAGTGCTGTACATTCTAGAAGGTGTAGTTCTATGTGTACTGTACCTTCAGAAAGACGGTCTGTAGCTCCCCACAGTGCTTGCCACAGTGTCTCTGTGAGAAGAGTACAGTGTGTGCAGGGATACGATGGTATGCCACTCTACGATCTCCCTGTAGCATCCAGATCACTATGTCTGGTAGACTGTTCTGGGGCTGGATGAGAGAGAGGAGAGAGGGGAGAAGAGAAACAGGAGAGAGAGGAGAGATAGGAGAGAGGAGAGAGAGAGAGACGAGAGAGGAGAGAGGAGAGACAGGAGAGAGGAGAGAGAGAGAGACAGGAGAGAGGAGAGAGAGAGACAGGAGAGAGGAGAGAAGAGAGACAGGAGAGAGGAGAGAAGAGAAACAGGAGAGAGAGGAGAGATAGGAGAGAGGAGAGAGGAGAGAGAGGAGAGAGGATAGACAGGAGAGAGGAGAGGAGAGACAGGAGGGAGGAGAGACAGGAGAGAGCGAGAGAGAGAGAGAGAGAGACAGGAGAGAGACGAGAGAGGAGAGAGGGAGAGGGAGGAGAGAGAGGAGAGAGAGGAGAAGGAGGAGAGGAGAGACAGGAGAGAGAGGAGAGGAGAGAGAGAAGAGAGAGGAGAGAGTGGAGTGAGAGAGACAGGAGAGAGAGGAGAACGAGGAGAGGAGAGAGAGGAGAGAGAGAAGAGAGAGGAGAGAGATGAGAGAGATGAGAGAGGTGAGAGGAGGAGGAGAGAGAGAGAGACAGGAGAGAGGAGAGAGAGGAGAGAGGAGGAGAGAGAGAGTGAGAGACAGGATTGACAGGAGAGAGGAGAGACACGTGAGAGACAGGAGAGACAGGAGAGAGGAGAGACACGTGAGAGACAGGAGAGCGGAGAGACACGTGAGAGACAGGAGAGAGGAGAGACACGTGAGAGGAGACACAGGATAGAGCAGAGTGAATTCATACTGCATGTCTTTGTATGCCAGAGTAGTAGAACAGCATACATGGAGAGAGAGAGAGGTCAGACACCCTACTCACTAACCTCCTCAGCCAGGAGAGAGATAGAGGTCAGACACCCTACCCACTAACCTCCTCAGCCAGGAGAGAGAGAGAGGTCAGACACCCTACCCACTAACCTCCTCAGCCAGGAGAGAGAGAGAGAGAGGTCAGAAACCCTACCCACTAACCTCCTCAGCCATGGTGTGTAGCCTGAGTGCCCAGTCCTCAGCTTGGTCCAGTACTGTAGACAGGTCAGTAGCTGGTCCATGTTTTAGAGCTGTGGCAGCCTCTTCTATCTGCTGTAGGTTATTCAGTCTCAGGTGTCTGAGGGCACGATCTAACTGAGTTACACAAGACCAGTCGTCTAACAACGGTAGCTCCACCCTAGTGGGAAGAGATCATAGAGACAGAGACAAGTAGGGAGAGAGAGAGAGAGACAAGGAGAGAGAGAGAGAGACAAGGAGAGAGAGAGAGAGAGAGAGAGACAGAAAGAGAGAGAGAGAGAGAGACAAGGAGAGAGAGAGAGAGAGAGAGAGAGAGAGAGACAGAAAGAGAGAGAGAGACAGAAAGAGAGAGAGAGACAGAGAGAGAGAGAGAGAGAGAGAGAGAGACAGAGAGAGAGAGAGAGACAGAGAGAGAGACAAGGAGAGAGAGAGAGAGAAAGAGCATTGGGCGTTCATATTGACTATTAAAATTCAAACACATAGAAAATGGTATATAAGCGATGGATTGGCTAACATACAGTGCCTTGCGAAAGTATTCGGCCCCCTTGAACTTTGCGACCTTTTGCCACATTTCAGGCTTCAAACATAAAGATATAAAACTGTATTTTTTTGTGAAGAATCAACAACAAGTGGGACACAATCATGAAGTGGAACGACATTTATTGGATATTTCAAACTTTTTTAACAAATCAAAAACTGAAAAATTGGGCGTGCAAAATTATTCAGCCCCCTTAAGTTAATACTTTGTAGCGCCACCTTTTGCTGCGATTACAGCTGTAAGTCGCTTGGGGTATGTCTCTATCAGTTTTGCACATCGAGAGACTGACATTTTTCCCATTCCTCCTTGCAAAACAGCTCGAGCTCAGTGAGGTTGGATGGAGAGCATTTGTGAACAGCAGTTATCAGTTCTTTCCACAGATTTTCGATTGGATTCAGGTCTGGACTTTGACTTGGCCATTCTAACACCTGGATATGTTTATTTTTGAACCATTCCATTGTAGATTTTGCTTTATGTTTTGGATCATTGTCTTGTTGGAAGACAAATCTCCGTCCCAGT
>NC_092155.1:6519093-6689093 GCF_045791955.1 Oncorhynchus clarkii lewisi | reverse complement strand
CCAGCAGTCATATGCAGGGTTGTATGCTGCTGGCTATGTGCAAACTGCCCACAAAATGAGGTGGAAACTGAGCTGCACTTCCTAACCTCCTGCCAAGTGTATGACCATATTAGAGAGACATATTTCCCTCAGATTAAACAGATCCACAAAGAATTTGAAAACAAACCCAATTTTGATAAACTCCCATATCTACTGGGCGAAATTCCACAGTGTGCCTTCACAGCAGCAAGATTTGTGACCTGTTGCCACAAGAAAAGGTCAACCAGTGAAGAACAAACACCATTGTAAATACAACCCATATTTATGATTATTTATTTTACCACTTGTACATCGTTAAAACACTATATACAGATAATATGACCTTTGTAATGTCTTTATTATTTTGGAACTTTTGTGAGTGTAAAATGTACTGTTCATTTTTATTGTTTATTTCACTTTTATTTATTATCTACTTCATTTGCTTTGGCAATGTACAAATATTTTTCCCATGTCAACAAAGCTTATTGAACTGAATTGAATTGAAATTGAAAGGGAAAGAGAAAGGGAGAGAGAGCATGAGAGTGAGAGAGAGCAATAGAGAGAGCAAGAGAGAGAGAGTCAGAGAGGGACAGAGCAAGAGTGCGAGAGCGAGAGCCAGAATCAGAGAGAGAATCAGAGAGAGAGAGAGAATCAGAGAGACAGACAGAGTCAGAGAGAGGGCGAGAGAGAGAATCAGAGAGAGAATCAGAGAGAGAGAGAGAATCACAGAGACAGACAGAGTCAGAGAGAGGGCGAGAGAGAGGGAGAGACAGAGCAAGAGTGCGAGAGCGAGAGCGAGAATCAGAGAGAGAATCAGAGAGACAGACAGAGTCAGAGAGAGGGAGAGAGAGAGGGAGAGACAGAGCAAGAGTGCGAGAGCGAGAATCAGAGAGAGAGAGAGAATCAGAGAGACAGACAGAGTCAGAGAGAGGGCGAGAGAGAGGGAGAGACAGAGCAAGAGTGCGAGAGCGAGAGCGAGAATCAGAGAGAGAATCAGAGAGAGAGAGAGAATCAGAGAGACAGACAGAGTCAGAGAGAGGGCGAGAGAGAGGGAGAGACAGAGCAAGAGTGCGAGAGCGAGAGGGAGAATCAGAGAGAGAATCAGAGAGAGAGAGAGAATCAGAGAGACAGACAGAGTCAGAGAGCGAGAGCGAGAATCAGAGAGAGAATCAGAGAGAGAGAGAGAATCAGAGAGACAGACAGAGTCAGAGAGAGAGAGGGAGAATCAGAGAGAGAATCAGAGAGAGAGAGAGAATCAGAGAGACAGACAGAGTCAGAGAGAGGGAGAGAGAGAGGGAGAGAGAGAGCAAAAGCGCGAGAGAGAGAGGGAGAATCAGAGAGAGAGAGAGAATCAGAGAGACAGACAGAGTCAGAGAGAGAGAGGGAGAATCAGAGAGAGAATCAGAGAGACAGACAGAGTCAGAGAGAGGGCGAGACAGAATAATATAGGATGCTATTCAATAGCTCCCTCTCTCCTTCTCCTCTCTTGCACTGATGTTAAAAGAAGGTAGACAAGTGAAGCCAAATACAGCTCATCATTCAACAGATCGTTCATCAAACTTCCCAAAGATGTATCGCTGTTGCTGTTTGCTCAAGGGATTACCTTAATGAATCAATCAACCAATCAATCAACCCATAAAACCAATCAATCAATTACCTTGCCCAGGTTGAGAGCCTCGTGGGGGTCGTTGAAGGCGGTGAACTCCCTGAGGCTTCCGTACAGGTTGACGTAGCAGGGGCCAAAGGTCGGCAGGAAACCCAGGCTGTCATCCACTACAGACCCAACATGAAGGGGATGTTTTAGTTTCACCCATTACAATACAGGTTGGGATCAATTAAAGGAAACTGTCATCCACAACAGACACAACATGGAGGGGATGTTTTAGTTTAACCCATTACAATACAGTTTGGGATCAATTAAAGGAAACTGTCATCCACTACAGACCCAACATGGAGGGCATGTTTTAGTTTAACCCATTACAATACAGGTTGGGATCAATTAAAGGAAACTGTCATCCACAACAGACACAACATGGAGGGGATGTTTTAGTTTAACCCATTACAATACAGGTTGGGATCAATTAAAGGAAACTGTCATCCACAACAGACACAACATGGAGGGGATGTTTTAGTTTAACCCATTACAATACAGGTTGGGATCAATTAAAGGAAACTGTCAACCACAACAGACACAACATGGAGGGGATGTTTTAGTTTCACCACTAACAGGTTGGAATCAATAGAAAGACAACCAAACTTGACAGTCATGATGGAACCAGAGGTCGACGTGGAAGAACCTTGGGTCAGTAACATGCTGGATCTATTGGTACGGGTTGATCAAACATGGAACCAGAGGTCGACGTGGAAGAACCTTGGGTCAGTAACATGCTGGATCTATTGGTACGGGTCGATCAAACATGGAACCAGAGGTCGACGTGGAAGGACCTTGGGTCAGTAACATGCTGGATCTATTGGTACGGGTCGATCAAACATGGAACCAGAGGTCGACGTGGAAGGACCTTGGGTCAGTAACATGCTGGATCTATTGGTACGGGTCGATCAAACATGGAACCAGAGGTCGACGTGGAAGGACCTTGGGTCAGTAACATGCTGGATCTATTGGTACGGATCGATCAAACATGGAAACATGGAAAATAAGATACAAGACGTACTGAAACTCTGAAGGTTCCTTGGGACCAATTCATCTGAATGCAGAGGGAGATGATAGGAGACATTAGAACAGAGACAGAACGAGTTCAGGAAAGGATCCTGAAGGAAGTCCTGCCAACACACACTACCGTACAGGAAGTCCTGAAGGAAGTCCTACCAACACACACTAACATACAGGAAGTCCTGAAGGAAGTCCTACCAACACACTACCGTACAGGAAGTCCTGAAGGAAGTCCTACCAACACACACTACCATACAGGAAGTCCTACCAACACACACTACCGTACAGGAAGTCCTGAAGGAAGTCCTACCAACACACACTACCATACAGGAAGTCCTACCAACACACACTACCGTACAGGAAGTCCTGAAGGAAGTCCTACCAACACACTACTGTACAGGAAGTCCTGAAGGAAGTCCTACCAACACACACTACCATACAGGAAGTCCTACCAACACACACTACCATACAGGAAGTCCTGAAGGAAGTCCTACCAACACACACAACCATACAGGAAGTCCTGAAGGAAGTCCTACCAACACACACTACCATACAGGAAGTCCTGAAGGAAGTCCTACCAACACACACTACCGTACAGGAAGTCCTGAAGGAAGTCCTACCAACACACACTACCGTACAGGAAGTCCTGAATGATGTCCTACTAACACACACTACCATACAGGAAGTCCTGAAGGAAGTCCTACTAACACACACAACCATACAGGAAGTCCTACCAACACACACTACCATACAGGAAGTCCTACCAACACACTACCATACAGGAAGCCCTGAAGGAAGTCCTACCAACACACACTACCATATAGGAAGTCCTACCAACACACACTACCATACAGGAAGTCCTACCAACACGCTACCATACAGGAAGTCCTACCAACACACACTACCATATAGGAAGTCCTGAAGGAAGTCCTACCAACACACACTACCATACAGGAAGTCCTACCAACACACTACCATGCAGGAAGTCCTACCAACACACTACCATACAGGAAATCCTACCAACACACACTACCATACAGGAAGATCTGAAGGAAGTCCTACCGACACACACTACCATACAGGAAGTCCTACCAACACACACTACCATAGAGGAAGATCTGAAGGAAGTCCTACCAACACACTACCATACAGGAAGTCCTACCAACACACTACCATACAGGAAGTCCTACCAACACACACTACCATACAGGAAGTCCTACCAACACACTACCATACAGAAAGATCTGAAGGAAGTCCTACCAACACACTACCGTACAGGAAGTCCTACCAACACACACTACCATACAGGAAGTCCTACCAACACACTACCAAACAGGAATTCCTGAAGAAAGTCCTACCAACACACACTACCATACAGGAAGTCCTACCAAAAGACACTACCATACAGGAAGTCCTACCAACACATACTACCATACAGGAAGCCCTGAAGGAAGTCCTACCAACACAATGCTCACTGTGGCTCAACCAACTAGACAAAGGAAAACCAAAACCAATCCATGCATCACACCAAGGATCATAAGGGTATTGGTAGCTGAGATCAATATTATATTTATCAACTATGGGTATTGGTAGCTGATATCAGTGTTGATCAACTATGGGAATTGATAGCTGGTATCAGTGTTAATCGACTATGGGTATTGATAGCTGATATCAGTGTTAATCGACTATGGGTATTGATAGCTGATATCAGTATTGATCAACTATTGGTATTAATAGCTGATATTAATATTATGATAATCAATACTATGGGTATTAATAGCTGATATCAATATGAATCAATACTATGGGTATTAATAGCTGATATCAATTTTATATTAATCAATACTATGGGTATTAATAGCTGATATCAATATTGATCAATACTATAGGTATTAATAGCTGAGGTGAATCATCGCAAGTGTCAGTATGAAACAGCAAATGAAACGCTGTTAGTTCATAGCCCTTCCATGCTACTGCAGTACTTTGCTATAACAGCCACAACCAAAACCAGTCCAGACCAGTGCTCAAGTGGAAAAACCAGTCCAGACCAGTGCTCCAGTGGAAAAACCATTCCAGACCAGTGCTCCAGTGGAAAAACCAGTCCAAACCAGTGCTCAAGTGGAAAAACCAGTCCAGACCAGTTCTCCAGTGGAAAAACCAGTCCAAACCAGTAAACACCAATTGTCAAAACCAGTCAGTTAAGACTAGTGCAGACCAGTGTCACAAACCACTCAAACCAGTCCAAACCACTCAAACCAGTCCAGACCAGACCAAAACAGTCCAGACCAAACCAGTCCACACTAGTCCAAACCAGTCCAGACCAGTCCAAACCAGTCCAGACCAGTCCAAACCAGTCCAAGCCAGTCCAAGCCAGTCGAGATCAGTGTCTCACCATCTATCGCTCCTCCCGGGGCAGAGATCTTAGACATGCAGAGATGGGCGGTCCCGATGACATCATTGTGGCTGGCTCGGTCCCAGTCCAGGACACGAACCCTCATCTTTTCACACATGGAGGGGAACTGGGAGAAGAGGAGTAAAGGGTTCGTAGGAGGACTGGGACAACAAGTATTTGATACACTACCAATTTTGCAGGTTTTCCTACTTACAAAGCATGAAGAGGTCTGTAATTTTTATCATAGGTACACTTCAACTGTGAGAGACGGAATCTAAAACAAAAATCCAGAAAATCACATTGTATGATTTTTAAGTAATTAATTTGCATTTTATTGCATGACATAAATATTTGATCACCTACCAACCAGTAAGAATTCTGGCTCTCACAAACCTGTCAGTTTTTCTTTAAGAAGCCCTCTTGTTCTCCACTCGTTACCTGTATTAACTGCACCTGTCCACACACTCAATCAAACAGACTCCAACCTCTCCACAATGGCCAAGACCAGAGAGCTGTGTAAGGACATCAGGGATAAAATTGTAGACCTGCACAAGGCTGGGATGGGCTACAGGACAATAGACAAGCAGCTTGGTGAGAAGGCAACAACTATTGGCGCAATTATTAGAAAATGGAAGAAGTTCAAGATGACGGTCAATCAACCTCCATGCAAGATCTCACCTCATGATCATTGATGCCCCACGAGGAAGGTGAGGGATCAGCCCAGAACTACAAGGCAGGACCTGGTCAATGACCTGAAGAGAGCTGGGACCACAGTCTCAAAGAAACACACTACGTTAGTAACACACTACGCCGTCATGGATTAAAATCCTGCAGTGCACGCAAGGTCCCCCTGCTCAAGCCAGCGCATGTCCAGGCCCGTCTGAAGTTTGCCAATGACCATCTGGATGATCCAGAGGAGGAATGGGAGAAGGTCATGTGGTCTGATGAGATAAAAATAGAGCTTTTTGGTCTAAACTCTATTCGCCGTGTTTGGAGGAAGAAGGATGAGTACAACCCCAAGAACACCATCCCAATCGTGAAGCATGGAGGTGGAAACATCATTCTTTGGGGATGCTTTTCTGCAAAGGGGACAGGACGACTGCACCGTATTGAGGGGAGGATCGATGGGGCCATGTATTGCGAGATCTTGGCCAACAACCTCCTTCCCTCAGTAAGAGCATTGAAGATGGGTCGTAGTTGGGTCTTCCAGCATGACAACGACCCGAAACACACATCCAGGGCAACTAAGGAGTGGCTCCGTAAGAAGCATCTCAAGGTCCTGGAGTGGCCTAGCCAGTCTCCAGACCTGAACCCAATAGAAAATATTTGGAGGGAGCTGAAAGTCCGTATTGCCCAGCGACAGCCCCGAAACCTGAAGGATCTGGAGAAGGTCTGTATGGAGGAGTGGGCCAAAATCCCTGCTGCAGTGTGTGCAAACCTGGTCAAGAACTACAGGAAAGGTATGATCTCTGTAATTGGAAACACAGGTTTCTGTACCAAATATTAAGTTCTGCTTTTCTGATGTATCAAATACTTGTCATGCAATAAAATGCAAATTAATTACATAAAAATCATACAATGTGATTTTCTGGATTTTTGTTTTAGATTCCATCTCTCACAGTTGAAGTGTACCTATGATAAACAATTACAGACCTCTACATGCTTTGTAAGTAGGAAAACCTGCAAAATCGGCCGTGTATCAAATACTCGTTCTCACCACTGTATATTATATAATAGTAGTATTAATTACTAGATATATATTATATATACCCGTATGGGCATGGCCAGGCTTTGATTCCACTGAGGGTTGGCATTCTTCTCCATGATCTTACTGCACATCTGAAAGGAAGGAATGAAAACATGGAAATGTGAAAATGTGTGTAGTTTAGTGCCTGTGTAGTTTAGTGCCTGTGTAGTGTAGTGTCTGTGTAGTTTAGTGCCTGTGTAGTGTAGTGTCTGTGTAGTTTAGTGCCTGTGTAGTTTAGTTTAAGTGTAGTGTCTGTGTAGTTTAGTTTAAGTGTAGTGTCTGTGTAGTTTAGTGTCTGAAGTTTAGTGTCTGTGAAGTGTAGTGTCTATGTAGTTAGTGTCTGTATTGTTTCTCTGTAGTGTGTGTCTGTGTAGTGTAGTGTCTGTGTCGTGTAGTGTCTGTGTAGTTTAGTGTCTGTGTAGTTTAGTGTTTGTGTAGTGAGTGTCTGTAGTTAGTGTCTGTGTAGTTAATGTCTGTGTAGTTAGTGCCTGTGTAGTTAGTGCCTGTGTAGTTTGTGTCTGTGTAGTGAGTGTCTGTGTAGTTACGGTCTGTGTAGTTTAATGTCTGTGTAGTTAGTGTCTGTGTAGTTAGTGTCTGTGTAGTGTAGTGTCTGTGTAGTGAGTATCTGTGTAGTGAGTGTCTGTGTAGTGAGTGTCTGTGTAGTTAGTGTCTGTGTAGTTAGTGTCTGTGCAGTTAGTGTCTGTGTAGTTTAGTATGTGTAATATAAGTCACATGTTGATCTTTGTCTGTGTGTCACACAGGTTTGCTAGCATGTGTGTGTTTACCGTTTTTCCAGCAAAGTTGACTTCAACTAAGGGGTCGACCAGGTTCTTCCTGTTGCTGTCGAATCCCAGGACCTGTCTCATCCCATCCATAAAGGCATCGTCCACTGTGAAGATAATTATTTTATTGTTAACAATATCACGCAAACACATATTTCCTACATTATGAGAGGAACAAAACAGAGTACACACACAGACAAACTCACTCTGAGGCAGGTCCTCAGCTCTGAATACTTTGAGTGTGAAGATGGCTCCTCTGAGTGTGAGTCCAGCAGGACGCAACAGGTTCCCCTCTATATCCTCCTTATCCACCACTCCCTCCTTCTTATCCACCTGGGAGACAGAGACAGAGAGAGAGACAGAGAGAGAGAAAGAGAGAGAGAGGGAGGGACAGAGAGAGAGAGAGAGAGAGAGAAAGAGAGAGAGAGAGAGAGAGACAGAGAGAGAGACAGAGAGCGAGACAGAGACAGAGAGAGAGCGAGAGAGAGCGAGAGAGAGCGAGAGAGAGCGAGAGCGAGAGCGAGAGCGAGAGCGAGAGCGAGAGCGAGAAAGAGAGAGAGAGAGACAGAGAGAGACAGAGAGAGACAGAGAGAGACAGAGAGAGACAGAGAGAGAGAGAGAGAGAGAGACAGGGAGAGAGAGAGAGAGAGAGAGAGAGAGAGAGAGAGAGAGAGACAGAGAGAGAGAGAGAGAGAGAGAGAGAGAGAGAGAGAGAGAGAAAGAGGGACAGAGAGAGAGAGAGAGAGAGAGAGAGAGAGAGAGAGAGAGAGAGAGAGAGACAGACAGAGAGAGAGAAAGAGGGACAGAGAGAGAGAGAGAGAGAGAGAGAGAGAGAGAGAGAGAGAGAGAGAGAGAGAGAGAGAGAGAGAGAGAGAGAGAGAGAGAGAGAGAGAGAGAGAGAGAGAGAGAGAGAGAGAGAGAGAGAGAGAGAGAGAGCGAGAGAGAGAGAGAGAGAGAGAGAGAGAGAGAGAGAGAGAGAGAGAGAGAGAGAGAGAGACAGACAGAGAGAGAGAGAGACAGAGAGAGACAGAGAGAGAGAGAGACAGGGAGAGAGAGAGAGAGAGAGAGAGAGACAGAGAGAGAGAGAGAGAGAGAGAGAGAGAGACAGACAGAGAGAGAGAAAGAGGGACAGAGAGAGAGAGAGAGAGAGAGAGGGAGACAGACAGAGAGAGAGAAAGAGGGACAGAGAGAGAGAGAGAGAGAGAGAGAGAGAGAGAGAGAGAGAGAGAGAGAGAGAGAGAGAGAGAGAGAGAGAGAGAGAGACATCAACTGTTAAGAGGAGACTGTGTGAATCAGGCCTTTATGGTCGAATTGCTGCAAAGAAACCACTTCTAAAGGACCAATAAGAAGAGACTTGCTTGGACCAAGAAACACAAGAAATGGACATTAGACCGGTGGAAATCTGTCCTTTGGTGTGATGAGTCCAAATTTGAGATTTTTGGTGCCAATCGCCGTGTCTTTGTGAGACGCAGAGTAGGTGAACGGTTGATCTTCGCATGTGTGGTTCCCACCGTGAAGCATGGAGGAGGAGGTGTGATGGTGCTTTGCTGGTGACACTGTCAGTGATTTATGTACAATTCAAGGCACATTTAACCAGCATGGCTACCACATTCTACAGTGATACGCCATCCCATCTGGTTTGCAATTAGTGGGACTATCATTTGCTTTTCAACATGACAATTACCCAAAACACACCTCCAGGCTGTGGTAAGGGCTATTTGACCAGGAAGGACAATGACGGAGTGCTGCATCAGAGGACCTGGCCTCCACAATCACCCGATTGAGATGGTTTGGACCGTGCAGTGAAGGAAAAGCAGCAGTGCTCAGCATATGTGGGAACTGCTTCAAGACTGTTGTAAAAGCATTCCTCATGAAGCTGGCTGAGAGAATAGCCAAGGGAGTGCAAAGCTGTCATCAAGCGAAAGGGTGGCTACTTTGAAGAATCTAAAATCTAAAATATATATTTTGATTTATCACTTTTTTTGGTTACTACATAATTCCATATGTGTTATTTCATAGTTTCAAAGTCTTCACTATTATTCTACGATGATAATAGTGAATGTAGAAAATAAACATTAAATAAAGAAAAACCCTAGAATGAGTAGGTACAAACTTTTGAATGGTCCTGTATATCGGAAACAGATGCACAAACACTTAAACACTTAATATACTAGAAAAAAAATTGATGGAGAGACACAGAGAGAACCAAGTGGACAGATATGAGACAGATAGCATTGTATATAATAATCCAAATGAGATCAGAGATCATTAATCATCCAAAACAGATCAGAGATCATTAATCATCCAAAACAGATCAGAGATCATTAATCATCCAAAACAGATCAGAGATCATTAATCATCCAAAACAGATCAGAGATCATTAATCATCCAAAACAGATCAGAGATCATTAATCATCCAAAACAGATCAGAGATCATTAATCATCTAAAACAGATCAGAGATCATTAATCATCCAAAACAGATCAGAGATCATTAATCATCCAAAACAGATTAGAGATCATTAATCATCCAAAACAGATCAGAGATCATTAATCATCCAAAACAGATCAGAGATCATTAATCATCCAAAACAGATCAGAGATCATTAATCATCCAAAACAGATTAGAGATCATTAATCATCCAAAACAGATTAGAGATCATTAATCATCCAAAACAGATCAGAGATCATTAATCATCCAAAACAGATCAGAGATCATTAATCATCCAAAACAGATCAGAGATCATTAATCATCCAAAACAGATTAGAGATCATTAATCATCCAAAACAGATTAAAGATCATTAATCATCCAAAACAGATCAGAGATCATTAATCATCCAAAACAGATCAGAGATCATTAATCATCCAAAACAGATTAGAGATCATTAATCATCCAAAACAGATTAGAGATCATTAATCATCCAAAACAGATCAGAGATCATTAATCATCCAAAACAGATCAGAGATCATTAATCATCCAAAACAGATCAGAGATCATTAATCATCCAAAACAGATCAGAGATCATTAATCATCCAAAACAGATTAGAGATCATTAATCATCCAAAACAGATCAGAGATCATTAATCATCCAAAACAGATCAGAGATCATTAATCATCCAAAACAGATCAGAGATCATTAATCATCCAAAACAGATCAGAGATCATTAATCATCCAAAACAGATCAGAGATCATTAATCATCCAACAGATACCGAGTGTTACGTTCCCCAGTTTGTGTTGTAGTTTGTGTATTTGCATGTGTTTTATTTCAGGAAATGGCTTCCTGAAATCCTCAAGCAGCTGATTGGTTGACTCCAGGGCTAATTGGAGAGCTGACCCCGCCCCCTCGTCAAGACACAGCTGTCTCCAGTTACATTCATTCTGAAGCTATATAAAAGCCAGTGTTCTGTTCAGGAGAGAGATTTTGGAGGTAGGGATTGCTGAGAGAGATTTTGCTAGAGAGATTTTGCTGAGGTCATTGCTGAGCGATTGTTTGTGATAGAGAGTTTTTGCTAGAGGTTGATTTTGCTGGGAGTTCATTGCTGAGAGTGGGTATGTTCTGAGTTTGTTGCTCAGGTAGAGCTTAGTTGATGTCCTTTGTTTCTTAGTTTGTTTGTGAAATTGTTTAATATTCTGTTTCATTTGTTCCCAGGGGGGAAGGGGAAGGCACCTTGGGAGTGCTTAGGCAAGAGGCCCGCGGGCATACATATACCCGTAGTATATTCACTGTCTAGGCACACTAGGTAAGACCTGGGCGGACCACTCCCTGTATTTTGGTTAGGGCACCAGGTGGTGCTAAATTAGGTAAGTAGTGGGTAGGCAGGTAAGATAGGAGAGGGGGGGGGCTTTGAGATTTACTTTCTTTGCTTTGGTTCCGTCCAGCCCCTTTTCCCCATATTATCGTGTACAGGAATAAAGTCCTTGTAAAACGGTACCACATTCTGCCTGTTGTCATTCTTACTCGCACCTACAGTCCATACCTTTTTCACTTCACAGAGAGTTTAGTTGTAGCAGGGTGTTGCGTTCCCTCTTCATAGAGGCGTGCGTAACACCGAGATCAACTCAACAATATAGGTAATTGAATCATGACTCACTGGAGCTTCGTCGCCTGCAGCCAATACGAAGAGGCTGACCTTCAGGTAACCTTTGGCCCCGGCCGAGAGGTCGTCAGGGTCAGAGAGGAGGAGCCACTTCCTCAAGAAGGCATGTCCTAGAGGAAAAAGAGCATTGTGGGAGTATGAGTACTTCCTACTTATGGCTGATAGTACAGCTGAATTACGTTGAAATGATTTGATATGATTGCAATTTGTTCCATCAAAATACATTTTGAGGTTAAATACACATGTACCAAATAAGAAAATATAAGATAAATGGGTTTCCATCTCATTTTCAACTCTACTGAGGATTTTCTCACCCAAAATAAATGGTATTTGCACGTGCGCTGTTGGCTAGAGCCTACATGATATGATAAAAGATTATTTTTATTTCTCAAACATCAGCCAAGCATCGATTATCATGCCACATAAAATCAAACCCGCAATATTTATTGGAAAAGAGCAGCAAGCTCATCACCGTGCACACTTTCACCACTGTGTGATGTTCACCATCATCACCATCATTCACCATCACCACCATCATTCACCATCATTACCATCATCACCATTTCAACTGTAGCCTAATAAACCGCGTGATTTCCAGACCGCACAACATGTCGCTGGGGAATTCCACGTCGACTTTGGTATGATGGTTACCACCAACATCTTCATTTCAGTGATGACATGTAATTGTTTCCTGTTATTGTGAACTGTAGGCTATATAACGAGTTAAAACGTTTGACTGGCCAATTGAAGGCCAGTCGCATCGTTCTATTTGTAGGTGATTCTGGCTAATAAAAGGATCATAAATTGTTTCGCAACATAAACCAGCCTATTATCTCTGTAGCTCATTCATGTATTGGTGATGAGTAATAATCAACATGATAACATGAGATTAGAGTAACAACAACATGATAACATGAGATTAGAGTAACAACCAACATGATAACATGAGATTAGAGTAACAACCAACATGATAACATGAGATTAGAGTAACAACCAACATGATAAAATGAGATTAGAGTAATAATCAACATGATAACATGAGATTAGAGTAACAACAACATGATAACATGAGATTAGAGTAATAACCAACATGATAACATGAGATTAGAGTAACAACAACATGATAACATGAGATTAGAGTAATAACCAACATGATAACATGAGATTAGAGTAACAACAACATGATAACATGAAATTAGAGTAATAACCAACATGATAACATGAGATTAGAGTAACAACCAACATGATAACATGATATTAGAGTAATAACCAACATGATAACATGAGATTAGAGTAATAACAACATGATAACATGAGATTAGAGTAATAACCAACATGATAACATGAGATTAGAGTAACAACCAACATGATAACATGATATTAGAGTAATAACCAACATGATAACATGAGATTAGAGTAATAACAACATGATAACATGAGATTAGAGTAATAACCAACATGATAACATGAGATTAGAGTAACAACCAACATGATAACATGAGATTAGAGTAACAACCAACATGATAACATGAGATTAGAGTAACATGAGATTGGTTTGCTTGTAAAACTGTGATGACAACAGGCAACAGACAAAGACAACATACATGAGATTAAATAGTCAAAACTGTCATCAAGGAAAAGGGTGGCTACTTCGAAGAATCTAAAATATATTTTGATTTGTGTAACACTTTTTTTGGTTACTTCATGATTCCATAAGTGTTATTTCATAGTTTTGATGTCTTCACTATTATTGAACAATGTAGAAAAAAATAAAAAATAAGGAAAAACCCTTAAATGAGTAGGTGTGTCCAAACTTCTGACCGGTACTGTATATATTTAGTTTACCAAATACTGTTCAGTTTCCATCACAGCTGTCATGACTTTGTTTTAATACAGTATGACTTTACTTTGACTTTACAGTATGACTTTACAGTATGACTTTACAGTATGACTTTACTTTGACTTTACAGTATGACTTTACAGTATGACTTTACAGTATGACTTTACAGTATGACTTTACTTTATGACTTTACAGTATGACTTTACTTTGACTTTACAGTATGACTTTACTTTGACTTTACAGTATGACTTTACTTTGACTTTACAGTATGACTTTACAGTATGACTTTACAGTATGACTTCACTGACTTTACAGTATGACTTTACTTTGACTTTACAGTATGACTTTACAGTATGACTTTACAGTATGACTTCACTTTGACTTTACAGTATGACTTTACTTTGAAAACTGTGGATGGAATTTTAGTTAATAAGTAATATTGCATTTTTTTTGAAGCACAACGGCTGTGATGGAAAGAGGATGATTCGGAATAATTTAATAAATGCTGACAGATCATTTGTTTTGTTTGACACGGTGGGATCTTTTTGTGTCGGTAAAATGAATTATGAAGGAAATGGGTGTGGAAACGCTTTTATGCGCAAATATTTTATTTAATAACCAAATCGCATCGAAGTTAACTTGGGAGTCACGTGATGGTATGGTGTGTTGGTCCTCCCACTACCATGAGGGGAAAAAAACATGCAGTTTATTAGGCTAAAGATGAAATAAGCTATGAAGAACTTCACAGGGAGGTTGTGGGGGCTGTGCTTTGGCAAAGTGGGTGGGGTTATATCCTTCCTGTTTGGCCCTGTCCGGGGGTGTCATCAGATGGGGCCACAGTGTCTCCTGACCACTCAGTTTGTTATATCTGGAGTACTTCTCCTGTCCTATCCGGTGTCCTGTGTGAATTTAAGTATGCTCTCTCTAATTCTCTCTTTCTCTCTCTCGGAGGACCTGAGCCCTAGGACCATGCCTCAGGACTACCTGACACGATGACTCCTTGCTGTCCCCAGTGAACCTGGCCGTGCTGCTGCTCCAGTTTCAACTGTTCTGCCTGTGATTATTATTATTTGACCATGCTGGTCATTTATGAACATTTGAACATCTTGGCCATGTTCTGTTATAATCTCCACCCGGCACAGCCAGAAGAGGACTGGCCACCCCACATAGCCTGGTTCCTCTCTAGGTTTCTTCCTAGGTTTTGGCCTTTCTAGGGAGTTTTTCCTAGCCAACGTGCTTCAACACCTGCATTGCTTGCTGTTTGGGGCTTTAGGCTGGGTTTCTGTACAGCACTTTGATATATCAGCTGATGTACGAAGGGCTATATAAATACATTTGATTTGATTTGAGGTGAAAGTGCAAGGGGGAAGAGCTTTCTAATAAATATTGAGCGTCTTATTCTGGTGACATGATCGATGCTTGGCAGCCGTTCATTTTGTGTGTTGTGTTACGTCATCACAAACATATTTTTCTATCTGCAATAAGTGCTGTACATCTGGAGGAAACACACCACTGGTGGGGAAATGACCACACTTCCTTCATGTGGATTCTAGAATATTCACGTTAAAAATCTTCATGTGGATTCTAGAATATTCACGTTAAAAATCTTCATGTGGATTCTAGAATATTCACGTTAAAAATCTTCATGTGGATTCTAGAATATTCACGTTAAAAATCTTTCCTCAATAATTGGATAGAAACCTATTTATAGACTTGGCTTTACTCACTGCTCTCGTTGTACACCGTGCCAACATCAAGCTGTAAAAGAAATCCAGAGAGAAATATATACCCAAACAGAAATACTCTGTCTTCCGTGGCACATAAACAACACATAGAGAGATATGGCGAGTTTGCGGAGGGGCGAGTAAAAAATACAATGTTTTACCTTGAATTCTCCAATCACAGAGTCAGTTCGCAGTGACATGGAGTTAAAAACCTGACAGGGAGAGAGAGTGATACTATACATTACTACTACCACTACTACAACTACAACTACTACTACTACTACTACTACTACTACTACTACTACTACTACTACCACTACTACTACTATCACCGAGTCAGTTCGCAGTGACATGGAGTTAAAAACCTGACAGGGAGAGAGAGTGATACTATACATTACTACTACCACTACTACCAAGACTACAACTACTACTACCACTACTACTACCACTACTACTACTACCACTACCACTACCACTACCACTACTACTACTACTACTACCACTACCACTACTACTATCACTACTACTACTACTACTACCACTACTACTACTACTACTACCACTACCACTACTACTACTACCACTACTACTACTACCACTACTACTACTACCACTACTACTACTACCACTACTACTACTACTACCACTACTACTACTACTACTACCACTACTACTACCACTACTACTACTACTACTACCACTACTACTACTACTACTACTACTACAACTACTACTACTACTACTACTACTACTACTACTACTACTACTACCACTACTACTACTACTACTACCACTACTACTACTACCACTACTACTACTACTACTACTACCACTACCACTACTACTACTACTACTACTACCACTACCACTACTACTACTACCACTACTACTACTACTACCACTACTACCACTACTACTACCACTACTACCACTACTACTACCACTACTACTACTACCACTACTACTACTACTACCACTACTACTACTACTACTACTACCACTACTACTACTACTACTACTACTACCACTACTACTACTACTACTACCACCACTACTACTACTACTACTACTACTACTACCACTACCACTACTACTACCACTACTACTACCACTACTACTACTACTACTACTACCACTACTACTACTACTACTACCACTACTACTACTACCACTACTACTACCACTACTACTACCACTACTACTACTACCACTACCACTACTACTACTACCACTACTACTACCACTACTACTACCACTACTACTACTACTACTACTACTACCACTACTACTACTACCACTACTACTACCACTACTACTACCACTACTACTACCACTACTACAACTACCACTACTACTACCACTACTACTACCACCACTACCACTACCACTACTACTACCACTACTACCACTACTACTACCACTACTACTACCACTACTACTACTACCACTACTACTACCACTACTACTGCTACCACTACTACTACCACTACTACAACTACCACTACTACTACTACCACTACTACTACTACCACTACCACAACTACCACTACTACAACTACCACTACTACAACTACCACTACTACTACTACCACTACTACTACCACTACTACTACTACCACTACTACTACCACTACTACTACTACCACTACTACCACTACTACTACTACCACTACCACTACCACTACTACCACTACTACTACTGCCACTACTACTACTACTACTACTACTACTACTACTACTACCACTACTACTACTACCACTACTACTACTACCACTACTATTACTACTACTACTACCACTACTACTACTACCACTACTACTACTACCACTACTACTACTACTACTACTACTACCACTACCACTACTACTACCACTACTACTACTACTACCACTACTACTACCACTACTACTACTACCACTACTACTACTACTACTACTACCACTACTACTACTACCACTACTACTACTACCACTACTACTACTACCACTACCACTACTACTACTACTACTACTACTACTACCACTACTACTACTACTACTACCACTACTATTACTACTACCACTACTACTACTACCACTACTACTACTACCACTACTACTACCACTACTACCACTACTACTACCACTACTACTACTACTACTACCACTACTACTACTACTACCACTACTACTACTACTACTACTACCACTACTACTACTACCACTACTACTACTACCACTACTACCACTACTACTACCACTACTACTACTACTACTACCACTACTACCACTACTACTACTACTACTACCACTACTACTACCACTACTACTACTACCACTACTACTACTACCACTACTACTACTACCACTACTACTACTACTACTACTACCACTACTACTACTACCACTACTACCACTACCACTACTACTACTAATACTACCACTACTACTACCACTACTACTACCACTACTACCACTACTACTACCACTACTACTACTACTACTACCACTACTACTACTACCACTACTACCACTACCACTACTACCACTACCACTACTACTACCACTACTAGTACCACTACTACTACTACTACTACCACTACTACTACTACTACCACTACCACTACTACTACTACTACCACTACTACTACCACTACTACTACTACTACTACCACTACTACTACTACCACTACTACTACTACTACTACTACTACTACCACTACTACTACTACCACTACCACCACTACCACTACTACTACTACTACTACTACTACCACTACTACTACCACTACTACTACAACTACTACTACCACTACTACTACTACCACTACTACTACTACCACTACTACTACTACCACTACTACTACTACTACTACTACTACTACTACCACTACTACTACTACCACTACTACTATCACTACTACTACTACCACTACTACTACTACTACCACTACTACTACTACCACTACCACTACTACTACTACCACTACCACTACTACTACTACTACCACTACTACTACTACTACCACTACTACTACTACCACTACTACTACCACTACTACTACTACTACTACCACTACTACTACCACTACTACTACTACCACTACTACTACTACCACTACTACTACCACTACTACTACTACCACTACTACTACTACTACCACTACTACTACTACTACTACCACTACCACTACTACTACCACTACTACTACCACTACTACTACTACCACTACTACTACTACCACTACTACTACTACCACTACCACTACTACTACTACTACTACCACTACTACTACCACTACTACCACCACTACTACTACTACCTCTACTACTACCACTACTACTACTACTACTACTACTACTACTACTACTACTACTACTACTACTACTACCACCACTACTACTACTACCACTACCACTACTACTACTACTACTACTACTACTACTACTACCACTACTACTACTACCACTACTACTACTACCACTACTACTACCACTACTACTACTACCACTACTACTACTACCACTACTACCACTACTACTACCACTACTACTACTACTACCACTACTACTACTACTACTACCACTACTACCACTACCACTACTACTACCACTACTACTACTACCACCACTACTACTACTACTACTACTACTACTACTACCACCACTACTACTACTACCACTACTACTACTACCACTACTACTACTACCACTACTACTACCACTACTACTACTACCACTACTACTACCACTACTACTACTACCACTACTACTACTACTACCACTACTACTACCACTACTACTACTACCACTACTACTACCACTACTACCACCACTACTACTACTACTACTACTACTACTACTACCACTACTACTACTACCACTACTACTACTACCACTACTACTACTACCACTACTACTACCACTACTACTACTACCACTACTACTACTACTACCACTACTACTACTACCACTACCACTACTACTACTACCACTACTACTACTACCACTACTACTACTACCACTACTACTACCACTACTACTAAAACCACTACTACTACCACTACTACTACTACCACTACTACTACTACTACTACTACCACTACTACTACCACTACTACTACTACTACCACTACTACTACCACTACTACTACTACTACTACCACTACTACTACTACCACTACTACTACTACCACTACTACTACCACTACTACTACTACTACCACTACTACTACCACTACTACTACTACTACTACTACTACTACTACTACCACTACTACTACTACCACTACTACTACTACCACTACTACTACCACTACTACTACTACCACTACCACTACTACTACTACTACCACTACTACTACTACCACTACTACTACTACTACTACCACTACTACTACTACCACTACTACTACTACCACTACTACTACTACCACTACTACTACTACCACTACTACTACCACTACTACTACTACCACCACTACTACTACCACCACTACTACTACTACTACTACTACTACTACTACCACTACTACTACTACCACTACTACTACCACTACTACTACTACCACTACTACTACTACCACTACTACTACCACTACTACTACTACTACCACTACTACTACTACTATTACTACCACTACTACTACTACCACTACTACTACTACCACTACTACTACCACTACTACTACTACCACTACTACTACCACTACTACTACTACTACCACTACTACTACCACTACTACTACTACTACTACTACCACTACTACTACCACTACTACTACTACTACTACCACTACTACTACTACTACTACTACTACTACTACCACTACTACTACCACTACTACTACTACTACTACCACTACTACTACTACCACTACTACTACCACTACCACTACTACTACTACTACCACTACTACTACCACTACCACTGATATACGTATATGTTCAACGTAGAAGTGAATTATAAAGACTTACAGTAATGAAGATGGGCTCATCGAAGAGGTCTGACGGACTCTCAAAGAAGTTCAGAAAGAAAGTCTGACAGAAATAAATAAACAAAATACGTTTTCATTTAACAACACAAATATTACCTAGCTTTACCTATAGTATGTTTATTAACTAGCGATAACAGCGTATAACTAGTTGTAACAATGTTACATCATGTTGTTGTTGTTTTTTTCACCTCATCAAACACGGGGTTGTTTCCTTTCCTGATGCGAGTCCTCTTGGACTGCCCACCAACAGTAACCTTGACGACCGGTTTGATGTTGATGCCCGGCAACTGTCGGCCTTCGATGACTCGAACGCGCACCTGAACATTTTCCAACAGAAACACGTGTGAATCATATAGTGATTAGAGTTTTATTTAGTCAAATGCACAGGTTAGATGTAGATTTCTAGAGTTTTATTTAGTCAAATGCACAGGTTAGATGTAGATTTCTCGAGTTGTATTTAGTCAAATGCACAGGTTAGATGTAGATTTCTAGAGTTGTATTTAGTCAAATGCACAGGTTAGATGTAGATTTATACGGTGAAATACTTCAGCTCCGAGCGCAACAGCGCAGGAGAGATATTAAATAATAATAAACCAATGTAAATGTCCAGCAGAGGGAGCAGCAGAGGGAGAAGCAGAGGGAGCAGCAGGGGGAGCAGCAGGGGGAGCAGCAGGGGGAGCAGCAGAGGGAGCAGCAGAGGGAGCAGCAGAGGGAGCAGCAGGGGGAGCAGCAGGGGGAGCAGCAGGGGGAGCAGCAGGGGGAGCAGCAGGGGGAGCAGCAGGGGGAGCAGCAGAGGGAGAAGCAGAGGGAGAAGCAGGGGGAGCAGCAGGGGGAGCAGCAGAGGGAGCAGCAGGGGGAGCAGCAGAGGGAGCAGCAGGGGGAGCAGCAGGGGGAGCAGCAGGGGGAGCAGCAGGGGGAGCAGCAGGGGGAGCAGCAGAGGGAGAAGCAGAGGGAGCAGCAGAGGGAGAAGCAGAGGGAGCAGCAGAGGGAGAAGCAGAGGGAGCAGCAGAGGGAGAAGCAGAGGGAGCAGCAGAGGGAGCAGCAGAGGGAGAAGCAGAGGGAGCAGCAGGGGGAGCAGCAGAGGGAGCAGCAGAGGGAGAAGCAGAGGGAGCAGCAGAGGGAGAAGCAGAGGGAGCAGCAGGGGGAGCAGCAGGGGGAGCAGCAGAGGGAGAAGCAGAGGGAGCAGCAGGGGGAGCAGCAGGGGGAGCAGCAGGGGGAGCAGCAGGGGGAGCAGCAGGGGGAGCAGCAGAGGGAGCAGCAGAGGGAGAAGCAGAGGGAGCAGCAGAGGGAGAAGCAAAGGGAGCAGCAGGGGGAGCAGCAGGGGGAGCAGCAGAGGGAGAAGCAGAGGGAGCAGCAGAGGGAGAAGCAGAGGGAGAAGCAGAGGGAGCAGCAGAGGGAGAAGCAGAGGGAGAAGCAGAGGGAGCAGCAGAGGGAGAAGCAGAGGGAGCAGCAGGGGGAGCAGCAGGGGGAGAAGCAGAGGGAGCAGCAGGGGGAGCAGCAGAGGGAGCAGCAGGGGGAGCAGCAGGGGGAGCAGCAGAGGGAGAAGCAGAGGGAGCAGCAGAGGGAGCAGCAGAGGGAGAAGCAGAGGGAGCAGCAGAGGGAGAAGCAGAGGGAGCAGCAGGGGGAGCAGCAGGGGGAGAAGCAGAGGGAGCAGCAGAGGGAGAAGCAGAGGGAGCAGCAGAGGGAGAAGCAGAGGGAGCAGCAGGGGGAGCAGCAGGGGGAGCAGCAGAGGGAGCAGCAGGGGGAGCAGCAGAGGGAGCAGCAGGGGGAGCAGCAGGGGGAGCAGCAGAGGGAGAAGCAGAGGGAGCAGCAGAGGGAGCAGCAGAGGGAGAAGCAGAGGGAGCAGCAGAGGGAGAAGCAGAGGGAGCAGCAGGGGGAGCAGCAGGGGGAGAAGCAGAGGGAGCAGCAGGGGGAGAAGCAGAGGGAGCAGCAGAGGGAGCAGCAGAGGGAGAAGCAGAGGGAGCAGCAGAGGGAGAAGCAGAGGGAGCAGCAGAGGGAGCAGCAGAGGGAGAAGCAGAGGGAGCAGCAGAGGGAGAAGCAGAGGGAGCAGCAGGGGGAGCAGCAGGGGGAGAAGCAGAGGGAGCAGCAGAGGGAGCAGCAGAGGGAGCAGCAGGGGGAGCAGCAGGGGGAGCAGCAGAGGGAGAAGCAGAGGGAGCAGCAGAGGGAGCAGCAGAGGGAGAAGCAGAGGGAGCAGCAGAGGGAGAAGCAGAGGGAGCAGCAGGGGGAGCAGCAGGGGGAGAAGCAGAGGGAGCAGCAGAGGGAGAAGCAGAGGGAGCAGCAGAGGGAGAAGCAGAGGGAGCAGCAGGGGGAGCAGCAGGGGGAGAAGCAGAGGGAGCAGCAGGGGGAGCAGCAGAGGGAGCAGCAGGGGGAGCAGCAGGGGGAGGGAGCAGAGGGAGAAGCAGAGGGAGCAGCAGAGGGAGAAGCAGAGGGAGCAGCAGGGGGAGCAGCAGGGGGAGCAGCAGAGGGAGAAGCAGAGGGAGCAGCAGAGGGAGAAGCAGAGGGAGAAGCAGAGGGAGCAGCAGAGGGAGAAGCAGAGGGAGCAGCAGAGGGAGCAGCAGAGGGAGAAGCAGAGGGAGCAGCAGAGGGAGAAGCAGAGGGAGCAGCAGGGGGAGCAGCAGGGGGAGAAGCAGAGGGAGCAGCAGGGGGAGCAGCAGAGGGAGCAGCAGGGGGAGCAGCAGGGGGAGCAGCAGAGGGAGAAGCAGAGGGAGCAGCAGGGGGAGAAGCAGAGGGAGCAGCAGAGGGAGAAGCAGAGGGAGCAGCAGAGGGAGAAGCAGAGGGAGCAGCAGAGGGAGAAGCAGAGGGAGCAGCAGAGGGAGCAGCAGGGGGAGCAGCAGGGGGAGCAGCAGGGGGAGCAGCAGGGGGAGCAGCAGGGGGAGCAGCAGAGGGAGAAGCAGAGGGAGAAGCAGGGGGAGCAGCAGGGGGAGCAGCAGAGGGAGCAGCAGGGGGAGCAGCAGAGGGAGCAGCAGGGGGAGCAGCAGGGGGAGCAGCAGGGGGAGCAGCAGGGGGAGCAGCAGAGGGAGCAGCAGGGGGAGCAGCAGAGGGAGCAGCAGAGGGAGCAGCAGGGGGAGCAGCAGGGGGAGCAGCATGGGGAGCAGCAGGGGGAGCAGCAGGGGGAGAAGCAGAGGGAGAAGCAGAGGGAGAAGCAGAGGGAGAAGCAGGGGGAGCAGCAGGGGGAGCAGCAGGGGGAGCAGCAGAGGGAGCAGCAGAGGGAGCAGCAGAGGGAGCAGCAGGGGGAGCAGCAGGGGGAGCAGCAGGGGGAGCAGCAGGGGGAGCAGCAGGGGGAGCAGCAGAGGGAGAAGCAGAGGGAGAAGCAGGGGGAGCAGCAGGGGGAGCAGCAGGGGGAGCAGCAGAGGGAGCAGCAGAGGGAGAAGCAGGGGGAGCAGCAGAGGGAGAAGCAGGGGGAGCAGCAGGGGGAGCAGCAGAGGGAGCAGCAGGGGGAGCAGCAGGGGGAGCAGCAGGGGGAGCAGCAGAGGGAGCAGCAGGGGGAGCAGCAGGGGGAGCAGCAGGGGGAGCAGCAGAGGGAGCAGCATGGGGAGCAGCAGGGGGAGCAGCAGGGGGAGAAGCAGAGGGAGAAGCAGAGGGAGAAGCAGAGGGAGAAGCAGGGGGAGCAGCAGGGGGAGCAGCAGGGGGAGCAGCAGAGGGAGCAGCAGAGGGAGAAGCAGGGGGAGCAGCAGAGGGAGAAGCAGGGGGAGCAGCAGGGGGAGCAGCAGAGGGAGCAGCAGGGGGAGCAGCAGGGGGAGCAGCAGAGGGAGAAGCAGAGGGAGCAGCAGAGGGAGCAGCAGGGGAGCAGCAGGGGGAGCAGCAGGGGGAGCAGCAGGGGGAGCAGCAGGGGGAGCAGCAGAGGGAGAAGCAGAGGGAGCAGCAGGGGGAGCAGCAGAGGGAGCAGCAGGGGGAGCAGCAGGGGGAGCAGCAGGTGGAGCAGCAAGGGGAGCAGCAGAGGGAGCAGCAGAGGGAGCAGCAGGGGGAGCAGCAGAGGGAGCAGCAGGGGGAGCAGCAGGGGGAGCAGGTATCTGACTAGTTAGTGGTGGCTATTCAGCAGTCTGATTGTCTGAGGGTAGAAGCTATTTGCCAGTCTGACAGTTTCAGCCATGACGCTCCTGTACGCATCTGAGTGATGGAAGCGGGGAGAACAGGCCGTGGTTCGGGGCCCTGAGGTCCCTGAGGTCCCTGAGGATTTTCGTTGGAATTCCTGCGACACCTGGTGTTGTAAACGTACTGGGAGGTACCAATGGTAGAGCCTTGCGGCCAGTGGCGGTGAAGTTGCCGCACCAGGCCGTGACGAAGCTCGACAGTATGCTCTCGATGGTGCCGCTGTAGAGCACTGTGAGGGACCTCGGGGACATTTCTTCAGCATCCTGAGGTTAAAGAGTTGCTGCTGTGCCTTCTTCACCACTGTGTCCATGTTTGACCATTTCAGCTCCTCGGAGATGTGTATGCCGAGGAACTTTTTTAGACAAGGACGTTTTAGACAGAAAGCCCCATTGATGAGGATGGGGGGGTGCCCAGCCTGCTTCCTCCTGAAGTCCACAATCAACTCCTTTGTTCTGACTGACGTGTCAGAAATTAAATGTCAGAAAACACAACAGTTAGCACATTCTCTGAGGGCGCTACTAGGGATGCCATCTGTGCCAGCAGCCACGCGAGGGTAAACACGTTTGAATGACTTATACACCTTCTATGTGGAGATCGTGAGTATTTCGGCCTGTCCACAGGGGCACAACTCGGAGGTGTTTAGCTCGTCCGGTTGGGCGATGTTGGTGTCCGCGACGTGACTAGCTTTCTTTTTTGTAATCTATGATCGTAAGGAGCCCCTACCACATACATCTCACATACATCTCATATCCGACCCGATTAATTGCTCCTCCACTTTGTCCCTTTACTTGTGTCTCGCCATCTTGACAGATGAGCAGTTTTCAGACCATAATAGATGTTCTTAGAACAATAACAGATGTTCTCAGAACCATAGCAGATGTTCTCAGAACCATAGCAGATGTTCTCAGAACCATAGCAGATGTTCTCAGAACCATAACAGATGTTCTCAGAACCACAACAGATGTTCTTCGGACCAAAGCAGATGTTCTTCGGACCAAAGCAGATGTTCTTCGGACCAAAGCAGATGTTCTTCGGACCACAGCAGATGTTCTCAGACCATAGCAGATGTTCTCAGAACCATAACAGATGTGGAGAGAGGGAGAGAGACAGAGAGAGAGAGACACAGAGAGAGAGACAGAGAGAGAGAGAGAGAGAGAGAGAGAGAAATACACACACACCTGCAGGTCCTGTGGTTTGTTTGGGAGCGGTGCCTTGTTACCCTGCTGCCTCTTCTTTCTCTTCACTCCAGGGGTGTAGTTAGGGGGGGCCCGTTTAGGGGTCTGGGCTGGCAGGGGGAACATGATGATACATACACAGAGTTGAAAACAAATCACACAAAAGACAGACTATGTTAAAAAAAAACACAGAAACTTCATACTGCAATTTCAGGATCTGTCTGGCTTTCTAGGGGTCAGGGGTCAGGACTCCGGAGGAAGGGGTCAGGGGTGGTTACCTGTGGGGGTCTCTTGGCCGCCCTGGCCCCCCTGATGGGGTCCCTGGTGACTCCCGGTGTCTGGGTCATCTGTCTGCTCCATCATCAACATGCTCTCTGTGTCCTCCTCACCCATGGTGTCCAATGAGAAGACTGGAATAGACACACACATACAGTACAACCCTTGTCATTACAGAAAGTTAGAGTTAGAGAGAGAGAGAGAGAGAGAGAGACAGAGAGACAGAGAGACAGAGAGAGAGAGAGAGAGAGAGAGAGAGAGAGAGAGAGAGAGAGAGAAAGAGAGAGAGAGACAGAGACAGAGAGAGACACAGAGAGTAAGAGACAGAGAGAGAAAGTTGTTTTATTTAACCTTTATTTAACTAGTCAGTTAAGGACACATTGTTATTTACAATGACAGCCTACCAAAAGGCACAAGACCTCCTGCGGGGATGGGGGCTGTGCCTAAGACAACAACATAGAGACTAGGACTGTTTTGGGTTTGATATGAGAGCTCTACTGAAATCTGGAGACGTCTTGTACCTGTGACAGTGTCCAGCTCCACAGGTTTCTCCCGGGCCTCTGGCTGAGGAGGAGGCTGGAAGAAAGGAGTCATTCCTGGGGGAGGGATGTAGGAAATCTGCAGGCTCAGTGTGGCCTAGTGGAGGAAACAGGTCAAAGATGGTTTACTGAACAGAGACAGACAAGTACACAACAAAATAATTATCTTGCTTTGTTGGAGGTTCATATCTGAAAAAAATCACTTATTACCAGTATTATATTCAGGATATATCCTAATAGTTAGTTCATCTTCAAATAATATTTTAGCAGGAATCTTTTTGTGAATGATATCCACCAAACATCTTGATTTGGTCAGTGAGTGATATGGATCATATGAATGGGTTGATTTTCAGGGGGCGGTGTTTGGAGCAGGGCCCTCGTTGTGTCCTAAATGACACACTGTTTAGGGCACTACTGTTGACAAAGGTAGAAGACTGCTGTTGACCAGGGTCTATAGGGCAGTGGACTACTGTAGACCAGGTTAGTGGACTACTGTAGACCAGGTTAGTGGACTACTGTAGACCAGGGTAGTGGACTACTGTTGACCAGGGTAGTAGACTACTGTTGACCAGGGTATTGGACTACTGTTGACCAGGGTCTATAGGGTAGTGCACTACTGTTGACCAGGGTAGTGGACTACTGTAGACCAGGGTAGTGGACTACTGTTGACCAGGGTAGTGGACTACTGTAGACCAGGATAGTGGACTACTGTTGACCAGGGTAGTGGACTACTGTTGACCAGGGTAGTGCACTACTGTTGACCAGGGTAGTAGACTACTGTTGACCAGGGTAGTAGACTACTTTTGACCAGGGTCTATAGGGTAGTGGACTACTGTAGACCAGGGTAGTAGACTACTGTTGACCAGGGTAGTAGACTACTTTTGACAAGGGTCTATAGGGTAGTGCACTACTGTTGACCAAAATCAAATCAAATCAAATTTTATTTGTCACATACACATGGTTAGCAGATGTTAATGCGAGTGTAGCGAAATGCTTGTGCTTCTAGCGAAATGCTTGTGCTTCTAGGGACCAGGGTAGTAGACTACTGTTGACCAGGCTCTATAGTGTAGTGGACTACTGTTGACCAGGGTAGTGGACTACTGTTGACCAGGGTAGTGGACTACTGTTGACCAGGGTAGTAGACTACTGTTGACCAGGGTAGTAGACTACTGTTGACCAGGGTAGTAGACTACTGTTGACCAGGGTAGTGGACTACTGTTGACCAGGGTAGTGGACTACTGTTGACCGGGGTAGTGGACTACTGTTGACCAGGGTAGTGGACTACTGTTGACCAGGGTAGTGGACTACTGTTGACCAGGGTAGTGGACTACTGTTGACCAGGGTAGTGGACTACTGTTGACCAGGGTAGTAGACTACTGTTGACCAGGGTAGTGGACTACTGTTGACCAGGGTAGTGGACTACTGTTGACCAGGGTAGTGGACTACTGTTGACCAGGGTAGTGGACTACTGTTGACCAGGGTAGTGGACTACTGTTGACCAGGGTAGTAGACTACTGTTGACCAGGGTAGTAGACTACTGTTGACCAGGGTAGTGGACTGCTATTGACCAGGGTAGTGGACTACTGTTGACCAGGGTAGTGGACTACTGTTGACCAGGGTAGTGGACTACTGTTGACCAGGGTAGTGGACTACTGTTGACCAGGGTAGTGGACTACTGTTGACCAGGGTAGTGGACTACTGTTGACCAGGGTAGTGGACTACTGTTGACCAGGGTAGTAGACTACTGTTGACCAGGGTAGTGGACTACTGTTGACCAGGGTAGTGGACTACTGTTGACCAGGGTAGTGGACTACTGTTGACCAGGGTAGTGGACTACTGTTGACCAGGGTAGTGGACTACTGTTGACCAGGGTAGTAGACTACTGTTGACCAGGGTAGTAGACTACTGTTGACCAGGGTAGTGGACTGCTATTGACCAGGGTAGTGGACTACTGTTGACCAGGGTAGTGGACTACTGTTGACCAGGGTAGTAGACTACTGTTGACCAGGGTAGTAGACTACTGTTGACCAGGGTAGTGGACTGCTATTGACCAGGGTAGTGGACTACTGTTGACCAGGGTAGTGGACTACTGTTGACCAGGGTAGTGGACTACTGTTGACCAGAGTAGTGGACTGTAGTGGACAAGACAAGACCGGACCAGACCAGACCAGACAGACAGAGAGAGAATGGTTTTCCTGAGGATGTGTGCTATTCTGAGAGTGGTGATACAGAGAAGGAAGAAAAACACCTTTTTGGCTGGTGCACACATACACACACATACACACACACACACCCGTACACACACACATACACCCGTACACACCCAGCAGAAAATAGTTTGCCATTGTTTTCTTGAGAAGAACACTTGACAAAAAAAACAAGAATTCTGATTTACTGATAAAATATGTCCGTCACTAAATATCGGTAATGTTGGTTGAATTAATTCTGTGCGAATGATTTTGGGCAGTGGTTGTCACACTTATTATAGTCCCGTATCCCTTCAAACATTCAAACTCCTGCTTGTTGCGATTTCGATGAGGCCTTCTTGTTCGGATATCGGTAAGTGGACTGGATGCAGGGCTTGAAAGGGATAACAAATCCAGTTGTTTGTGTTGTCCGTTTCGGGAAAGTACCTGTGTAATTGTGCATCCAACTCACTCAGGTGCTTCCCTGTATCACATTTAACATTGTCCATAAGCTCGAGTTCATTTGCACCCCAAATAATCATACAACGATGGAAAGACCTGTGTGTTCTCCTTGTTAATGCAGACAGAGAAGAGCTCCAACTTCTTAATCATAGCCTCAATTTTGTCCCGCACATTGAATATAGTTGTAGAGAGTCTCTGTAATCCTAGATTCAGATCATTCAGGTGAGAGAAAAGACATCACCCAGGTCGGCCAGTCGTGTGAGAAACTGGTCATCATGCAAACGGTCAGACTAGTGTTAACTATGGTCAGTAAAGAAAACTTTAAGCTCGACTCTCAATTTAAAAAAAAATATGTATCACAACTTTGTTTTAAATTTTTTATGAGAATCTATTATTATATATATTATCTATATCTATCTATCTTATCTATATCTATTTGGCGTACCCCCACTGGCATTGCGATCACCGCTGGGTCAGTTGTACAACCAAATGCATTTGACTGAAATGTGTCTTCCGCATTTAACGCCCAACCCCTCTGAATCGTTTAAACCAACCCCTCTGAATCATTTAAACCAACCCCTCTGAATCGTTTAAACCAACCCCTCTGAATCATTTAAACCAACCCCTCTGAATCATTTAAACCAACCCCTCTGAATCATTTAAACCAACCCCTCTGAATCATTTAACCCAACCCCTCTGAATCATTTAACCCAACCCCTCTGAATCATTTAACCCAACCCCTCTGCATCATTTAACCCAACCCCTCTGAATCATTTAACCCAACCCCTCTGAATGGTTTAACCCAACCCCTCTGAATCATTTAAACCAACCCCTCTGAATCGTTTAACCCAACCCCTCTGAATCATTTAACCCAACCCCTCTGAATCATTTAACCCAACCCCTCTGAATCATTTAACCCAACCCCTCTGAATTGTTTAACCCAACCCGTCTGAATCAGAGAGGTGTGTGTGTTCATACGATGAAACGTACAGGAAATGGCTGTTTCGTGTTAATGAAATGAAAAGGAAGTGGAAACGTTCCAAACATTAGAACATTACGTTTCATCTGCAGAACCAGGAGGTCAAATCAAATCAAGTGTTTTTAGTCGCGTATTCAGGTGCAGCAAGATGCGTGTGAGACTGCGTGTGCGTGTGTGACTGCGTGCGTGGAACAGTGTGTGCGTGTGTGACTGCGTGCCTGGAACAGTGTGTGTGTGTGACTGCGTGGAACAGTGTGTGTGTGTGACTGCGTGTGTGCACCAGTGTGTGTGACTGTGTGTGTGTGTGTGACTGCGTGCGTGGAACAGAGTGTGTGTGACTGTGTGTGTGTGTGTGACTGCGTGCGTGGAACAGAGTGTGTGTGACTGTGTGTGTGTGTGACTGCGTGCGTGGAACAGAGTGTGTGTGTGTGTGTGTGTGTGTGTGTGTGTGTGGAACAGTGTGTGTGGAACAGTGTGTGTGGAACAGTGTGTGTGGAACAGTGTGTGTGTGTGTCTCACCCCAGTATTGTTCCTCTTGGTATCCAGTAGGGACACAGTGAAGCTAGCAGCCAGGTTAGAGGAGTTGAGGATGTCCCTGAGAGCCACTCGACTCTCCCCCAGGAACCTAGAAACAGAGAAGAAACACAGACAGACAGGAGGAGTGGAACAGAGGGAAGGCAGAGCAGTAGAATACAGGATATGAGTCAGACAGTCTGACATTATAGCATGCTGACGTTCTAACAATCTAGCATTCTCACATTCTAGCATTCTAACATTCTCAGATGCGAAAAATTCTAGCATTCTAACATTCTAGCATTCTAACATTCTAGCGTTCTCACATCCGAACATTCTAACATTCTCACATGGCTGACGTAATGTTTCCCATACAGACATCTCCCTGTCTTACCTGTAGTCACACAGACACAGCTGAGGACAGTATGGGAAACATTACGTCAGCCATTCGTCTGCCCTCTCTCATCTGTAACCACAGTCTCCAGCTACTCTGAGAATATAGAACCAAAGAGAGGCTCGCTGGAAATCCCAGAGGGCAGCTGTCTATTCAGCTACTCAGTTATTCAATAGCCATTAGCATTCCTAGTGGCCAGTGATATGGAGACAGGAAAGCAATGCTAATGCACTAAGAATGCTAGAATGCTTGAAAGTTAGAATGTTGAATTGCTAGAATGTTAGAATGCTAGAATGTTCGAATGCTAGAATGTTCGAATGCTAGAAAGCTAGAATGTTCGGATGTCAGAATGTTAGAATGCTAGAATGTTGGAATGTTAGAATCCTAGAATGTTATAATCTTGGAATGCTACAATGTTAGAATGCTAGAATTTTAGAATGCTAGAATGTTAGCACGCTAGAATGCTAGAATGATACAATGCTAGAAAGTTAGAATGTTGGAATGCTAGAATGTTGGAATGCTAGAATGTTCGGATGTGAGAATGTTCGGATGTGAGAATGTTCGGATGTGAGAATGTTGGAATGCTAGAATGCTAGAATTTTTGAATGCTGCAACACTAGGATGCAAGAATGCTAGAATGCGAGAATGCTAGATTGTTAGAATGCTAGCTTGTTAGAATGCTAGAATGTTTGAATGCTAGAATGTGAGAATGCAGAATGTGAGAATTCTAGAATGTTAGAATGTGAGAATGCTAGAATATTAGAATGTTGGAATGCTAGAATTTTGGAATGCTAAAATGTTGGATTGCTAGAATGTTAGCAATGCTAGAATGTTAGCATGCTAGGATGCAATAGTGTGAGAATGCTAGAATGTTAGAATGCTAGAATGTGAGAATGCTAGATTGTTAGAACGTTAAAACGCTATAATGTTAAAACGTTATAATGCTAGAATGTGAGAATGCTAGAATGCTAAAATGTGATTATGCTAGAATGTGTGAATGTTAGAATGCTAGAATGTTAGAATGTTGGAATACTAGAATGTTAGAATGCTAGAATGCTCAAATGTTAGCATGCTGGAATGCTAGAATGTTAGTATGCTAGAATGCTAGAATGTTAGTATGCTAGAATGCTAGAATGTTAGCATGCTAGAATGTTAGCATGCTAGAATGTTAGAATGTGAGAATGCTAGACTGTGAGAACGCTAGAATGTGAGAATGCTAGAATGCTAGGATGCTACAATGTGTGAATGCTAGAGTGCTAGAATGTGAGAATGCTAGATTGTTAGAACGTTAGAATGCAAATATGTTAGAATGTTAGCATGCTAGAATGTGAGAATGTTAGAATGTAAGAATGCTAAAATGTTAGCATGCTAGAATGTTAGAATGCTAGAATGCTAGAATGTTAACATGCTAGAATGTTAGAATGCTAGAATGTTAGAATGCTGGAATGTTAGAATGCTGGAATACTAGAATGCGAGAATGGTAGAATTTGAGAATGCTAGAATGTGAGAATGGTAGAATTTGAGAATGCTAGAATGCTAGTATGCTATATTGTTAGAATGTTAGAACACATAATGTTAGAATGTGAGAATACTAGAATGCTAGAGTGTGAGAAGGATAGCATGTGAGAATGCTAGATTGTTAGAATGCTGGACTGTGAGACTGCTAGAATGTGAGAATGCTAGAATGTTAGAATGCTAGAATGTGAGAATGTGAGAATGCTATATTGTTAGAATTTTAGAAGGCTATAATGTTAGAATGTGAGAATCCTAGAATGTTAGAATAATAGATTGTGAGAATGCTAGATTGCTAGATCGTGAGAATGCTAGAATGGTGGAATGTGAGAATCCTAGAATGTTAGAATGCTAGATTGTTAGAATTTTAGAAGGCTAGAATGTTAGAATGCTAGAATGGTAGAATGTTAGAATGCTAGAATTCTAGAATGTGAGAATCCTAGAATGTTAGAATAATAGAATGTGAGAATGCTAGAATGCTAGAACGTGAGAATGCTAGAATGATGAAGTGCTAGAATGTTAGAATGTGAGAATGCTAGAATGCTAGAATGTTAGAATTCTAGAATGTTAGAATGTGAGAATACTAGATTGCTAGAATTCTAGAATGTTAGAATGTGAGAATGCTAGAATGCTAGAATGCTAGAATGTGAGAATGCTAGAATGCTCCAGATATTCTCTCATGCCTGGTGTAATTCCAACCTGTCCTTGAACAGAGCTGGGCGCTATTGTCTAGACTCCTTTAACAAGGTCAGTAGAGAAATCACATCTTACATCTGGTTTAACAAGGCCAGTAGATAAACCACATCTCACATCTGGTTTAAGACCTATGTTGACTTGTGCCCTATTGTTGAAAACCTTAAGGCAGCAGGGAAGCTAATCAGCTATTCAGTAGCTGTTAAAAGCATTGTCTTGTTATATGGAGACGATACTAACACTGCCAGAATGTTCCAGGGGAGACAATGGAAAAATGACGAGTGATTGGAACACCGATCGACATTCTAAAGGTACACCTGGGGATTCGAGAAAAAAAAACAATGCATTCTGGGAGTGTTCCATCGTTGGCAATTTCCTTAGAGAACATGTTCATTAATGAGCAGTAAACAGGTTACAGGTTGTTCAATAAAACAACAACAACATCAACAATATGGGGCATAGAGAAGTTGATACCATGGTCTCTGTTACCTACTTCAACCAAAACCCTCGAAGTGTTTATAGATCAAGAGGACTGAATAAACGTCAGCAATATGGCAATAACACTACATTACGGACACCTATCCAGCACCGTCAGATCTGTGAAGGAATCAAGCACAACGCTACCCACGAAGGCATCTTAACTGCTATTGGCAGAGCCACCGTACAGACCAGGAAGTGTTACCATGGCGAGTAAACAGGAAGTCCCATGTTTACGTGACTCCTCCCTCTCTCTGGCTGCATCGCCCCCTGATAACAAGGCCACATTCCGTAGATTCCGCAGCCCAAACTTCATTCTGATCTACAAACTAATCGTTTTTACCATCCTGGGTAAAAAATGATGGTAAAAACATCCTGGGCCTAAAGCATAAAGCTTTAGCTCAGCGGGCTAACACAGCCTTGCAGCAGGAGCCCCCCCAAACCCTGTCTTTGAGTAGAATAGAGCGGTCAATCCTCCCTTCTGTCCAATATCACAATGGAGCATTCCTTATGTGTTTTCCTGCTGTTATCAGGAGGAATGATCAAACAACTATGAAAGCTAACGATAACTTCTCAACTCACACACACTTTCCCAACGCTGTCTATTCTGGGACCTGAGGAAACTTTCCTGATGCGGTCTATTCTGGGACCTGAGGAAACCTTCCTGATGCTGTCTATTCTGGGACCTGAGGAAACTTTCCTGATGCTGTCTATTCTGGGAACTGAGGAAACATTCCCGATGCTGTCTATTCTGGGAACTGAGGAAACTTTCCTGATGCTGTCTATTCTGGGAACTGAGGAAACTTTCCTGATGCTGTCTATTCTGGGAACTGAGGAAACTTTCCTGATGCTGTCTATTCTGGGACCTGAGGAAACTTTCCTGATGCTGTCTATTCTGGGACCTGAGGAAACTTTCCTGATGCTGTCTATTCTGGGAACTGAGGAAACATTCCTGATGCTGTCTATTCTGGGAACTGAGGAAACTTTCCTGATGCTGTCTATTCTGGGAACTGAGGAAACTTTCCTGATGCTGTCTATTCTGGGAATTGAGGAAACTTTCCTGATGCTGTCTATTCTGGGAACTGAGGAAACTTTCCTGATGCTGTCTATTCTGGGAACTGAGGAAACTTTCCTGATGCTGTCTATTCTGGGAACTGAGGAAACTTTCCTGATGCTGTCTATTCTGGGAATTGAGGAAACTTTCCTGATGCTGTCTATTCTGGGAATTGAGGACACTTTCCTGATGCTGTCTATTCTGGGAACTGAGGAAACATTCCTGATGCTGTCTATTCTGGGAACTGAGGAAACGTTCCTGATGCTATCTATTCTGGGAACTGAGGAAACGTTCCTGATGCTGTCTATTCTGGGAACTGAGGAAACGTTCCTGATGCTGTCTATTCTGGGAACTGAGGAAACGTTCCTGATGCTGTCTATTCTGGGAACTGAGGAAACGTTCCTGATGCTGTCTATTCTGGGAATTGAGGAAACGTTCCTGATGCTGTCTATTCTGGGAACTGAGGAAACTTTCCTGATGCTGTCTATTCTGGGAACTGAGGAAACGTTCCTGATGCTGTCTATTCTGGGACCTGAGGAAACGTTCCTGATGCTGTCTATTCTGGGAACTGAGGAAACTTTCCTGATGCTGTCTATTCTGGGAACTGAGGAAATGTTCCTGATGCTGTCTATTCTGGGAACTGAGGAAACGTTCCTGATGCTGTCTATTCTGGGAACTGAGGAAACTTTCCTGATGCTGTCTATTCTGGGAACTGAGGAAACGTTCCTGATGCTGTCTATTCTGGGACCTGAGGAAACTTTCCTGATGCTGTCTATTCTGGGAACTGAGGAAACGTTCCTGATGCTGTCTATTCTGGGAACTGAGGAAACGTTCCTGATGCTGTCTATTCTGGGAACTGAGGAAACGTTCCTGATGCTATCTATTCTGGGAACTGAGGAAACATTCCTGATGCTGTCTATTCTGGGAACTGAGGAAACGTTCCTGATGCTGTCTATTCTGGGAACTGAGGAAACGTTCCTGATGCTATCTATTCTGGGAACTGAGGAAACGTTCCTGATGCTGTCTATTCTGGGAACTGAGGAAACGTTCCTGATGCTGTCTATTCTGGGAACTGAGGAAACGTTCCTGATGCTGTCTATTCTGGGAACTGAGGAAACGTTCCTGATGCTGTCTATTCTGGGAACTGAGGAAACTTTCCTGATGCTGTCTATTCTGGGAACTGAGGAAACTTTCCTGATGCTGTCTATTCTGGGAACTGAGGAAACTTTCCTGATGCTGTCTATTCTGGGAACTGAGGAAACGTTCCTGATGCTGTCTATTCTGGGAACTGAGGAAACGTTCCTGATGCTGTCTATTCTGGGAACTGAGGAAACTTTCCTGATGCTGTCTATTCTGGGAACTGAGGAAACGTTCCTGATGCTGTCTATTCTGGGAACTGAGGAAACGTTCCTGATGCTGTCTATTCTGGGAACTGAGGAAACGTTCCTGATGCTGTCTATTCTGGGAACTGAGGAAACGTTCCTGATGCTGTCTATTCTGGGAACTGAGGAAACGTTCCTGATGCTGTCTATTCTGGGAACCGAGGAAGGATTTGTATTATGTGAAGTGGTGATATACAGGGCATTCGGAAAGTATTCAGACCCCTTGACATTTTCCACATTTTGTTACGTTACAGGCTTATTCTAAAATGTTTTTTTTTAAGTATTCTTGGGTATGAGGCTACAAGCTTGTCACACCTGTATTTGGTCACCTGGAGGTCTCTCCAGAGATGTTCAATCGGGTTCAAGTCTGGGCTCTGGCTGGGTCATTGAAGGACTTGTCCCGAAGCCCCTCCGGCATTGCCTTGGCTGTGTGCTTAGGGCCTTTGTCCTGTTGGAAGGTGAACCTTCACCCCAGTCTGATCTTGACTAGTCTCCCAGTCCCTGCCGCTGAACAACATCCCCACAGCATGACGCTGCCGCCACCATGCTTCACTAGTCTCCCAGTCCCTGCCGCTGAACAACATCCCCACAGCATGACGCTGCCACCTACCCATTGTCAAGCTAAACATGTTTTTGGTAAAGAGCTGGCAAGAGATCCGAAACAGACTGACACCCCGGACTACCAATTACCTCATTAAAAAGGTTAGAAGCTTCCCCGGGTAATTTCCTGAACTTACTGTATCTAGAAATCATTCCCGCTGTACTGTTCCTTCCCATATTCAAAACGTGAAGCTCAAACACACACTGACAAACACACTGTACCTGTTCCTCCCCATCTTCTCGTGATCCTTGACCACCAAATGAAGCTCAGCTCCTGAATCCAGAGGTATTCCCTTCAGGTCCCACTCAAAACCCTGACGACAGACAAATTCATTATTACTGATAGACTACAGTATATTAGAGTATTCTCACTGCTGTATATTATAAACCAGGTGGTTCGAGCCCTGAAATGCTAAATGGCTGAAAAGCCGTCATTATCAGGCCATATACCACACCTCCTCGGGCCTTATTTCTTAAATACACACCTCATTCCAGACAGGGTTTATGTTATTCTTGATGACTTTTGTCTTCTTTTTCGATCCTGGAAAACAAGAGGAGAGAAGAAGAATTAGAAAATATATAATTATTTTTTAAACAGAAATGCAGAACATCACAAATTGTAACTGCTAGCGTTATCAGTGAGTGGTCCTTGCAGAGACTTGGCTAGGTAGTAATCGTGTTAGACAAAGCAGTACTTCCTGTAACACAGAGGTTCTGAGCGGTGACTTCCTGTCAATCAACATTCAAACAGGAAGCAGGAAGTAGAAACAGGAGGAGGTCAGAGTGACAGACCAAAGAAATGCCAACAGGGAGATGGGATGGAGGTTATCTTATCACAGAACACTAGCTCAACTTTGGTACAGAGAGAACACCCAGAGATTCAGTACCAGTCGAAAGTTCTAGAACACCTACTCATTCTAGGGTTTTTCTTTTTACTATAGTCTACATTGAAGAATACTAGTGAAGACATCAAAACTATGAAATAACACATATGGAATCATGTAGTAACCAAATCAAAATATACTTTGACTGGTACTGTACACACACACACACACACACACGGAGGCTCCTCAGAGGAGGAAGAGAAGGAGCATCCTCCTCAGTGAATTTCATAAAAATACAAATTGTGAAACATTTAAAAAGTTATCCTTTTAAGATAAAACACATTTTAATCACATTTGACCAAATAATTGCAGCATGAACTGACATGTTGCCCACCCAATCAAAGGATCAGAGAATGAATCTAGTACTGGAAGCATAAGCTACAGCTAGCTAGCGCCGCAGTGCATAAAATGTGCTGAGTAATTGACTCAAAGAGAGAGAAAGAAAATAGTTGAACAGTTTTAAACAAATTCATTTCTTTACATATGAAGAAGCAAGACCAGATTGTCTTTTTTTTTACTTTCAGTTTCACTTATTTTGCTAGAAAATGTAGCTAGCTGGTTTAGCCTACTCAAACACCCTGCTCAAACAGCTAGCTAGTTTAGCCTTCTCAAACACCCTGCTCAAACAGCTAGCTAGATTAGCCTATTCAAACACCTGGCTCAAACAGAGGGATGCTATGTTAGCTAGCTGGCTATGACTATCCAACACAACCCTGGAACTCCTCCAAGTCAAGGTAAGCTTTTTGGTTTTACTAATTTCAAGGCCTTGATCACCAACTACAACGAGACACTCTATTGGGAGGTCAGAGACCTGGTCATGTGGTGCCAGGACAACAACCTCTGCCTCAACGTGATCAAGACAAAGGAGATGATTGTGGACTACAGGAAAAGGAGGACCGAGAACGAGAGCGTCCTGCCTGGTATGGCAACTGTTCGGCCTCCGACCGCAAGGTACTACAGAGGGTAGTAAGTACGGCCCAGTACATCACTGGGGCTAAGCTTGCTGCCACCCAGGACCTCTATACCAGGCGGTGTCAGAGAAAGGCTTTAAAAATTGTCAAAGACTCCAGCCACCCGAGTCAAAGGCTGTTCTCTCTGCTACCGCACGACAAGTGGTACCGGAGCGCCAATTCTAGGTCCGGAAGGCTCCTTAACAGCTTCTATCCCCAAGACATAACACTCCTGAACAGCAAATCAAATGGCAACCTAGAACTCTTTTACGCTGCTGCTACTCTCTGTTTATTATCTATGCATAGTCACTTTAACTCTACCTACATGTAGATATTATCTCAATTACCTCAACTAACCGGTGCCTCCCCCCCCCCCGCACATTGACTCTGTACCGGTACCCCCTGTATATAGCCTCCACATTGACTCTGTACCAGTACCCCCTGTATATAGTCTCCACATTCACTCTGTACCAGTACCCTCTGTATATAGCCTCCACATTGACTCTGTACCGTAATACCCTGTATATAGCCTCCACATTGACTCTGTACCGGTACCCCCTGTATATAGCCTCCACATTGACTCTGTACCGTAATACCCTGTATATAGCCTCCACATTGACTCTGTACCAGTACCCCCTGTATATAGCCTCCACATTGACTCGGTACCGTTACCCCCAGTATATAGCCTCCACATTGACTCTGTACCAGTACACCCTGTATATAGCCTCCACATTGACTCTGTACCGGTACCCCCTGTATATAGCCTCCACATTGAATCTGTACCGGTACACCCTGTATATAGCCTCCACATTGACTCTGTACCGTAATACCCTGTATATAGCCTCCACATTGACTCTGTACCAGTACCCCCTGTATATAGTCTCCACATTCACTCTGTACCAGTACCCTCTGTATATAGCCTCCACATTGACTCTGTACCGTAATACCCTGTATATAGCCTCCACATTGACTCTGTACCGGTACCCCCTGTATATAGCCTCCACATTGACTCTGTACCGTAATACCCTGTATATAGCCTCCACATTGACTCTGTACCAGTACCCCCTGTATATAGCCTCCACATTGACTCGGTACCGTTACCCCCTGTATATAGCCTCCACATTGACTCTGTACCAGTACACCCTGTATATAGCCTCCACATTGACTCTGTACCGGTACCCCCTGTATATAGCCTCCACATTGAATCTGTACCGGTACACCCTGTATATAGCCTCCACATTGACTCTGTACCGTAATACCCTGTATATAGCCTCCACATTGACTCTGTACCGGTACCCCCAGTATATAGCCTCCACATTGACTCTGTACCGGTTCCCCCTGTATATAGCCTCCACATTGACTCTGTACCGGTACGCCCTGTATATAGCCTCCACACCCCCTGTATATAGCCTCCACATTGACTCTGTACCGGTACCCCCTGTATATAGCCTCCACATTGACTCTGTACCGGTACCCCCTGTATATAGCCTCCAAAGTGACTCTGTACCGGTACCCCCTGTATATAGCCTCCACATTGACTCTGTACCGGTTCCCCCTGTATATAGTCTCCACATTCACTCTGTACCAGTACCCTCTGTATATAGCCTCCACATTGACTCTGTACCGTAATACCCTGTATATAGCCTCCACATTGACTCTGTACCGGTACCCCCTGTATATAGCCTCCACATTGACTCTGTACCGTAATACCCTGTATATAGCCTCCACATTGACTCTGTACCAGTACCCCCTGTATATAGCCTCCACATTGACTCGGTACCGTTACCCCCTGTATATAGCCTCCACATTGACTCTGTACCAGTACACCCTGTATATAGCCTCCACATTGACTCTGTACCGGTACCCCCTGTATATAGCCTCCACATTGAATCTGTACCGGTACACCCTGTATATAGCCTCCACATTGACTCTGTACCGTAATACCCTGTATATAGCCTCCACATTGACTCTGTACCGGTACCCCCAGTATATAGCCTCCACATTGACTCTGTACCGGTTCCCCCTGTATATAGCCTCCACATTGACTCTGTACCGGTACGCCCTGTATATAGCCTCCACACCCCCTGTATATAGCCTCCACATTGACTCTGTACCGGTACCCCCTGTATATAGCCTCCACATTGACTCTGTACCGGTACCCCCTGTATATAGCCTCCACATTGACTCTGTACCGGTACCCCCTGTATATAGCCTCCACATTGACTCTGTACCGGTACCCCCTGTATATAGCCTCCACATTGACTCTGTACCGGTACCCCCTGTATATAGCCTCCACATTGACTCTGTACCGGTACCCCCTGTATATAGCCTCCACATTGACTCTGTACCGGTTCCCCCTGTATATAGCCTCCACATTGACTCTGTACCTGTACCCCCTGTATATAGCCTCCACATTGACTCTGTACCGGTACCCCCTGTATATAGCCTCCACATTGACTCTGTACCGGTACCCCCTGTATATAGGCTCCACATTGACTCTGTACCGGTACCCCCTGTATATAGCCTCTACATTGACTCTGTACCGGTACCCTCTGTATATAGCCTCCACATTGACTATGTACCGGTACCCCCTGTATATAGCCTCCACATTGACTCTGTACCGGTACCCCCTGTATATAGCCTCCACATTGACTCTGTACCGGTACCCCCTGTATATAGCCTCCACATTGACTCTGTACCGGTACCCCCTGTATATAGCCTCCACATTGACTCTGTACCGGTACCCCCTGTATATAGCCTCCACATTGACTCTGTACCGGTACCCCCTGTATATAGCCTACACATTGACTCTGTACCGGTACCCCCTGTATATAGCCTCCACATTGACTCTGTACCTGTTCCCCCTGTATATAGCCTCCACATTGACCCTGTACCGGTTCCCCCTGTATATAGCCTCCACATTGACTCTGTACCGGTTCCCCCTGTATATATGCTCCACATTGACTCTGTACCGGTACCCCCTGTATATAGCCTCCACACCCCCTGTATATAACCTCCACATTGACTCTGTACCGGTACCCCCTGTATATAGCCTCCACATTGACTCTGTACCGGTACCCCCTGTACATAGCCTCCACATTGACTCTGTACCGGTACACCCAGTATATAGCCTCCACATTGACTCTGTACCGGTACCCTCTGTATATAGCCTCCACATTGACTCTGTACCGGTACCCCCTGTATATAGCCTCCACATTGACTCTGTACCGGTACCCCCTGTATATAGCCTCCACATTGACTCTGTACCGGTACCCCCTGTATATAGCCTCCACATTGACTCTGTACCGGTACCCCCTGTATATAGCCTCCACATTGACTCTGTACCGGTACCCCCTGTATATAGCCTCCACATTGACTCTGTACCTGTACCCCCTGTATATAGCCTCCACATTGACTCTGTACCGGTTCCCCCTGTATATAGCCTCCACATTGACTCTGTACCGGTTCCCCCTGTATATATGCTCCACATTGACTCTGTACCGGTTCCCCCTGTATAAACAGTGGGGACAACAAGTGTTTGATACACTGCCGATTTTGCAGGTTTTCCTACTTACAAAGCATGTAGAGGTCTGTAATTTGTATCATAGGTATACTTCAACTGTGCGAGACGGAATCTAAAACAAAAATCCAGAAAATCCCATTGTATGATTTTTAAGTAATTAATTTGCATTTTATTGCATGACATACGTTTTTGATCACCTACCAACCAGTAAGAATTCCGGCTCTCACAGACCTGTTAGTTTTTCTTTAAGAAGCCCTCCTGTTCTCCACACATTACCTGTATTAACTGCACCTGTTTGAACTCGTTACCTGTATAAAAGACACCTGTCCACACACTCAATCAAACAGACTCCAACCTCTCCACAATGATGTACCACTGTTACATTGAACTGGGTGAATGACAATAACCTAAACCTATCACTGTTACATTGAACTGGGTGAATATGAATGACAGTAACCTAAACCTGTCACTGTTACATTGAACTGGGTGAATATGAATGACAGTAACCTAAACCTGTCACATTGAACTGGGTGAATATGAATGACAGTAACCTAAACCTATCACTGTTACATTGAACTGGGTGAATATGAATGACAGTAACCTAAACCTGTCACTGTTACATTGAACTGGGTGAATATGAATGACAGTAACCTAAACCTATCACTGTTACATTGAACTGGGTGAATATGAATGACAGTAACCTAAACCTGTCACTGTTACATTGAACTGGGTGAATATGAATGACAGTAACCTAAACCTGTCACATTGAACTGGGTGAATATGAATGACAGTAACCTAAACCTGTCACTGTTACATTGAACTGGGTGAATATGAATGACAGTTATCCAATATGCTGTAATAGAAATAAGGCCTGAAAAAGTAAATACTCCTCCCTTGAATGGTACTGACCGCCACTGGTGGGCATCCTTTCAAATGTGAGGATTCAGCAATTTCAGCCACAGCCATTGCTGAAATATGTCCCATAGTCCCACTTTTTTAGTTTCCACATGAAGAAGTGGGACTATCACTGTTGTCTGGTGGTCAGAGTCCTAAAGCACTTCCTCTTTATCAGAGATGAGGGACTAGTTTTGATATCGTGTTACAGGGTTCGATTCCTGTATAGTGTTCTTTTAAAAACACCTCCACCCTTCGGAGGAAAGAGAGCGGGGCTGTGTGTGTGTGTGTGTGTGTGTGTGTGTGTACCTACGCTTGCATCCGAAGCCTATCCTTAAAATACACACACCATAATTCCCAGGAAAGCGGGCAGCTTTTGATGGAATGATATCTCACCAACAGGAAGTGACACAATGCTCACTTCCTGGTTCTGAATGAATGGTGTCTGACTTGGAAATTTCTGTCTTAAAATAGCCTCACACACACACACACACACACACACACACACACACACACACACACACACACACACACACACACACACACACACACACACACACACACACACACACACACACACACACAGCCTAAAGGAGAGCTATGGGAAGGCAATGACACAGACAGACTAATGATGGGGATAAGTTATTGAGGTGTGGTACACCAAGACTTCAAAAACAGGAACGGAGGATTTCCTCTCCTTAGACTCCCTCACCCTGTCTCACCTCTCTCCTCTCTCCTGACCCTGTATCACCTCTATCCTTAGACTCCCTCACCCTGTCTCACCTCTCTCCTCTCTCCTGACCCTGTCTCACCTCTCTCCTCTCTCCTTAGACTCCCTCACCCTGTCTCACCTCTCTCCTCTCTCCTGACCCTGTCTCACCTCTCTCCTCTCTCAGACTCCCTCACCCTGTCTCACCTCTCTCCTCTCTCCTTAGACCCCCTCACCCTGTCTCACCTCTCTCCTCTCTCCTTAGACTCCCTCACCCTGTCTCTCCTCTCTCCTGACCCTGTCTCACCTCTCTCCTCTCTCCTTAGACTCCCTCAACCTGTCTCACCTCTCTCCCCTCTCCTCAGACTCCCTCACCCTGTCTCACCTCTCTCCTTAGACTCCCTCACCCTGTCTCACCTCTCTCCTCTCTCCTGACCCTGTCTCTCCTCTCTCCTCTCTCCTTAGACTCCCTCACCCTGTCTCACCTCTCTCCTCTCTCCTTAGACTCCCTCACCCTGTCTCACCTCTCTCCTCTCTCCTTAGACTCCCTCACCCTGTCTCACCTCTCTCCTCTCTCCTTAGACTCCCTCACCCTGTCTCACCTCTCTCCTCTCTCCTTAGACTCCCTCACCCTGTCTCACCTCTCTCATCTCTCCTTAGACTCCCTCACCCTGTCTCTCCTCTCTCCTCTCTCCTGACCCTGTCTCTCCTCTCTCCTTAGACTCCCTCACCTGTCTCACCTCTCTCCTTAGACTCCCTCACCCTGTCTCACCTCTCTCCTTAGACTCCCTCACCCTGTCTCACCTCTCTCCCCTCAGACTCCCTCACCCTGTCTCACCTCTCTCCTTAGACTCCCTCACCCTGTCTCACCTCTCTCCTCTCTCCTTAGACTCACTCACCCTGTCTCACCTCTCTCCTCTCTCCTTAGACTCCCTCACCCTGTCTCACCTCTCTCCTCTCTCCTTAGACTCCCTCACCCTGTCTCACCTCTCTCCTCTCTCCTTAGACTCCCTCACCCTGTCTCTCCTCTCTCCTCTCTCCTGACCCTGTCTCACCTCTCTCCTCTCTCCTCTCTCCTTAGACTCCCTCACCCTGTCTCACCTCTCTCCTCTCTCCTTAGACTCCCTCACCCTGTCTCACCTCTCTCCTCTCTCCTTAGACTCCCTCACCCTGTCTCACCTCTCTCCTCTCTCCTTAGACTCCCTCACCCTGTCTCACCTCTCTCCTCTCTCCTTAGACTCCCTCACCCTGTCTCACCTCTCTCCTCTCTCCTTAGACTCCCTCACCCTGTCTCACCTCTCTCATCTCTCCTTAGACTCCCTCACCCTGTCTCTCCTCTCTCCTCTCTCCTGACCCTGTCTCTCCTCTCTCCTTAGACTCCCTCACCTGTCTCACCTCTCTCCTTAGACTCCCTCACCCTGTCTCACCTCTCTCCTTAGACTCCCTCACCCTGTCTCACCTCTCTCCCCTCAGACTCCCTCACCCTGTCTCACCTCTCTCCTCTCTCCTTAGACTCCCTCACCCTGTCTCACCTCTCTCCTCTCTCCTTAGACTCCCTCACCCTGTCTCACCTCTCTCCTCTCTCCTGACCCTGTCTCACCTCTCTCCTCTCTCCTGACCCTGTCTCACCTCTCTCCTCTCTCCTGACCCTGTCTCTCCTATCTCCTCTCTCCTGACCCTGTCTCTCCTCTCTCCTGACCCTGTCTCACCTCTCTCCTCTCTCCTGACCCTGTCTCACCTCTCTCCTCTCTCCTGACCCTGTCTCACCTCTCTCCTCTCTCCTGACCCTGTCTCACCTCTCTCCTCTCTCCTGACCCTGTCTCACCTCTCTCCTCTCTCCTGACCCTGTCTCACCTCTCTCCTCTCTCCTGACCCTGTCTCTCCTCTCTCCTCTCTCCTTAGACTCCCTCACCCTGTCTCACCGCTCTCCTCAGACTCCCTCACCCTGTCTCACCTCTCTCCTTAGACTCCCTCACCCTGTCTCACCTCTCTCCTTAGACTCCCTCATCCTGTCTCTCCTCTCTCCTCTCTCCTGACCCTGTCTCTCCTCTCTCCTTAGACTCCCTCACCTGTCTCACCTCTCTCCTTAGACTCCCTCACCCTGTCTCACCTCTCTCCTTAGACTCCCTCACCCTGTCTCACCTCTCTCCCCTCAGACTCCCTCACCCTGTCTCACCTCTCTCCTCTCTCCTTAGACTCCCTCACCCTGTCTCACCTCTCTCCTCTCTCCTTAGACTCCCTCACCCTGTCTCACCTCTCTCCTCTCTCCTTAGACTCCCTCACCCTGTCTCACCTCTCTCCTCTCTCCTGACCCTGTCTCACCTCTCTCCTCTCTCCTGACCCTGTCTCACCTCTCTCCTCTCTCCTGACCCTGTCTCACCTCTCTCCTCTCTCCTGACCCTGTCTCTCCTCTCTCCTCTCTCCTGACCCTGTCTCTCCTCTCTCCTCTCTCCTGACCCTGTCTCACCTCTCTCCTGACCCCGTCTCACCTCTCTCCTCTCTCCTGACCCTGTCTCTCCTCTTTCCTCTCTCCTGACCCTGTCTCACCTCTCTCCTCTCCTCTCCTCTCTCCTGACCCTGTCTCACCTCTCTCCCCTCTCCTTACCCTGTCTCACCCCTCTCCTCTCTCTTCACCCTCTCCTCTCTCTTCACCCTCTCCTCCCTCCTCACCCCTCTCTCCACCTCCACTGCTTGGATCCTGACAGATCCTCAGGTTGGCACCTCACAAACTTCCCCTTCTCTCTTTCTGTCTCTCAGCAACAACAGAATAGAGCTCTCGGAACAACTCTCTCTCTCTCTCTCTCCCTCCCTCCCTATTTATCTCCCTCTCTCTTTCCCTCTGTGTGTTTTACCTCCTCTGCAGTATCAGCATCAGATTTCATGGCCATTTATAGACATCAGACACCGTAATTACAGAACTGCCTCACTGCTCTGACTAACCAGCTAGCTACTGAGAGAGAATTGGGGGAAATACTTATCTCTTGGGTTTGGAGATCTGTCTCACCATTTCCATGAATGCACACAGTTATATAGACACAGTTATATAGACACAGTTATATAGACACAGTTATATAGACAGTAATGGAGACAGTTATATAAAGTGGTGTAAAGTACTTAAGTAAAAATATTTGAAAGTACTACTTAAAACCTCTTAGGGCTACGGGGCAGTGTTCGGTTGTTCAGATAAGTGACGTGCCCAAAGTAAACTGCCTGTTACTCAGGCCCAGAAGCTAGGATATGCATGTAATTGGTAGCATTGGATAGAAAACACTCTGAAGTTTCTACAACCGTTAACATGTGAGTGTAACAGAACTGATATTGTAGGTGAAAACCCGAGGAAAATCCATCCGGAATATTTATTTTTGAGGTGACTGCTCATTCAAATGCTTGTTTATGGGAAAATCAAAAGGAAATCCTCCCAGATTGCAGTTCCTAGGGCTTCCACTAGATGTCAACAGTCTTTAGAAAGGGTTTCAGGCTTGTTTTTTGAAAAATGAGCTGGAATTTGTAGTTTTTCAAGGTGGCTCTCATTTGGATTGTAGTCTTGTGGCGAAGGGTGGATGAAGGCATTTCATTATTTATCTCCGGCATTGAACACATTATTCTCAGTCTTAAATTGTATGTTTATTTACATATTAGGATTGATTAGAAACGTTGTTAGACTTGTTTGGATGACTAAACTGACTTTTTGGGGATATAAAGAAGGACTTTATAGAACAAAACAACCTTTTGTTGTGTAGCTGGGACCCTTGGGATTGCAAACAGAGGAAGATCTTCAAAGGAAAGTGATTTATTTTATCGTTATTTTTGACTTTTGTGACGCCTCTGCTAGTTTGGAAAATGTTTTTAATGCTTTTGTGTGTGGGGCGCTGTCCTCAGATAATCACATTGTATGCTTTCGCTGTAAACACTTTTTGAAATCTGACAAAGCGGCTGAATTAGCAAGAAGGTAAGCTTTTAAATGATGAAGGACTCTTGTATGTTCATGAATGTTTAATATTATGATTTTGTCATTTGAATATGGCGTGCTCCAGCGATACCGAATGTTGACGATTTTGATCCCGTTAACGAGATCTGTGTGTTAACCTTTATGGGATAGGGGGCAGCATTTTCACCTTTGGATTAATAGCGTGCCCAGAGTGAACTGCCTCCAACTCTGTCCCAGATGCTAATATATGCATATTATTATTAGTATTTGATAAAAAACACTCTGAAGTTTCTAAAACTGTTTGAATGATGTCTGTGAGTATAACAGAACTCATATGGCAGCTGAAAACCTGAGAAAAAATCCAACCAGGAAGTGGGAAATCTGAGGTTTGTAGTTTTTCAACTCAGCCCCCATTGAAGACACAGGGTGATATTAGTTATGTTTCACTTCCACTAAATGTCAACAGTATTTAAAACCTGTTTTGAGGATTCTACTCTAAAGGAGGGGCTCATAAGGGCTCTTTGAGTGAGTGGTCTGGCAGAGTGCCACAGCCTCGGTCTGGCGCGCTCACGTGAAAGGTAGCTACGTTCCACTTAATTTGTACAGACAAAGGAATTGTCCGGATGGAACATTAATGAAGTTTTCTGTTAAAAACACTTAGTTTGTCATGTTTCTACTGCCTGTAACGAAACTTTTTGAACTTTTCGTCCGACGTTAGGCGCGACCTGAACGCGCTTTTGGATTTGTTTACCACACGCCCTAACATAAGAAGTTATTTGGACATAACTGATGGATATTATCGAACAAATCAAACATTTATGGTGGAACTGGGATTCCTGGGAGTGCATTCTGATGAAGATCATCAAAGGTAAGTTAATATTTCAAATGCTATTTCTGAGTAATGTTGACTACCCAATATGCTCGGTATCTTTTTGGCTGCTTTGTTGTCTGAACGCTGTACTCAGATTATTGCATGGTTTGCTTTCTCCATAAAGCTTTTTTGAAATCTGACACAGCGGTTGCATTAAGGAGAAGCGTATCTATAATTCCATGCATAATAGTTGTATCTTTTATCAATGTTTATCATGAGGTTTTCTGTAAATTGATGTCTCTCTCTGCAAAATCACTGGATGTTTTGTAACTACTAAACATAACGCGCCAATGTAAACTCAGATGTTTGTATATAAATATGAACTTTATCGAAAGAAACATACATGTATTGTGTAACATGAAGTCCTATGAGTGTCATCTGATGAAGATCATCAAAGGTTAGTGATTCATTTTATCTCTATTTCTGCTTTTTGTGACTCCTCCTAGACAGGTTAAGTAGTTTTTTGGTGGTATCTGTACTTTACTTCACTAATTATATGTTTGAAAACTTTTACATCACTACATTCCTAAAGAAAATTAGATTATTTTTACTCCACATATTTTTCCTGACACCCAAAAGTTACATTTTGACAGAAAAATGGTCTAACACACTTATCAAGAGAACATCCCTGGTAATCCCTACTACCTCTGATCTGGAGGACTCACTAAACAGAGAACAACCCTGGTCATCCCTACTACCTCTGATCTGGAGGAATCACTAAACAGAGAACATCCCTGGTATTCCCTACTACCTCTGATCTGGAGGACTCACTAAACAGAGAACAACCCTGGTCATCCCTACTGCCTCTGATCTGGAGGAATCACTAAACAGAGAACATCCCTGGTCATCCCTACTGCCTCTGATCTGGAGGACTCACTAAACAGAGAACGTCCCTGGTCATCCCTACTGCCTCTGATCTGGAGGACTCACTAAACAGAGAACGTCCCTGGTCATCCCTACTGCCTCTGATCTGGAGGACTCACTAAACAGAGAATGCTTTCTTTGTAAATGATGTCTGAGTGATGGAGTGTGCCCCTGGCTATCTGTAAATGATGTCTGGGTGTTGGAGTGTGCCCCTGGCTATCTGTAAATGATGTCTGAGTGTTGTAGTGTGCCTCTGGCTATCTGTAAATAATGTATGAGTGTTGGAGTGTGCCCCTGGCTATCTGTAAATGATGTCTGAGCGTTGGAGTGCGCCCCTGGCTATCTGTAAATGATGTCTGAGCATTGGAGTGCGCCCCTGGCTATCTGTAAATTATGTCTGAGCGTTGGAGTGCGCCCCTGGCTATCTGTAAATGATGTCTGAGTGTTGGAGTGTGCCCCTGGCTATCTGTAAATGATGTCTGAGTGTTGGAGTGTGCCCCTGGCTATCTGTAAATGATGTCTGAGCATTGGAGTGTGCCCCTGGCTATCTGTAAATGATGTCTGAGCGTTGGAGTGCGCCCCTGGCTATCTGTAAATGATGTCTGAGTGTTGGAGTGTGCCCCTGGCTATCTGTAAATTGAATAAACAAAATGGTGCCGTCTAGTTTGCTTATTATAAGGAAATTGATATAGACACACATCGAGGTGGAACTACACACAGTGATGACACTAAATGGCACCCCATCTAATGTAGTGCACTATATAGGGAATAGGGATCCGGTCTATAGTAGTGCACTATGTAGGGAATAGGGTACCAGTCCTGGTCTAAAGTAGTGCACTGTATAGGGAATAGGGTGCCATTCAGGATGCACACTAAAAAGAAAGCAAGAAAGCGTGTTTATTTACGTTGCTGAATTCCTGAAGTTGTTGCAATTCGACAGGGTCAAGTCTTGCTGAGACAGAGAGACAGAGAGAGCGAGACAGAGAGAGAGAGAGAGAGAGAGCGAGAGAGAGAGAGAGAGAGACAGAGAGAGACAGAGAGAGAGAGACAGAGACAGACAGAGAGAGCGAGACAGACAGAGAGAGAGAGAGCGAGAGAGAGAGAGAGAGAGAGAGAGAGACAGAGAGACAGAGAGAGAGAGAGAGAGAGAGAGAGAGAGAGAGAGAGACACAGAGAGACAGAGAGAGAGAGACAGAGACAGACAGAGAGAGCGAGACAGACAGAGAGAGAGAGAGCGAGAGAGAGAGAGAGAGAGAGAGAGAGACAGAGAGAGCGAGACAGAGAGACACAGAGAGACACAGAGAGAGAGAGAGAGAGACAGAGAGAGAGAGACAGAGAGACAGAGACAGAGACAGAGACAGAGAGTGAGAGTGAGAGAGAGAGAGAGAGAGCAATGAACCAGGGTACAACAACTGTCCTCACTCTATTAAGTCCATAATAGTTATCTGAGCTATACTGAGAACAATGTAACAGGGTACCAGCAATGTCAGACGCTCTCATCCAGAGTTACTCAAAATAACTTTGATTTATAGAAACGGTCTGAAACATGTCAAATCATTACACATCAACTACATGTTTCTGTCAGAGCGACAAAACTTGGGCTTGTGGTACAGTGCCATGGGAATTAGGACCCACATGTCAGTCTGATGGCACCAGGAACAGGAAATGGATGGAACAAAGAGAGGAAGTAAGAGCAGTTAACCTCCCATGTTAGTCAGACAGCCATTACCACATTAAAGGTGATGGAAAAATACAAGATAATGTACTCACCTATTATAATGTCGTTCATAATGAAGTCATGTTTAATTCATAATATGATAATAATAATTATGTAATACCTTATCGTTCATAATGAAATCATGTTTAATTCATAACATAATATGATAATAATTATTGTTATTTCTTACAAGTTAAATTTACATTGATATGTTTTCATTGATAAAGAAAAGCCACCGTTCGCTGCTTAACATAATCAATAATGTGTCTTAACATAATCAATAATGTGTCTTAACATAATCAATGTGTCTTAACATAATCAATAATGTGTCTTAACATAATCAATAATGTGTCTTAACATAATCAATAATGTGTCTTAACATAATCAATAATGTGTCTTAACATAATCAATAATGTGTCTTAACATAATCAATAATGTGTCTTAACATAATCAATAATGTGTCTTAACATAATCAATGTGTCTTAACATAATCAATAATGTGTCTTAACATAATCAATAATGTGTCTTAACATAATCAATAATGTGTCTTAACATAATCAATCATGTGTCTTAACATAATCAATCATGTGTCTTAACATAATCAATCATGTGTCTTAACATAATCAATAATGTGTCTTAACATAATCAATCATGTGTCTTAACATAATCAATCATGTGTCTTAACATAATCAATCATGTGTCTTAACATAATCAATCATGTGTCTTAACATAATCAATCATGTGTCTTAACATAATCAATAATGTGTCTTAACATAATCAATCATGTGTCTTAACATAATCAATCATGTGTCTTAACATAATCAATCATGTGTCTTAACATAATCAATAATGTGTCTTAACATAATCAATCATGTGTCTTAACATAATCAATAATGTGTCTTAACATAATCAATAATGTGTCTTAAAGTAATGTAATAACACATCTTGTGGTAATGTATCAATTTTCTTCATCGTTTACATTATTGGCTAATGACGAATCAACGGAGGAAACAGAAATGATAACGAGGAAAACCCCCTGACCAATGAAACCACAAGAAGCTTCCTTTTTCTTCAACCTTTTCCCATAAAGCAAGAGGTTTCTCTGAGGTAACCCAAGGTTGAGATTGCTACCAAAAGCACTGTTCGTTTTCTGAAATCAACCCTACATGATATACCATCTAGTCAGGGTCTGACCTGGGACACCAGGTGAGTGGACTTTCTGACCAATCAGTGACATTTATCAATCAATCAATTCACCACAAGGAAGAAAATATAGAACTGTACCTCTTACACCCGTTCACCTCTGACCCCTGACCCCTGACCCATTACCTCTGAAGATGACGCCACACAGAGGGTCACTAAGGCGACCATCCTTCTCCCGCAGATTGCTGGCCCGTTGGATAACACACCTCAGCATGGTGCCGCCGTGGCAACACACCTGGCAAAGCACCCGGCGACGGTGATGACCCAAGCAACGATCACCAGTGACAATCCCACAGTTAAAACCCCCCCGGGGGTAACCAAACTGTTACTGCTCTCCCAGGAGAGGAGAACGTCTTGACATCTCTCTCACACACACACCGTCTCCGTAATGTGTATATGAAGGTGTGTGTGTGGTACTTAGGCACCAAGTCCCAAGTGTAGAGCTTCCGTTCAACGTTAAAGAGTCTTCCACTGCCTTTCCTACCCGGTGTCTCAAGATATCTCCTTTTCACTGTCCCAAACACACAGACCGCCAGCGAGCAGGGACACACACACTTGTAGGAATGAATTACCCCCCCCCCCCCCCACCCCAGCTCCAGCATCACACAAAGGAAATCTCAACATTTCCTGCTCTCTCTTCCTCCCTCTCTTCCTATATATCTCTCTCCCTCTCACTGTCTCTCTCTCTGTGTCTCTCTCCCTCTCCCTGTCTCTCTCTCTGTCTCTCTCTCTCTGTGTGTCTCTCTCACTCTCCCTGTCTCTCTCTCTCTGTGTGTCTCTCTCTCTCTCTGTGTCTCCGTGTCTCTGTGTCTCCCAGAAACAGCTGGATTTGGACATTGATCAGAAGGGATGTTTAGTTCAGCATGTTTAGAGGATGATCGAACACAGATCTAGGATCAGCCAGACAATACCCATAAAAAACTAAGAGGTATATAGTTAGCATAGACATGTAAAAAGTTGTACCAAAAGCGCACACAATGACAATAACAACACAGACCATATATCCCCTGTGTGTTCACAAAGGGACATTCACAACTTTATCTTCCTATTCCACTTCCCAGATCAGGTCAGAAGACAGCTGGGCGATTCCTGACTCATACAAAGCAGTGTGACACAAACACATAGTAGCAACACACAGTATCTGAAACACTCAACCAGACAGTCTCAACCAGACAGCGCCCCCTACAGTATCAACCAGACAGCGCCCCCTACAGTATCCACCAGACAGCGCCCCCTACAGTATCAACCAGACAGCGCCCCCTACAGTCTCAACCAGACAGCGCCCCCTACAGTCTCAACCAGACAGCACCACCTAGTCTCAACCAGACAGCGCCCCCTACAGTATCAACCAGACAGTCTCAACCAGACAGCATCACCTACAGTCTCAACCAGACAGTCTCAACCAGACAGCATCACCTACAGTCTCAACCAGACAGCGCCCCCTAGAGTCTCAACCAGACAGTCTCAACCAGACAGCATCACCTACAGTCTCAACCAGACAGCGCCCCCTAAATCTCAACCAGACAGCAACCCCTACAGTCTCAATCAGACAGCGCCCCCTACAGTCTCAACCAGACAGCACCCCCTACAGTCTCAACCAGACAGCACCCCCTACAGTCTCAACCAGACAGCGCCGACTACAGTCTCAACCAGACAGCGCCCCCTACAGTCTCAACCAGACAGTCTCAACCAGACAGCACCCCCTACAGTCTCAACCAGACAGCACCCCCTACAGTCTCAACCAGACAGCGCCGACTACAGTCTCAACCAGACAGCGCCCCCTACAGTCTCAACCAGACAGTCTCAACAAGACAGCACCCCCTACAGTCTCAACCAGACAGCACCCCCTACAGTCTCAACCAGACAGCGCCGACTACAGTCTCAACCAGACAGCGCCCCCTACAGTCTCAACCAGACAGTCTCAACCAGACAGCGCCCCCTACAGTCTCAATAAGACAGCGCCCCCTGCAGTCTCAATAAGACAGCACCCTCTACAGTCTCAACCAGACAGCGCCCCCTACAGTCTCAACCAGACAGCGCCCCCTACAGTCTCAACCAGGCAGCGCCCCCTACAGTCTCAACCAGACAGCGCCCCCTACAGTCTCAACCAGACAGCGCCCGCTACAGTCTCAACCAGACAGCGCCCCCTACAGTCTCAACCAGACAGTCTCAACCAGACAGCACCACCTACAGTCTCAACCAGACAGCGCCCCCTACAGTCTCAACCAGACATCACCCCCTACAGTCTCAACCAGACAGCGCCCCCTACAGTCTCAACCAGACAGTGTCCCCTACAGTCTCAACCAGACAGCGCCCCCTACAGTCTCAACCAGACAGCACCACAGCGCCCCTACAGTCTCAACCAGCGCCCCCTACAGCGACAGCGCCCCCTACAGTCTCAACCAGACAGCGCCCCCTACAGTCTCAACCAGACAGCACCACCTAGTCTCAACCAGACAGCGCCCCCTACAGTCTCAATCAGACAGCGCCCCCTACAGTCTCAATCAGACAGCGCCCCCTACAGTCTCAATCAGACAGCGCCCCCTAGAGTCTCAACCAGACAGCGCCCCCTACAGTCTCAAGCAGACAGCGCCCCCTACAGTCTCAACCAGACAGCGCCCCCTACAGTCCCAACCAGACAGCGCCCCCTGCAGTCTAAACCAGACAGTCTCAACCAGACAGCGCCCCCTACAGTCTCAACCAGACAGCGCCCCTGCAGTCTCAACCAGACAGTCTCAACCAGACAGCGCCCCCTACAGTCTCAAGCAGACAGCGCCCCCTACAGTCCCAACCAGACAGCGCCCCCTACAGTCTCAACCAGACAGCACCACAGCACCACCTAGTCTCAACCAGACAGCACCACAGCACCACCTAGTCTCAACCAGACAGCGCCCCCTACAGTCTCAATCAGACAGCGCCCCCTACAGTCTCAATCAGACAGCGCCCCCTACAGTCTCAATCAGACAGCGCCCCCTAGAGTCTCAACCAGACAGCGCCCCCTACAGTCTCAAGCAGACAGCGCCCCCTACAGTCTCAACCAGACAGCGCCCCCTACAGTCCCAACCAGACAGCGCCCCCTGCAGTCTAAACCAGACAGTCTCAACCAGACAGCGCCCCCTACAGTCTCAACCAGACAGCGCCCCTGCAGTCTCAACCAGACAGTCTCAACCAGACAGCGCCCCCTACAGTCTCAAGCAGACAGCGCCCCCTACAGTCCCAACCAAACAGCGCCCCCTACAGTCTCAACCAGACAGCGCCCCCTACAGTCGCGCCCCCTACAGTCTCAACCAGACAGCGCCCCCTACAGTCTCAACCAGACAGCACCACAGCACCACCTAGTCTCAACCAGACATAGCAATTTAGACATGAAAACAGAAAACAAGCCACTCTTTATGTTTCTACTATTAGACATGACCAGGCTACACCACTAGTTGTGAACATCATAACAACAGCATCGTAGAATCATGTCGCTGTATGGGTCTGGCTGTGATCGATCACCGTGGTAACGCTGGGTATCGCCGTGGTAACAGATCACAGTCATGATGCAGCATTTTTTTTTTATGGACTGGTGTCTGGTTCGTATCACCGGTGTTGTATGCATAAGCACAGACACACACACACACACACACACACACAATCGAGAAGCATACAATAATACAAAGCTTTATAAAAACATATTTTTTCCCCCCAGGAATGTGTGACATTTAGGGCAGAGACAACACGAGCAGTGTGTGTGTGTGTGTGTGTGTGTGTGTGTGTGTGTGTGTGTGTGTGTCAGGGAGAGAGGAGGGGGGGATTGGGCGAGAGAACAAGAGAGAGAGTAAGAGAGAGGAGAGGCCACCGTAGGCAGACCTGGCTCTCAAGAGAAGACAGGCTATGTGCACACTGAGGTGAAAACTGAGCTGCACTTCCTAACCTCCTGTCAAAGGTTTGACCATAAAGACGCATCTTTACCTCAGATTACACAGATTCACAAAGAATTCCAAAACAAACCCAATTTTGATAAACTCCCATATCTACTGGGTGAAATACCACAGTGTTCCATCACAGCAGCAAGATTTGTGACCTGTTGCCACAAGAAAAGGTCAACCAGTGAAGAACAAACACCATTGTAAATACAACCCATATTTATGTTTATTTATTTTCCCTTTTGTACTTTAACTATTTGTACATCGATACAACACTTTATATACATAATATTACATTTTAAATGTCTTTATTCTTTTGGAACTTTTGTGAGTGTTATGTTTACTATTCATTTTTGTTGTTTATTTCACTTATGTTTATATCTACTTCACTTGCTTTGACAATGTTAACACATGTTTCCCATACCCTTAAGTTGAAATAGAAAATTAAGAGTGAGAAGACAGACAGACGGACAGACGGACAGACGGACAGACGGGACAGACGGGACAGACGGGACAGACGGGACAGACAGGACAGACAGGACAGACAGACAGGTTCTCCAATAGAACGTGTTCCAGCAGAATGTTTAAGATAGACTGCGGTGTTCACTCATTAGATGGTTCTCCAATAGAACGTGTTCCAGCAGAATGTTTAAGATAGACTGCGGTGTTCACTCATTAGATGGTTCTCCAATAGAACGTGTTCCAGCAGAATGTTTAAGATAGACTGCGGTGTTCACTCATTAGATGGTTCTCCAATAGAACGTGTTCCAGCAGAATGTTTAAGATAGACTGCGGTGTTCACTCATTAGATGGTTCTCCAATAGAACGTGTTCCAGCAGAATGTTTAAGATAGACTGCGGTGTTCACTCATTAGATGGTTCTCCAATAGAACGTGTTCCAGCAGAATGTTTAAGATAGACTGCGGTGTTCACTCATTAGATGGTTCTCCAATAGAACGTGTTCCAGCAGAATGTTTAAGATAGACTGCGGTGTTCACTCATTAGATGGTTCTCCAATAGAACGTGTTCCAGCAGAATGTTTAAGATAGACTGCGGTGTTCACTCATTAGATGGTTCTCCAATAGAACGTGTTCCAGCAGAATGTTTAAGATAGACTGCGGTGTTCACTCATTAGATGGTTCTCCAATAGAACGTGTTCCAGCAGAATGTTTAAGATAGACTGCGGTGTTCACTCATTAGATGGTTCTCCAATAGAACGTGTTCCAGCAGAATGTTTAAGATAGACTGCGGTGTTCACTCATTAGATGGTTCTCCAATAGAACGTGTTCCAGCAGAATGTTTAAGATAGACTGCGGTGTTCACTCATTAGATGGTTCTCCAATAGAACGTGTTCCAGCAGAATGTTTAAGATAGACTGCGGTGTTCACTCATTAGATGGTTCTCCAATAGAACGTGTTCCAGCAGAATGTTTAAGATAGACTGCGGTGTTCACTCATTAGATGGTTCTCCAATAGAACGTGTTCCAGCAGAATGTTTAAGATAGACTGCGGTGTTCACTCATTAGATGGTTCTCCAATAGAACGTGTTCCAGCAGAATGTTTAAGATAGACTGCGGTGTTCACTCATTAGATGGTTCTCCAATAGAACGTGTTCCAGCAGAATGTTTAAGATAGACTGCGGTGTTCACTCATTAGATGGTTCTCCAATAGAACGTGTTCCAGCAGAATGTAAGTACTCAGTACTTTGTTGAAGCACCTTTGGCAGCGATTACAGCCTTGTGTCTTCTTGGGTATGAGATCTCTTTGTCATCAACTATTACAGTACGATTGACCTTTCATCAAAATCCTTTAAGTTCCTCGGGTGGTTCTGCAACAGCCAGAACCTCTCTTCAACCTATACTGGTCTATTGGAGGGACTTCAGGTCCCTAAAGAGAGGAACATAGAACCTCTATTCAACCTATACTGGTCTATTGGAGGGACTTCAGGTCCCTAAAGAGAGGAACACAGAACCTCTCTTCAACCTATACGGGTCTATTGGAGGGACTTCAGTCCAGGTCCCTAAAGAGAGGCAAAGGTTGTACCTGTTTTTTCAGCGAGGAAAAAAAAAACTTAAAACAAACCAATTTAAAACATGAAACAGTGTTCATTTTCAATTTACAATTCTAATTGTAACTTTTTCTTCTGCCCTCAATGCTTAATCCCTTTGGAAAATACAGGTGCACCATTTAGAGTAAATCTGTCTGTTTTGTATATCAGCCAGTATTATTTTTAGTCTGTAGTTAATTTAGTTTAGTTTAACCTGTCAGTATGAGTAGAAAGCACAGAATATTCATTTTAGAGATGTGAGAGATAGAGTCTGTCATCTTTTCCTCTGTCAAGATTGTGTGACTCAAAAAAATATAAAAATAAAGCACTTCCTCATCTCTCACCTCAATTATGTTTTTATTTTACTGAGTCACCATAATGATGTACTGGTACCAACGATAACACCTGTTGCAGCCGGACAACCCCCCTCACAAACTGAAACCAGACTCCTCTTCCTCTCTCTCTCTCTCTCTCTTATTCTCTCCCTCAAACTGAAACCCCTCTCTCTCTCTCCCTAATTCTCTCCCTCAAACTGAAACCTGTCTCTCTCTCTCTCCCTTATTCTCTCCTTCAAACTGAAACCTCTCTCTCTATCTCTCTCCCTTATTCTCTCCTTCAAACTGACACCTCCCTCTCTCATTCTCTCCCTCAAACTGAAACCTCTCTCTCCCTCCCTTATTCTCTCCCTCAAACTGAAACCTCTCTCTCTCCCTTATTCTCTCCTTCAAACTGAAACCTCTCTCTCTCTCTCTTATTCTCTCCTTCAAACTGAAACCTGTCTCTCTCTCTCTCTCCCTTATTCTCTCCCTCCCTTATTCTCTCCCTCAAACTGAAACATCTCTCTCCCTCCCTTATTCTCTCCTTCAAACTGAAACCTCTCTCCCTCCCTTATTCTCTCCCTCAAACTGAAACCTGTCTCTCTCTCTCTCCCTCCCTTATTCTCTCCCTCAAACTGAAACATCTCTCTCTCCCTTATTCTCTCCCTCAAACTGAAACCTCTCTCTCCCTTATTCTCTCTCTCTCTCCATTTTGTTATGTTAGTCTTATTCTAAAACGGATTCAATTGTCCCCCCCCCCCCTCATTCTACACACAATACCCCATAATGACAAAGCAAAAAAAAAGAGTGACATTTCTGCAAAAATATTTTTTATTGAAATATCACATTTACATAAGTATTCAGACCCTTTACTCATTACTTTGTTGAATCACCTTTAGCAGTGATTACAGACTCAAGTCTTCTTGGGTATGAAGCTACAAGCTTGGCACACCTGTATTTGGGAGGTTTCTCCCATTCTTCTCTGCCGATCCTCTCAAGCTCTGTCTGGTTGGATGGGGAGCGTTGCTGCACGGCTATTTTCAGGTCTCCAGAGATGTTTGATCAGGTTCAAGTCGGGGCTCCGGCTGGGCCACCTCAAGGACATTCAGAGGCTTGTCCTGAAGCCACTCCTACCTTGTTTTGGCTGTGTGCTTAGGGTGGTTGTCCTGTTGGAAGGTGAACCTTCGCCCCACTGTGAGGTCCGGAGTGCACTGGAACAGGTTTTCATCAAGGATCTCTCTGTACTTTGCTCTGTTCATCTTTGCCTCGATCATGACTAGTCTCTTAGTCCCTACTGCTGAAAAACATCCCCACAGCATGATGCTGCCACCACCATGCTTCACCGTAGGGAGGGTGCCAGGTTTCTGTCAGATGTGACTCTTGGCATTCAGGCCAAAGAGTTCAATCTTGGTTTCATCAGACCAGACAAATCTTGTTTCTCATGGTCTGAGAGTCTTTAGGTGCCTTTTGGCAAACTCCAAGCGGGCTGTCATGTGCCTTTTACTGAGGAGTGGCTTCCATCTGGCCACTCTACCATAAAGGCCTAATTGGTGGAGTGCTGCAGGGATGGTTGTCCTTCTGGAAGGTTTTTCCATCTCCACAGAGGAACTCTAGAGCTCTGTCAGAGTGACCATCAGGTTCTTGGTCACCTCCCTGACCAAAGCCCTTCTCTACCGATTGCTCAGTACGGCTGGGCGGCCAGCTCTAGGAAGAGTCTTGGTGGTTCCACACTTCTTCCATTTAAGAATGGAGGCCGCTGTGTCCTTGGGGACCATCAATATTGCTGAAATGTTTTGATACACTTCCCCAGATCTGTTCTTTTACACCGGTCTCTGGGCTCTACTGACAATTCCTCTGACCTCATGGCTTGTTTCTTGCTCTGACATGCACTGTCAACTGTGGGACCTTATGTAGACAGGTGTGTGCCTTTCCAAATCATGTCCAATCAACTCAATTTACCACAGGTGGTCTCCAATCAAGTTGTAGAAACATATCAAGGATGATCATTGGAAACAGGATGCAACTGACCTCAATTTGAGTCTCATAGCAAAGGGTCAGAATACTTATGTAAATACTGAAGGCACTCTAGAAGCTGGTTATCTCCCTCACCAGCTTTAAGCACCAGCTATCAGAGCAGCTCACAGATTACTGCACCTGTACATAGCCCATCTATAATTTAGCCCAAACAACTACCTCTTTCCCTACTGTATTTATTTATTTTGCTCCTTTGCACCACATTATTTCTCTCTACTTTCTTTCACTGCAATCTACCATTCCAGTGTTTTACTTGCTATATTGTATTTACTTTGCCACCATGGCCTTTTTTTGCCTTTACCTCCCTTATCTCACCTCATTTGCTCACATCGTATATAGACTTGTTTATACTGTATTATTGACTGTATGTTTGTTTTACTCCATGTGTAACTCTGTGTTGTTGTTTGTGTCAAACTGCTTTGCTTTATCTTGGCCAGGTCGCAGTTGTAAATGAGAACTTGTTCTCAACTGGCCTACCTGGTTAAATAAAGGTGTTCTCAACTGGCCTACCTGGTTAAATAAAGGTGTTCTCAACTAGCCTACCTGGTTAAATAAAGGTGTTCTCAACTGGCCTACCTGGTTAAATAAAGGTGTTCTCAACTAGACTACCTGGTTAAATAAAGGTGTTCTCAACTGGCCTACCTGGTTAAATAAAGGTGTTCTCAACTGGCCTACCTGGTTAAAATAAATAAATAAATAAATAAATAAAAAGAAGCTAAGATTTGAAGGTTGGCTTTTTTTCTACACAAAAAAAAAAACAGATTGCGTCGTTCAGTAAGAAGCAGATTATTCATTTAACCTTTTTATAAAAGTGAAGCTGCTACTTCTCTTCAGCCGTTTTAAATCAGCTTCCTGCTTTGCTATACAATCAGAGTGTAGTTGTGACACAGCCAGGTCAGCTGTCTGGGCAATAGCAAACGTAACAGTATCATTCACATGGAGATTAAAGTTGACCATTTTACCAGATTGTTAAAGATTTGGGAGGAAACCTTCATCAGCAGACTTTAGGTTATCTACAAAACTAACAATGTTAAAGTACAAATAGAGTGATAAAGGTTGAGAAGGAGAGAGAGAGAGAGAGAGAGAGAGCTAGAGAGAGGTTTCCGTTTGAGGGAGAGAATAAGGGAGGGAGAGAGAGAGAGGAAGAGGAGTCTGGTTTCAGTTTGAGGGAGAGAATAAGGGAGAGAGAGAGAGGAAGACGAGTCAGGTTTCAGTTTGTGAGGGGGGTTGTCCTGCTGCAGCATGCCGTGGTGTTATCGTCGGTACCAGTTTGTGAGGGAGGTTGTCCTGCTGCAGCATGCCGTGGTGTTATCGTCGGTACCAGGTCATCATTAAGATTTAAATTGACACAGTCCCGCTTTAAATGTCGTTCAGCTTATAGCGGCTTCGTAGAGCCTTCATAGTGTCTTCATAAGCACTACATAAGTGTTACAAAGTATCTATAAACGTATGTCATTCTTTTAAAAGGGTTTGTAAATGTGGCATAACCCACTATGTCACTATGTTATAAAGGGTGACGTTGTGCTGAAGGATGGCAAACCATCTGCTGTGATAAAACCATCTGCTGTGATAAAACCATCTGCTGTGATAAAACCATCTGCTGTGATAAAACCATTTGCTGTGATAAAACCATCTGCTGTGATAAAACCATCTGCTGTGATAAAACCATTTGCTGTGATAAAACCATTTGCTGTGATAAAACCATCTGCTGTGATAAAACCATCTGCTGTGATAAAACCATTTGCTGTGGTAAAACCATTTGCTGTGATAAAACCATTTGCTGTGGTAAAACCATATGCTGTGATAAAACCATTTGCTGTGATAAAACCATTTGCTGTGATAAAAACCATTTGCTGTGATAAAACCATTTGCTGTGATAAAACCATTTGCTGTGATAAAACCATTTGCTGTGATAAAAACCATTTGCTGTGATAAAAACCATTTGCTGTGATAAAACCATTTGCTGTGATAAAACCATTTGCTGTGATAAAACCATTTGCTGTGATAAAACCATTTGCTGTGATAAAACCATTTGCTGTGATAAAAACCATTTGCTGTGATAAAACCATTTGCTGTGATAAAAACCATTTGCTGTGATAAAAACATAGTATTGTTTTTCCCATCTGGCCACTCTACCAGCAATAATAATTTTGCACGCCCAATTTTTCAGTTTTTGATTTGTTAAAAAAGTTTTAAATATCCAATAAATGTCATTCCACTTCATGATTGTGTCCCACTTGTTGTTGATTCTTCACAAAAAAATACAGTTTTATATCTTTATGTTTGAAGCCTGAAATGTGGCAAAAGGTCGCAAAGTTCAAGGGGGCCGAATACTTTCGCAAGGCACTGTAAAAGCAAATTTACCAAGCTCAGTGGAGACCCTAGGAACCTCAAGAGTTAACCAATCCTTTGAGGAGGTTAGACAAGTCCGTGTCTATACTTCAACAGCAAAGTTAGATAAGACAGAAGTTTATGAAGTTGAGCAACTACTTGTTTTTTGTAAACAAACAAAAAAGGAATACAGTAGATATCTACTTGTTTTTTTTTAAATCACCTTTTGGAAGAGAGGTAAAACACGTCTTTAATGTTTATTTGTTTTAGCTGTTGGTGAAAATTCCCTAATCGTTAATACATTTGTATTTAAATCATTTCATCTTTATGGATGTGGTATGAACGACCAAATGAGTCTGACTTTAAATGAAGTACACCGTCGTGCAGTATAGAGTCTTTATGGATGTGGTATGAACGACTAAATGAGTCTGACGTTAAAATAAGTATTACAGGACACTACACTACGGGTAAATAAATGGGTTATTATCCTTCTCTTCATTTACGAAGGATTTGTCATGATCCACTAGTTACTGTAGGATGTGAGAGCTATTCACATGGGTTGATGGAACTGCAAAGCTTTTGTGTGTGTGTGTGTGTGTGTGTGTGTAGTCTGTCTGTCTGTCTGTCTGTCTGTGTGTGTGTGTGTGTGTGTGTGTGTGTGTCAGAACCAAGATGGTTTGGACAAGTCCAACCCGAGACAACTGAACCAGGTGTTCCTCCTCTGTTCCCACGGAGACCAGGGCTTGATTACAACCTGTTACCATGGTGACATCATTTTGTGGCTGATCTTTCAGTGGGGGGAGTGGTTGAATGTGACGTTACAGACCTGACTGGGCCCAACACCACAGTATGGCTCGTTATATTGTGACTGGGCCCAACACCACGGTATGGCTCGTTATAATGTGACTGGGCCCAACACCACGGTATGGCTCGTTATATTGTGACTGGGCCCAACACCGCGATATGGCTCGTTATATTGTGACTGGGCCCAACACCACGGTATGGCTCGTTATATTGTGACTGGGCCCAACACCACGGTATGGCTCGTTATATTGTGACTGGGCCCAACACCACGGTATGGCTCGTTATAATGTGACTGGGCCCAACACCACGGTATGGCTCGTTATATTGTGACTGGGCCCAACACCACGGTATGGCTCGTTATATTGTGACTGGGCCCAACACCACGGTATGGCTCGTTATAATGTGACTGGGCCCAACACCACGGTATGGCTCGTTATATTGTGACTGGGCCCAACACCACGGTATGGCTCGTTATATTGTGACTGGGCCCAACACCACGGTATGGCTCGATATATTGTGACTGGGCCCAACACAACGGTATGGCTCGTTATATTGTGACTGGGCCCAACACCACGGTATGGCTCGTTATATTGTGACTGGGCCCAACACCACGGTATGGCTCGTTATATTGTGACTGGGCCCAACACCACGGTATGGCTCGTTATATTGTGACTGGGCCCAACACCACGGTATGGCTCGTTATATTGTGACTGGGCCCAACACCACGGTATGGCTCGTTATAATGTGACTGGGCCCAACACCACGGTATTGCTCGTTATATTGTGACTGGGCCCAACACCGCGACGGTATGGCTCGTTATATTGTGACTGGGCCCAACACCACGGTATGGCTCGTTATATTGTGACTGGGCCCAACACCACGGTATGGCTCGTTATATTGTGACTGGGCCCAACACCACGGTATGGCTCGTTATATTGTGACTGGGCCCAACACCACGGTATGTGCTCGTTATATTGTGACTGGGCCCAACACCACGGTATGGCTCGTTATATTGTGACTGGGCCCAACACCACGGTATGGCTCGTTATATTGTGACTGGGCCCAACACCACGGTATGGCTCGTTATATTGTGACTGGGCCCAACACCACGGTATGGCTCGTTATATTGTGACTGGGCCCAACACCACGGTATGGCTCGTTATATTGTGACTGGGCCCAACACCACGGTATGGCTCGTTATATTGTGACTGGGCCCAACACCACGGTATGGCTCGTTATATTGTGACTGGGCCCAACACCACGGTATGGCTCGTTATATTGTGACTGGGCCCAACACCACGGTATGGCTCGTTATAATGTGACTGGGCCCAACACCACGGTATGGCTCGTTATATTGTGACTGGGCCCAACACCACGGTATGGCTCGTTATATTGTGACTGGGCCCAACACCACGGTATGGCTCGTTATATTGTGACTGGGCCCAACACCACGGTATGGCTCGTTATATTGTGACTGGGCCCAACACCACGGTATGGCTCGTTATATTGTGACTGGGCCCAACACCACGGTATGGCTCGTTATATTGTGACTGGGCCCAACACCACGGTATGGCTTGTTATATTGTGACTGGGCCCAACACCACGGTATGGCTCGATATATTGTGACTGGGCCCAACACCACGGTATGGCTCGTTATATTGTGACTGGGCCCAACACCACGGTATGGCTCGTTATATTGTGACTGGGCCCAACACCACGGTATGGCTCGTTATATTGTGACTGGGCCCAACACCACGGTATGGCTCGTTATATTGTGACTGGGCCCAACACCACGGTATGGCTCGTTATATTGTGACTGGGCCCAACACCACGGTATGGCTCGTTATATTGTGACTGGGCCCAACACCACGGTATGGCTCGTTATATTGTGACTGGGCCCAACACCACGGTATGGCTCGTTATATTGTGACTGGGCCCAACACCACGGTATGGCTCGTTATATTGTGACTGGGCCCAACACCACGGTATGGCTCGTTATATTGTGACTGGGCCCAACACCACGGTATGGCTCGTTATATTGTGACTGGGCCCAACACCACGGTATGGCTCGTTATATTGTGACTGGGCCCAACACCACGGTATGGCTCGTTATATTGTGACTGGGCCCAACACCACGGTATGGCTCGTTATATTGTGACTGGGCCCAACACCACGGTATGGCTCGTTATATTGTGACTGGGCCCAACACCACGGTATGGCTCGTTATATTGTGACTGGGCCCAACACCACGGTATGGCTCGTTATAATGTGACTGGGCCCAACACCACGGTATGGCTCGTTATATTGTGACTGGGCCCAACACCACGGTATGGCTCGTTATATTGTGACTGGGCCCAACACCACGGTATGGCTCGTTATATTGTGTGCATGTTTGTGTACTGAGGGACATGTAACTTTGTTCCAGAATAAATATTCTTTAATCTTCATCAAGGTGTTTCTTTAGGTTGAGGGCTTCATCAAGGTAAGCGTTTCTTGGTTTAAAGGGCACAAACTGAAACTGAACTACTCTCTCTGTCTTTACCTATCTCTCTCTCTCTATATATATATATATATTCATATTCATCTTTACGTCTCTCTCTCTATGCATCTTTAGCTCTCTCTTTACCTCTCTCTCTCTATATATATATATATATATCTTTACCTCTCTCTCTATATATATATATATCTTTACCTCTCTCTATATATATACATATATATCTTTATATCTTTACCTCTCTCTATATATATACATATATATCTTTACCTCTCTGTCTCTCTCTATATATATATATATATATATATATATATATACACAGTGCCTTGCGAAAGTATTCGGCCCCCTTGAACTTTGCGACCTTTTGCCACATTTCAGGCTTCAAACATAAAGATATAAAACTGTATTTTTTTGTGAAGAATCAACAACAAGTGGGACACAATCATGAAGTGGAACGACATTTATTGGATATTTCAAACTTTTTTAACAAATCAAAAACTGAAAAATTGGGCGTGCAAAATTATAGGATTTTTAATGAATTTATTTGCAAATTATGACATAATTTTCTGGAATTTTCCAAGCTGTTTAAAGGCACAGTCAACTTAGTGTATGTAAACTTCTGACCCACTGAAATTGTGATACAGTGAATTATAAGTGAAATAATCTGTCTGGAAACAATTGTTGGAAAAATTACTTGTGTCATGCACAAAGTAGATGTCCTAATCGACTTTCCAAAACTATAGTTTGTTAAAACAAGAAATTTGTGGAGTGGTTGAAAAGCAAGTTATAATGACTCCAACCTAAGTATGTAAACTTCCGACTTCAATTGTATATATATATATATATATATACACATATCTTCACCCCTCCCTCTATCTGTCTCTCTCTCTCTACCTTGCACTAAATGCTGGGCAGCCACATTCATTACTGGTAGTGCATTTCTAAAATTAACTAGAGACAGAAAGAGAGAGAGGAGGGAGAGAGAGAAGGGGGAGAGAGAGAGAGAGGGAGAGAGAAAGACAGAGAGAGAGAGAGAGAGAGAGAGAGAGAGAGAGAGAGAGAGAGAGAGAGAGAGAGAAAGGGAGAGGGAGGGAGAGAGAGAGAGAGAGAGGGAGAGAGAGAGAGAGAGAGAGAAAGGGAGAGGGAGAGAGGGAGAGAAAGAGAGAGAGAGGGGGAGAGAGAAAGACAGAGAAAGGCACAGAGAGAGAGAGGTCCCACTGTGTAAAGTAAACTATAATGATGTATTGGTACTGACTAACACCACGGCATGCTGCAGCAGGACAACCCCCTCAAACTGAAACCTGACTCCTCTTCCTCTCTCTCTCCCTTATTCTCTCCCTCAAACTGAAACCTCCCTCTCTCTCTCCCTTATTCTCTCCCTCAAACTGAAACCTCTCTCTCTCTCCCTTATTCTCTCCCTCGAACTGAAACCTCTCTCTCCCTTATTCTCTCCCTCAAACTGAAACCTCTCAGTCCCTCCCTTATTCTCTCCCTCAAACTGAAACCTCTCTCTCTCTCCCTTATTCTCTCCCTCGAACTGAAACCTCCCTCTCTCTCTCTTATTCTCTCCCTCAAACTGAAACCTCTCTCTCTCTCTCCCTTATTCTCTCCCTCGAACTGAAACCTCTTTCTCCCTCCCTTATTCTCTCCCTCAAACGGAAACCTCTCTCTAGCTCTCTATCTTTATCTCTCTCTCTCTCCTTCTCAACCTTTATCACTCTATTTGTACTTTGACATTGTTTTTTTTTGTAGATAACCTGAAGTCTGCTGATGAAGGTTTCTCCCAAATCAAAATACCCCCCCCCCCCCCACCTTCCCTCTGCACCAAACACCCTTTTCTATTCTCTCTCTCCCTCTCCCTCTCTCTCTCTCCCTCTCCCTCTCTCTCTCTCCCTCTCCCTCCCTCTCTCTCTCTCTCTCTCTGCACCAAACGCCAGAGCACTCTTGTGCCACATTCATTACCAGCAGTGCACTTTTAATAATAACTTCAGCTGCTGGCAGAGGAACATGGGAGAGATATTAAGGTAGAGAGACAGCTAGAGTGAGAAAGAGAAACAAGGGAAGAGACAAATGAAACGCTCCTACTGGTAAAAATGTCTCCTTCTGGCAGCCAGAACCTATACCATTACTGCATGCAGGGACATACACACACACACACACCCCTCCTATCAGTCCTGTTGCATTGCCGTGCCACACACACACACACACACACACACCCCTCCTATCAGTCCTGTTGCATTGCTGTGCCCCACACACACACACACCCCCGCCCTCTTACCTTCATAGACGACTCTGCAGTAGGCATCACTGACGTCATCGTCTTCTGTATGAAGCCTCTCAGCACACAGGATAAAAACTCGCAGCATCGTACACACACACTGTGTAGACCTGCACCGCCCGGCCCGACACACACACACACACCGTCACCTAGCTGCGTTCCTGAACAGAACCTGCTGGAGGTAAGAGAGAAACAGAGGAAGAGTATTCCAAGTCTCTGGCAGTATCCTTACTGTGCACTGTCCACTGAGAGACACAGAGAGAGAGATTGAGACTGTATGGGACTGCTCCTCTGACACACACACACACACACACACCCCCCAACCAGCTGACTTATGGAAAGACACACACACACACACACACACACACACGCGCCAATCCCCAGCTGCCAGTCTCTTAAAGGGCCAGTGGACCCAACGCTCACTCTCTCTCTGTCACGCACGAGCAGAGACACACACAGGCAGTCACATCGATGTTGAAGTTGGTCACCTCACATGCATAAATTATATTTATTATATTATTATATTTAGACAGGGAAACACAAAAATAATATTTTTGTTTCCAGCTAGTATCTCCTTCTCAGAGATCTGTGTATTAAACATAAATAAAGGCTTAATGTTGTCTCTGTAAATATATTGTCTTTAAAATGTATTTAACCTTTATTTAACTAGGCAAGTCAGTTAAAAACAAATTCTTATTTCACAATGACGTCCTACTCCTGGCCAATTGTGCGCCACCCTCTGGGACACCCAATCACAGCTGGTTGGGATACAGCCTGGAATCGAACCAGGGTGTCTGTAGTGACGCCTCTAGCACTGAGAAGCGGTGCCTTAGACCGCTGCGTCACTAGGGAGCACACACACACACACTTTGTAACAACACATTCTCTTTGAAAGGGCAACAGTGTGTGGGGACCAGAAGCGAAAGAATGTGCATGCTGGGACGGTCTGTGAGGGAGACATAGGAACACAAAGACTGAGAGAACAGGGGGATGAGAGGGAGACAGGGGAAACACAAAGACAGAGAGAACAGGGGGATGAGAGGGAGACAGAGGAAACACAAAGACAGAGAGAACAGGGGGATGAGAGGGAGACAGAGGAAACACAAAGACAGAGATAACAGGGGGATGAGAGGCTGAACAGGGGGATGAGAGGGAGACAGAGGAACACAAAGACAGAGAGAACAAGGGGATGAGAGGGAGACAGAGGAACACAAAGACCGAGAGAACAGGGGGATGAGAGGGAGACAGAGGAAACACAAAGACAGAGAGAACAGGGGGATGAGAGGGAGACAGAGGAACACAAAGACAGAGAGAACAGGGGGATGAGAGGGAGACAGAGGAACACAAAGACAGAGAGAACAGGGGGATGAGAGGGAGACAGAGGAAACACAAAGACAGAGAGAACAGGGGGATGAGAGGGAGACAGAGGAACACAAAGACAGAGAGAACAGGGGGATGAGAGGGAGACAGAGGAACACAAAGACAGAGAGAACAGGGGGATGAGAGGGAGACAGAGAAACACAAAGACAGAGAGAACAGGGGGATGAGGGAAACAGAGGAAACACAAAGACAGAGAGAACAGGGGGATGAGAGGGAGACAGAGGAAACACAAAGACAGAGAGAACAGGGGGATGAGAGGGAGACAGAGGAAACACAAAGACAGAGAGAACAGGGGGATGAGAGGCTGAACAGGGGGATGAGAGGGAGACAGAGGAAACACAAAGACAGAGAGAACAGGGGGATGAGAGGGAGACAGAGGAACACAAAGACAGAGAGAACAGGGGGATGAGAGGGAGACAGAGGAAACACAAAGACAGAGAGAACAGGGGGATGAGAGGGAGACAGAGGAAACACAAAGACAGAGAGAACAGGGGGATGAGAGGGAGACAGAGGAACACAAAGACAGAGAGAACAGGGGGATGAGAGGGAGACAGAGGAAACACAAAGACAGAGAGAACCGGGGGATGAGAGGCTGAACAGGGGGATGAGAGGGAGACAGGGAAACACAAAGACCGAGAGAACAGGGGGATGAGAGGCTGAACAGGGGGATGAGAGGGAGACAGAGGAACACAAAGACCGAGAGAACAGGGGGATGAGAGGGAGACAGAGGAACACAAAGACAGAGAGAACAGGGGGATGAGAGGGAGACAGAGAAACACAAAGACCGAGAGAACAGGGGGATGAGAGGGAGACAGAGGAACACAAAGACAGAGAGAACAGGGGGATGAGAGGCTGAACAGGGGGATGAGAGGGAGACAGAGGAACACAAAGACAGAGAGAACAGGGGGATGAGAGGCTGAACAGGGGGATGAGAGGGAGACAGAGGAACACAAAGACAGAGAGAACAGGGGGATGAGAGGCTGAACAGGGGGATGAGAGGCTGAACAGGGGGATGAGAGGGAGACAGAGAAACACAAAGACAGAGAGAACAGGGGGATGAGAGGCTGAACAGGGGGATGAGAGGCTGAACAGGGGGATGAGAGGCTGAACAGGGGGATGAGAGGGAGACAGGGAAAAACAAAGACATAGGCTGAACAGGGGGATGAGAGGCTGAACAGGGGGATGAGAGGCTGAACAGGGGGATGAGAGGGAGACAGGGAAACACAAAGACAGGCTGAACAGGGGGATGAGAGGCTGAACAGGGGGATGAGAGGCTGAACAGGGGGATGAGAGGGAGACAGGGAAACACAAAGACAGAGGCTGAACAGGGCGATGAGAGGGAGACAGGGGGATGAGAGGCTGAACAGGGAGATGAGAGGCTGAACAGGGGGATGAGAGGGAGACAGGGGGATGAGAGGCTGAACAGGGGGATGAGAGGCTGAACAGGGGGATGAGAGGCTGAACAGGGGGATGAGAGGGAGACAGTTTCCTAAAAAGAAGTCAGTGAGTCAATGAAAATGTTTAGTGATGTCACATGACTCTGTTGTGATGGTTGGTTATCTGAGCAGACTCTGTCGTGATGGTTGGTTATCTGAGCGGACTCTGTCGTGATGGTTGGTTATCTGAGCTGACTCTGTAGTGATGGTTGGTTATCTGAGCTGACTCTGTAGTGATGGTTGGTTATCTGAGCTGACTCTGTAGTGATGGTTGGTTATCTGAGCTGACTCTGTAGTGATGGTTGGTTATCTGAGGTGACTCTGTAGTGATGGTTGGTTATCGGAGCTGACTCTGTAGTGATGGTTGGTTATCGGAGCGGACTCTGTCGTGATGGTTGGTTATCGGAGCTGACTGTAGTGATGGTTGGTTATCTGAGCGGACTCTGTCGTGATGGTTGGTTATTGGAGCTGACAAACTGAATCCAACTTCCAGCGATGCATGAGCGTTAGCCACGCTAGTTCCTGGTCCCCCTGTGACACACCGTGTGTTCTGGCTTTAATGGAACTTCCATAGAACTCTCACAAAGTTCCATCATTCTTAGAATGGAATCTGGAACACACAATATAGCAGGATTTCAGAAACATCCGGGGAACTTGTGCTGAGGTTTTACAAGCTGTGTCTCCTAGAAAACAGTTTATTATGGTAGGAAACAACTAACTTAACAGCTATGGGAAATATCATATGCAAGGTATATGAAGCACGGGGTGGCAGCATCATGGTGTGTGGGTGCTTTGCTGCAGGAGGGACTTGTGCACTTCACAAAATAGATGGCATCATGAGGGAGGAAAATGATGTGGATATATTGAAGCAACATCTCAAGACATCAGTCAGGAAGTTAAAGCTTGGTTGCAAATGGGTCTTTCAAATGGACAATGACCCCAAGCGTACTTTCAAAGTTGTGGCAAAATGGCTTAAGGACAACAAAGTCAAGGTATTGGAGTGGCCATCACAAAGCCCTGACATCAAACCTATAGAAAAATTGTTGGCAGAATTGAAAAAACCTGACTCAGTTACACCAGCTCTGTCAGGAGGAATTGGCGAAAATTCAAACAATTTATTGTGGGAAGCTTGTGGAAGGCTACCCGAAACATTTGACCCAAGTTCAACCATTTAAAGGCAATGCTACCGAATACTATCTGAGTGTATGTAAACTTCTGACCCACTGGGAATGCGATGAAATAAATAAAAGCTGAAATAAAACATTCTCTACTATTATTCTGACGTTTCACATTCTTAAAATAAAGTGGTGATCCTAACTGACCTAAAACAGGGAATTTTTACTAGGATTAAACATCAAGAATTGTGAAGAACTGAGTTCAAATGTATTTGGCTAAAGTGTTTGTAAACTTCCGACTTCAACTGTAAATCTATCCATTGAATTAGTTTTATTCCAAAACACTAAACATTAAATTTAAAGATTAAACATTATTGGTAAATGAGCTATTGTGAAGAAGAAAAATAAAAAGTATGATTGGTGTTTGTTAGATTTTAAAACATGTAATTTAACAACTATCACTACATGGGTTTTAATTTCAGAGACAAATAATCAGGTTTTGTTGCAAAACGCTAAATATCCACCTCACTCTGAGGAAAAAAGAGGAAGTAGCATTTTTTGAGAAACTCAAATGTCAAATAATTAAATCATGCATTTCTGACTTACAGATTCGTTCGGAAAAGTATTCAGACCCCATGACTTTCCCCACGTTTTATTAGGTTACAGCCTTATTCTAAATTTAAGATGTTTTTTTTTATTATCAATCTACACACAGTGCCCCATAATTTTTATATTTTTTTATTTCACCTTTATTTAACCAGGTAAGCCAGTTGAGAACAAGTTCTCATTTACACCTGCGACCTGGCCAAGATAAAGCAAAGCAGTTCAACACAAATAATAACAAATGACAAAGCAAAAACAGGGCAAGACATTGTTGCTAATTTATAAATGAATAAAAACTGAAATATCACATTTACATGAGTATTCAAACCCTTCGCTCAGTACTTCAGCACCTTCACCAGCGATTACAGCCTCGAGTCTTCTTGGGTATGACGCTACAAGCTTGGTACACCTGTATTTGGGGAGTTTCTCCCATTCGTCTCTGCAGATCCTCTGAAGCTCTGTCTGGTTGGATGGGGAGCGTCGCTGCACAGCTATTTTCAGGTCTCTCCAGAGATGTTAGATCAGGTTCAAGTCCGGCTCTGGCTGGGCCACTCAAGAACATTTAGAGACATGTCCTGAAGCCACTCCAGCATTCCATAGGGAGGGTGCCAGGTTCCTCCAGACGTGACGCTTGGCATTTAGGCCAAAGAGTTCAATCTCAGTTTCATCAGACCGGAGAATCTTACTTCTCACGGTCAGAGTCTTCAGGTGCCTTTGGGCAAACTCCAGGCGGACTGTCATGTGCCTTTTACTGAGGAGTGGCTTCCGTCTGGCCACTCTACCATAAGACCTGTTTGGTGGAGTGCTGCAGAGATGGTTGTCCTTCTGGAAGGTTCTCCCACCTTGACAGAAGAACTCTGGAGCTCTGTCAGAGGGACCATCAGGTTCTTGGTCACCTCCCTGACCAAAGCCCCTCTCCCGATTGCTCAGTGTGGTCGGCTCTAGGAAGTCTTGCTGGTTCCGAACTTGTGTGTGTTGTCTTGGGAACCTTCCATGCTGCAGAAAGGTTTTGGTACCCTTCCACAGATCACAAATCGTGTCTCAGATCTTTACAGAAAAAATTCACACAGGAATACGCCATCCCATCTGGTTTGCTCTAAGTGGGACTATCATTTGTTTTTCAACAGGACAATGACCCAACACACCTCCAGGCTGTGTCAGGGCTATTTGACCAAGAAGGAGAGTGATGGAGTGCTGCATCAGATGACCTGGCCTCCACGATCACCTGACCTCAACCCAATTGAGATGGTTTGGGATTAGTTATAGATCAGTCCCCCCCCCGTCCATATATTTATTGATCAGTCCCCCCCAGTCCATATAGTTATAGATCAGCCCCCCCCCCCCAGTCCATATAGTTATAGATCAGTTCAGATCAGTTCAGATCAGGAAAACAGCCAACAAGTGCTCAGCGTATGTGGGAACTCCTTCAAGACTTTTAGAAAAGCATTCCAGGTGAAGCTGGTTGAGAATACCAAGAGTGTGCAAAGCTGTCATCAAGGCAAAGGGTGGCTACTTTAAATAATCTAAAATCTCAAATATATTTAGATATGTTTAACACTTTTTTGGGTACTATATGATTCCATATGTGTTATTTCCTAGTTTTGATGTCTTCTCTACTTTTCTACAATGTAGAAAATAGTAAAAATAAAGAAAAACCCTTGAATGAGTAGGTGTGTCCAAACTTCTGACTGGTACTGTATATATGCACTAATGAATGGTGATGTGCTGCTGACCTTGAGACACCAATGTATTGCCATAATCTGTGTGTGTGTGTGTGTGTGTGTCTGTGTGTGTGCTGTGTGTGTGCTGTGTGTGTGTGTGTGTGCTGTGTGTGTGTGTGTGTGTGCTGTGTGTGTGTGTGTCTGTGTGTGTGTGTCTGTGTGTGTGTGTGTCTGTGTGTGTGTGTGTCTGTGTGTGCTGTGTGTGTGTGTGTGTGTGTGTGTGTGCTGTGTGTGTGTGTGCTGTGTGTGTGCTGTGTGTGTGTCTGTGTCTGTGTGTGTGTGCTGTGTGTGTGTGTGCGCGTGTGCTGTGTGTGTGTGTGTGTGCGTGTGCTGTGTGTGTGTGTGTGCGCGTGTGTGTGCGTGCGTTAATGCTTGACTATCCACTCCCAAATCACATCAACAGACACCAAAACATTTTTAACTTCTAATAAAACTCAAATTTATTATTTTCTCCTTGTAAATCTCTGCAGTCTAAAGTTTCTCTAGTTAAATTAAAACATCCAAATCCCACCAAAAAAACACAAACCATCAAACTGTTTTGATACACATTGGGGCCCATATTCACAAAGCCTTTCAGAGGAGGAGGACTGATCCTGGATCAGCCTGTAAGATCATAACTATATGGACTGGGGGGGGGACTGATCTATAACTATATGGACTGGGGGGGGGGGGGGGGGGACTGATCTATAACTATATGGACTGGGGGGGGGGGGGACTGATCTATAACTATATGGACTGGGGGGGGACTGATCTATAACTATATGGACTGATCTATAACTATATGGACTGGGGGGGGGACTGATCTATAACTATATGGACTGGGGGGGGGGGGGACTGATCTATAACTATATGGACTGGGGGGGGACTGATCTATAACTATATGGACTGATCTATAACTATATGGACTGATCTATAACTATATGGACTGGGGGGGGGGGGGACTGATCTATAACTATATGGACTGGGGGGGGACTGATCTATAACTATATGGACTGGGGGGGGGGGGGACTGATCTATAACTATATGGACTGGGGGGGGGGGGGACTGATCTATAACTATATGGACTGGGGGGGGAACTGATCTATAACTATATGGACTGGGGGGGGTCTGATCTATAACTATTTGGACTGGGGGGGGGGGGGAACTGATCTATAACTATATGGACTGGGGGGGGACTGATCTATAACTATATGGACTGGGGGGGGGGGGGACTGATCTATAACTACATGGACTGGGGGGGACGGGGACTGATCTATAACTATATGGACTGGGGGGGGGACTGATCTATAACTATATGGACTGGGGGGGGGGACTGATCTATAACTACATGGACTGGGGGGGGGGGACTGATCTATAACTATATGGACTGGGGGGGGGGGGGGACTGATCTATAACTATATGGACTGGGGTGGGGGGGGGGACTGATCTATAACTATATGGACTGGGGGGGGGGGGGCTGATCTATAACTATATGGACTGGGGGGGGGGACTGATCCTGGGTCAACACTCCTGTACTCAGATCCTCTGTCTCCCCATAGAGTGTCGTATTATGACCAGACTTACAGTTGTTTCAGACACACAAATTAGAAAATATAGATTGATTGAGTTGGGAGTCAAATGGCAGCACTATGGGGCTCTGATCTAAAGTAGTGCACTATGTAGGGAATAGGGCTCTGGTCTAAAGTAGTGCACTATGTAGGGAATAGGGTGCCATTTGGGAAACATCCAGGGTCAAGGGGGTCATTTGGAGACGGAGACGAGGCTAGAACTTCCTGCTTGTTGCTTCTGACGCTTCAGGTAATATTTCTGGAGAGAGAGGGGGAAAGAGAGAAAGAGAGAGGGGGGAAAGAGAGAGAGGGGGGAAAGAGAGAGAGAGGGGGGGAAAGAGAGAGAGGGGGGGGGGGAGAGAGAGAGGGGGGGAGAGAGAGAGAGGGGGGGGAGAGAGAGAGGGGGGAGAGAGAGAGAGAGGGGGAAAGAGAGAGAGAGAGGGGGAAAGAGAGAGAGAAGGGGAAAGAGAGAGAGAGGGGGAAAGAGAGAGAGAAGGGGAAAGAGAGAGAGAGAGAGGGGGAGAGAGAGAGAGAGAGAGAGAGAGAGAGGGGGGAAGAGAGGGAAAGAGAGAGAGAGAGGGGGAAAGAGAGAGAGAGGGGGAAAGAGAGAGAGAGGGGGAAAGAGAGAGAGAGATGGGGAAAGAGAGAGAGAGAGGGGGAAAGAGAGAGAGAGAGAGGGGGAAAGAGAGAAAGAGAGAGGGGGAAAGAGAGAAAGAGAGAGGGGGGAGAGAGAGAGAGGGGGGAGAGAGAGAGAGGGGCGGAGAGAGAGAGAGGGGCGGAGAGAGAGAGAGAGGGGGAGAGAGAGAGAGGGGGAAAGAGAGAGAGAGGGGGAAAGAGAGAGAGAGAGAGAGAGAGAGGGGGAGAGAGAGGGGGAGAGAGAGGGGGGGAGAGAGGGGGGAGAGAGAGGGGGGAGAGAGAGGGGGAGAGAGAGGGGGAGAGAGGGGGAGAGAGGGGGAAGAGAGAGAGAGAGGGGGAAAGAGAGAGAGAGAGAGAGGGGGAGAGAGAGAGAGAGAGAGGGGGAAAGAGAGAGAGAGAGGGGGATAGAGAAAACGAGAGAGGGGGATAGAGAGAGAAAGAGGGGGATAGAGAGAGAACGAGAGAGGGGGGGATAGAGAGAGAACGAGAGAGGGGGGGATAGAGAGAGAACGAGAGAGGGGGGGATAGAGAGAGAACGAGAGAGGGGGGGATAGAGAGAGAACGAGAGAGGGGGGATAGAGAGAGAACGAGAGAGGGGGGGGGATAGAGAGAGAACGAGAGAGGGGGGGGATAGAGAGAGAACGAGAGAGGGGGGGGATAGAGAGAGAACGAGAGAGGGGGGGGGATAGAGAGAGAACGAGAGAGGGGGGGATAGAGAGAGAACGAGAGAGGGGGGGGATAGAGAGAGAACGAGAGAGGGGGGGGATAGAGAGAGAACGAGAGAGGGGGGGATAGAGAGAGAACGAGAGAGGGGGGGGATAGAGAGAGAACGAGAGAGGGGGGGGATAGAGAGAGAACGAGAGAGGGGGGGATAGAGAGAGAACGAGAGAGGGGTGGATAGAGAGAGAGAACGAGAGAGGGGTGGATAGAGAGAGAGAACGAGAGAGGGGTGGATAGAGAGAGAGGGAGGGTGGTGAAAGGTAGAGGTTATTATCATTGTTAGTTGTCCTACAGAACTGGTTATTTACAGGCCTAATAATGAAACCAGTCAATTCCAATGTATCAAACTAACAGGTCTAAAAATATACCTCTAATTTAGATTATTCTCCTTGGCTGCGTCCCCCCCACCCGTCGGTCCGGCCTCCCCCCCCGTCGATCCGGCCTCTCCTCCACCCCACCCGGCCTCCTCTCCTCCTCCAACCCACCAGTAAGTCCGCCCCCCCCCCCGTCAGTCCGCCCCCCCCCCCCCACCCGTCAGTCCGGCCTCCCCCCCCCCGTCGGTCCGGCACCCCCCGTCAGTCCGGCCTCTCCCGCCCCCCCCACGCGTCAGTCCGGCCTCTCCCGCCCCCCCCACGCGTCAGTCCGGCCTCCCCCCGCCCCACCCGTCAGTCCGGCCTCCCCCCGCCCCACCCGTCAGTCCGGCCTCTCCCCCCGCCCCACCCGTCAGTCCGGCCTCTCCCCCCGCCCCACCCGTCAGTCCGGCCTCTCCCCCCACCCGTCAGTCCGGCCTCTCCCCCCACCCGTCAGTCCGGCCTCTCCCCCCACCCGTCAGTCCGGCCTCTCCCCCCACCCGTCAGTCCGGCCTCTCCCCCCACCCGTCAGTCCGGCCTCTCCCCCCACCCGTCGATCCGGCCTCTCCCCCCACCCGTCGATCCGGCCTCTCCCCCCACCCGTCGATCCGGCCTCTCCTCCACCCCACCCGGCCTCCTCTCCTCCTCCCCCCACCCGTCGGTCCGGCCTCTCCCCCCCCCACCCGTCGATCCGGCCTCTCCTCCACCCCACCCGGCCTCCTCTCCTCCTCCCCCCCACCCGTCGGTCCGGCCTCCCCCCCCCCCCCACCCGTCGATCCGGCCTCTCCTCCACCCCACCCGGCCTCCTCTCCCCCCCCCCCCCCCCCCCCCACCCGTCGGTCCGGCCTCTCCCCCCCCCACGCGTCAGTCCGGCCTCCCCCCCCACGCGTCAGTCCGGCCTCCCCCCACCCGTCAGTCCGGCCTCCCCCCACCCGTCAGTCCGGCCTCTCCCCCCACCCCCCCGTCGGTCCGCCCCCCCAACTAACTGGTATAGTGATGTTGATACCTGCATGTTCTGATAGTGTTGCAGACTGCTGCAGTGGGTCTTCTTGGCTGTGTGTTCGCTCCCGTAGAACAGAGAACACAACTTACAGAAGAACCCTGTCTTAGGAACCACAAAGTCCTGGCCTGGAGAGGAGAGAGAGAGAGAGAGGGAGGGAGGGGGGTCAGTTAAACCTGATGAGAAATGGTGTGTGTGTGTGTCTGTCGGGGAGTGTGTCTGTCAGTATCACCTATAGGGTTGTGAGGGCTGAAGGGAGGCAGTTTGAAGTCTGTGATCAGAGGAGACTCAGAACGACAACGTTTTAATTCAGGCTCCTCTTCCTCCTCTCTTCTCTGTTCACTGTCTTCTAGAGAGAGAGAGAGAGAGAGAGAGCGAGAGAGATGTGGAGAGAGAGAGATGTGGAGAGAGAGAGATGTGGAGAGAGAGAGATGTGGAGAGAGAGAGATGTGGAGAGAGAGAGATGTGGAGAGAGAGAGAGATGTGGAGAGAGAGAGAGATGTGGAGAGAGAGAGAGATGTGGAGAGAGAGAGATGTGGAGAGAGAGAGATGTGGAGAGAGAGAGATGTGGAGAGAGAGAGATGTGGAGAGAGAGAGATGTGGAGAGAGAGAGATGTGGAGAGAGAGAGAGAAAGAGATGTGGAGAGAGAGAGAGATGTGGAGAGAGAGAGAGATGTGGAGAGAGAGAGAGAGAGAGAGATGTGGAGAGAGAGAGATGTGGAGAGAGAGAGAGAGAGAGATGTGGAGAGAGAGAGAGAGAGATGTGGAGAGAGAGAGAGAGAGAGAGATGTGGAGAGAGAGAGAGAGAGATGTGAAGAGAGAGAGAGAGAGAGATGTGAAGAGAGAGAGAGAGATGTGGAGAGAGAGAGAGAGAGATGTGAAGAGAGAGAGAGAGAGAGATGTGGAGAGAGCGAGAGATGTGGAGAGAGCGAGAGAGATGTGGAGAGAGCGAGAGAGATGTGGAGAGAGCGAGAGAGAGAAGTGGAGAGAGCGAGAGAGAGAAGTGGAGAGAGCGAGAGAGAGATGTGGACAGAGAGAGAGAGAGATGTGGAGAGAGAGAGAGAGAGATGTGGAGAGAGAGAGAGAGAGATGTGGAGAGAGAGAGAGAGAGATGTGGAGAGAGAGAGAGAGAGAGATGTGGAGAGAGAGAGAGAGAGAGATGTGGAGAGAGAGAGAGAGAGATGTGGAGAGAGAGAGAGAGAGATGTGGAGAGAGAGAGAGAGAGAGATGTGGAGAGAGAGAGAGAGAGAGATGTGGAGAGAGAGAGAGATGTGGAGAGAGAGAGATGTGGAGAGAGAGAGAGATGTGGAGAGAGAGAGAGATGTGGAGAGCGAGAGATGTGGAGAGAGCGGGAGAGAGAAGTGGAGAGAGCGAGAGAGAGAAGTGGAGAGAGCGAGAGAGAGATGTGGAGAGAGAGAGAGAGAGAGATGTGGAGAGAGAGAGAGAGAGAGAGAGAGAGATGTGGAGAGAGAGAGAGAGATGTGGAGAGAGAGAGAGAGAGAGAGAGATGTGAAGAGAGAGAGAGAGAGATGTGAAGAGAGAGAGAGAGAGATGTGGAGAGAGAGAGAGAGAGAGAGATGTGAAGAGAGAGAGAGAGAGATGTGAAGAGAGAGAGAGAGAGATGTGGAGAGAGAGAGAGAGAGAGATGTGAAGAGAGAGAGAGAGAGAGAGATGTGGAGAGAGAGAGAGAGAGAGAGATGTGGAGAGAGAGAGAGAGAGAGAGAGATGTGGAGAGAGAGAGAGAGAGAGAGAGAGAGAGAGATGTGGAGAGAGAGAGAGAGAGAGAGATGTGGAGAGAGAGAGAGAGAGATGTGGAGAGAGAGAGAGAGAGAGAGAGATGTGAAGAGAGAGAGAGAGAGAGAGAGATGTGGAGAGAGCGAGAGATGTGGAGAGAGCGAGAGAGATGTGGAGAGAGCGAGAGAGAGAAGTGGAGAGAGCGAGAGAGAGAAGTGGAGAGAGCGAGAGAGAGAAGTGGACAGAGCGAGAGAGAGATGTGGAGAGAGAGCGAGAGAGAGATGTGGAGAGAGAGAGAGAGAGAGATGTGGAGAGAGAGAGAGAGAGAGATGTGGAGAGAGAGAGAGAGAGATGTGGAGAGAGAGAGAGAGATGTGGAGAGAGAGAGAGAGATGTGGAGAGAGAGAGAGATGTGGAGAGAGAGAGAGAGAGATGTGGAGAGAGAGAGAGAGAGAGAGAGATGTGGAGAGAGAGAGAGAGAGATGTGGAGAGAGAGAGAGAGAGATGTGGAGAGAGAGAGAGATGTGGAGAGAGAGAGATGTGGAGAGAGAGAGATGTGGAGAGAGAGAGATGTGGAGAGAGAGATGTGGAGAGAGAGATGTGGAGAGAGAGAGAGATGTGGAGAGAGAGAGAGATGTGGAGAGAGAGAGAGAGATATGTGGAGAGAGAGAGAGATGTGGAGAGAGAGAGAGATGTGGAGAGAGAGAGATGTGGAGAGAGAGAGATGTGGAGAGAGATGTGGAGAGAGGGAGATGTGGAGAGAGAGATGTGGAGAGAGAGAGATGTGGAGAGAGGGAGATGTGGAGAGAGAGAGAGATGTGGAGAGAGAGAGAGATGTGGAGAGAGAGAGATGTGGAGAGAGAGAGAGAGAGAGAGAGATGTGAAGAGAGAGAGAGAGAGATGTGAAGAGAGAGAGAGAGAGATGTGGAGAGAGAGAGAGAGAGAGAGATGTGAAGAGAGAGAGAGAGAGATGTGAAGAGAGAGAGAGAGAGATGTGAAGAGAGAGAGAGAGAGAGATGTGAAGAGAGAGAGAGAGAGAGAGATGTGGAGAGAGAGAGAGAGAGAGAGATGTGGAGAGAGAGAGAGAGAGAGAGATGTGGAGAGAGAGAGAGAGAGAGAGAGAGAGAGAGAGATGTGGAGAGAGAGAGAGAGAGAGAGATGTGGAGAGAGAGAGAGAGAGATGTGGAGAGAGAGAGAGAGAGAGAGATGTGAAGAGAGAGAGAGAGAGAGAGAGATGTGGAGAGAGCGAGAGATGTGGAGAGAGCGAGAGAGATGTGGAGAGAGCGAGAGAGAGAAGTGGAGAGAGCGAGAGAGAGAAGTGGAGAGAGCGAGAGAGAGAAGTGGACAGAGCGAGAGAGAGATGTGGAGAGAGAGCGAGAGAGAGATGTGGAGAGAGAGAGAGAGAGAGATGTGGAGAGAGAGAGAGAGAGATGTGGAGAGAGAGAGAGAGATGTGGAGAGAGAGAGAGAGATTTTGAGAGAGAGAGAGAGAGATGTGGAGAGAGAGAGAGAGAGATGTGGAGAGAGAGAGAGAGAGAGAGAGATGTGGAGAGAGAGAGAGAGAGATGTGGAGAGAGAGAGAGAGAGATGTGGAGAGAGAGAGAGATGTGGAGAGAGAGAGATGTGGAGAGAGAGAGATGTGGAGAGAGAGAGATGTGGAGAGAGAGATGTGGAGAGAGAGAGATGTGGAGAGAGAGAGATGTGGAGAGAGAGAGAGATGTGGAGAGAGAGAGAGAGATATGTGGAGAGAGAGAGAGATGTGGAGAGAGAGAGATGTGGAGAGAGAGAGATGTGGAGAGAGATGTGGAGAGAGGGAGATGTGGAGAGAGAGATGTGGAGAGAGAGAGATGTGGAGAGAGGGAGATGTGGAGAGAGAGAGAGATGTGGAGAGAGAGAGAGATGTGGAGAGAGAGAGATGTGGAGAGAGAGAGAGATGTGGAGAGAGAGAGAGAGAGAGATGTGGAGAGAGAGGTGTGGAGAGAGAGAGCGAGAGAGAGCGAGAGAGCGAGAGAGATGTGGAGAGAGAGAGATGTGGAGAGAGAAAGAGATGTGGAGAGAGAGAGAGAGATGTGGAGATGAGAGAGAGATGTGGAGATGAGAGAGAGAGATGTGGAGAGGGAGAGAGATGTGGAGAGGGAGAGATGTGGAGAGAGAGAGAGATGTGGAGAGGGAGAGAGATGTGGAGAGAAAGAGATGTGGAGAGAGAGAGAGATGTGGAGAAAGAGAGAGGTCAGGAAGAACAAAGGCGAAGGGAGAAAACAGATTAATTTGGCAGCAAGAACAGAGTCCAGATATCATGTCATTACGATCCTATCAAACACACGTCTTCATGACCACGTGGCCATTAGGGACATCCGGGGACGACCTGATATTCATACCGCCTGGAATACAGATACCAGCCAAGGAAAAATGACTCAGTCTGTGGTCACATTTGAAAAAGATGAGACATACAATTCAAAAATAAAACTCCTCCACGGGAATGAGACACCTCAGTGACGCTACGAGGCTGACTGGTGTCTCATGAACTACTGAACAACATCTGATGTTGTTCTCTCTCTACCTTGTGGTGTCGTGGAGTCAGTCCAAGTCTTTCCAGCACTGATATCTGTCGTCTCCTGTTTCCCCTCCAGACTCTGGTTCTCAGGGGGGTCCGTCTGCCTCTCCTGCCCTGCTGAGGAGGCCTCCAGGCTGGGTTGGTCTGCCGGGGTATCAGCCTCCCTCTCTTTCTCCTGGAGGTCTGGGACCGAGGCAGCTGGTTGGGCGTCCACCTCTGAGGTCACAGCGACTTGGAGCAATGAGGAGGGAGCGTCAACGGAAGCTGTGTCAGTGGGAGGAGTCGTATCTGCCCGAGGCTCCTCCTCTTCCTTGTCTTTCACGCTCACCTTCTTCACCTTCACTGGTTTCCTGGCTGTGATGAGAGAAGATGAAGAAATACAGCTGCAACATTATAACTCAAATCCTGTGTGTCTCCGAGTGTGTGTGTCTAAGTGTGTGAGTGTGTCTCCGAGTGTGTGTGTCTAAGTGTGTGAGTGTGTCTCCGAGTGTGTGCGTCTCTGTGTGTGAGTGTGTGTCTCCGAGTGTGTGTGTGTGTCTCTGAGTGTGTGTGTGTGTGTGTCTCTGAGTGTGTGTGTGTGTGTGTCTGTGTGTGTGTCCCTCTATCTTACCAGAGGTCTGTCGGGCCCTCTTCCTCCCCCTGGCTCCTCTCCTTGTGGTAACAGCCTCCTCCTCCTCCTCCTCCTCCTCTCCCACTTCATCCACGGTCACAAAGTCCATTCTCCTGATTTCCTCCATGCCCCTGCCGTCGTCCTCTGCACCAGGAGACCCTGTAGCATCAGCTAGAGGAGAGAAATGGTTTAGAGGACGAGAGGACTCCCCCCCCTTTCTGTCCCGATACCCCCCCCCTTCTGTCCCGATACACCCCCACTTCTGTCCCCATACACCCTCCCCCCTTCTGTCCCGATACACCCCCCTTTCTGTCCCGATACACTTCCCACCCCCCCTTCTGTCCCGATACACTTCCCACCCCCCCCCCTTCTGTCCCGATACACCCCCCCCCCCCCCATTCTGTCCAGATACACTCCCACCCCTTCTGTCCAGATACACACTCCCCCCCTCTCCTTCTGTCCCGATACAACCCCCCCCCCCCACATTCTGTACCGATACACCCCCTCAATTCTGTACCGATACACACCCCCCCCCCCAATTCTGTACCCATACACCCCCCCCCCCATTCTGTACCGATACACCCTCCCCATTCTGTACCGATACACCCCCCCATTCTGTACCGATACACACACACCCCCCCCCCTCTGTTCTACTCTGACAGACAGACCTGTGTGGTCAGCTTGCTGGTTCTGCGCTGGTTCAGGACTCTTGTTCTGCTCTTCCTCCATCTCATCATCCTCCCCATCACCTCCAGCCTCATCCAGGGTTACCAGAGTCTGATAGGAGAGAGGTCAAAGGATGTGTGACTGAGAAAAGGAGAGGAGAGAGACGACAGAGAGAGACGACAGAGAGAGGAGAGAGAGACGACAGAGAGAGACGAGAGAGAGACGACGGAGAGAGAGAGGAGAGAGAGACGACGGAGAGAGAGACGAGAGAGAGAGGAGAGAGAGGAGAGACGACAGAGAGAGGAGAGAGAGAGAGACGACAGAGAGAGGAGAGAGAGAGAGGAGAGAGAGACGAGAGAGATGTGGAGAGAGAGAGAGAGAGAGAGATGTGAAGAGAGAGAGAGAGAGAGAGAGATGTGGAGAGAGCGAGAGATGTGGAGAGAGCGAGAGAGATGTGGAGAGAGCGAGAGAGAGAAGTGGAGAGAGCGAGAGAGAGAAGTGGAGAGAGCGAGAGAGAGAAGTGGACAGAGCGAGAGAGAGATGTGGAGAGAGAGCGAGAGAGAGATGTGGAGAGAGAGAGAGAGAGAGATGTGGAGAGAGAGAGAGAGAGATGTGGAGAGAGAGAGAGAGATGTGGAGAGAGAGAGAGAGATGTGGAGAGAGAGAGAGAGAGATGTGGAGAGAGAGAGAGAGAGATGTGGAGAGAGAGAGAGAGAGAGAGAGATGTGGAGAGAGAGAGAGAGAGATGTGGAGAGAGAGAGAGAGAGATGTGGAGAGAGAAAGAGATGTGGAGAGAGAGAGATGTGGAGAGAGAGAGATGTGGAGAGAGAGAGATGTGGAGAGAGAGATGTGGAGAGAGAGAGATGTGGAGAGAGAGAGATGTGGAGAGAGAGAGAGATGTGGAGAGAGAGAGAGAGATATGTGGAGAGAGAGAGAGATGTGGAGAGAGAGAGATGTGGAGAGAGAGAGATGTGGAGAGAGATGTGGAGAGAGGGAGATGTGGAGAGAGAGATGTGGAGAGAGAGAGATGTGGAGAGAGGGAGATGTGGAGAGAGAGAGAGATGTGGAGAGAGAGAGAGATGTGGAGAGAGAGAGATGTGGAGAGAGAGAGAGATGTGGAGAGAGAGAGAGAGAGAGATGTGGAGAGAGAGGTGTGGAGAGAGAGAGCGAGAGAGAGCGAGAGAGCGAGAGAGATGTGGAGAGAGAGAGATGTGGAGAGAGAAAGAGATGTGGAGAGAGAGAGAGAGATGTGGAGATGAGAGAGAGATGTGGAGATGAGAGAGAGAGATGTGGAGAGGGAGAGAGATGTGGAGAGGGAGAGATGTGGAGAGAGAGAGAGATGTGGAGAGGGAGAGAGATGTGGAGAGAAAGAGATGTGGAGAGAGAGAGAGATGTGGAGAAAGAGAGAGGTCAGGAAGAACAAAGGCGAAGGGAGAAAACAGATTAATTTGGCAGCAAGAACAGAGTCCAGATATCATGTCATTACGATCCTATCAAACACACGTCTTCATGACCACGTGGCCATTAGGGACATCCGGGGACGACCTGATATTCATACCGCCTGGAATACAGATACCAGCCAAGGAAAAATGACTCAGTCTGTGGTCACATTTGAAAAAGATGAGACATACAATTCAAAAATAAAACTCCTCCACGGGAATGAGACACCTCAGTGACGCTACGAGGCTGACTGGTGTCTCATGAACTACTGAACAACATCTGATGTTGTTCTCTCTCTACCTTGTGGTGTCGTGGAGTCAGTCCAAGTCTTTCCAGCACTGATATCTGTCGTCTCCTGTTTCCCCTCCAGACTCTGGTTCTCAGGGGGGTCCGTCTGCCTCTCCTGCCCTGCTGAGGAGGCCTCCAGGCTGGGTTGGTCTGCCGGGGTATCAGCCTCCCTCTCTTTCTCCTGGAGGTCTGGGACCGAGGCAGCTGGTTGGGCGTCCACCTCTGAGGTCACAGCGACTTGGAGCAATGAGGAGGGAGCGTCAACGGAAGCTGTGTCAGTGGGAGGAGTCGTATCTGCCCGAGGCTCCTCCTCTTCCTTGTCTTTCACGCTCACCTTCTTCACCTTCACTGGTTTCCTGGCTGTGATGAGAGAAGATGAAGAAATACAGCTGCAACATTATAACTCAAATCCTGTGTGTCTCCGAGTGTGTGTGTCTAAGTGTGTGAGTGTGTCTCCGAGTGTGTGTGTCTAAGTGTGTGAGTGTGTCTCCGAGTGTGTGCGTCTCTGTGTGTGAGTGTGTGTCTCCGAGTGTGTGTGTGTGTCTCTGAGTGTGTGTGTGTGTGTGTCTCTGAGTGTGTGTGTGTGTGTGTCTGTGTGTGTGTCCCTCTATCTTACCAGAGGTCTGTCGGGCCCTCTTCCTCCCCCTGGCTCCTCTCCTTGTGGTAACAGCCTCCTCCTCCTCCTCCTCCTCCTCTCCCACTTCATCCACGGTCACAAAGTCCATTCTCCTGATTTCCTCCATGCCCCTGCCGTCGTCCTCTGCACCAGGAGACCCTGTAGCATCAGCTAGAGGAGAGAAATGGTTTAGAGGACGAGAGGACTCCCCCCCTTTCTGTCCCGATACCCCCCCCCTTCTGTCCCGATACACCCCCACTTCTGTCCCCATACACCCTCCCCCCTTCTGTCCCGATACACCCCCCTTTCTGTCCCGATACACTTCCCACCCCCCCTTCTGTCCCGATACACTTCCCACCCCCCCCCCTTCTGTCCCGATACACCCCCCCCCCCCCATTCTGTCCAGATACACTCCCACCCCTTCTGTCCAGATACACACTCCCCCCCTCTCCTTCTGTCCCGATACAACCCCCCCCCCCCACATTCTGTACCGATACACCCCCTCAATTCTGTACCGATACACACCCCCCCCCCCCAATTCTGTACCCATACACCCCCCCCCCCATTCTGTACCGATACACCCTCCCCATTCTGTACCGATACACCCCCCCATTCTGTACCGATACACACACACCCCCCCCCTCTGTTCTACTCTGACAGACAGACCTGTGTGGTCAGCTTGCTGGTTCTGCGCTGGTTCAGGACTCTTGTTCTGCTCTTCCTCCATCTCATCATCCTCCCCATCACCTCCAGCCTCATCCAGGGTTACCAGAGTCTGATAGGAGAGAGGTCAAAGGATGTGTGACTGAGAAAAGGAGAGGAGAGAGACGACAGAGAGAGACGACAGAGAGAGGAGAGAGAGACGACAGAGAGAGACGAGAGAGAGACGACGGAGAGAGAGAGGAGAGAGAGACGACGGAGAGAGAGACGAGAGAGAGAGGAGAGAGAGGAGAGACGACAGAGAGAGGAGAGAGAGAGAGACGACAGAGAGAGGAGAGAGAGAGAGGAGAGAGAGACGAGAGAGAGACGAGAGAGAGAGGAGAGAGAGAGGAGAGAGAGAGGAGAGAGAGACGACAGAGAGGAGAGAGAGACGACAGAGAGAGGAGAGAGACGACAGAGAGAGGAGAGAGAGACGACAGAGAGAGGAGAGAGAGACGACAGAGGAGAGAGGCGACAGAGAGGAGAGAGGCGACAGAGAGGAGAGAGGCGACAGAGAGGAGAGAGGCGACAGAGAGGAGAGACGACAGAGAGGAGAGAGACGACAGAGAGGAGAGAGACGACAGAGAGGAGAGAGAGACGACAGAGAGAGGAGAGAGAGACGACAGAGAGAGAGAGACGACGGAGAGAGAGAGACGACGGAGAGAGAGACGACGGAGAGAGAGACGACGGAGAGAGAGACGACGGAGAGAGAGAGACGACGGAGAGAGAGAGACGACGGAGAGAGAGAGACGACGGAGAGAGAGACGAGAGAGAGAGGAGAGAGAGGAGAGAGGAGAGAGAGAGAGGAGAGAGAGGAGAGAGACAACAGAGAGAGGAGAGAGAGAGAGGAGAGAGAGGAGAGAGACAACAGAGAGAGGAGAGAGAGAGAGGAGAGAGAGAGAGGAGAGAGAGACGACAGAGAGGAGAGAGAGACGACAGAGAGGAGAGAGAGACGACAGAGAGAGGAGAGAGAGACGACAGAGAGAGGAGAGAGAGGCGACAGAGAGGAGAGAGGCGACAGAGGAGAGAGGCGACAGAGAGGAGAGAGGCGACAGAGGAGAGAGGCGACAGAGAGGAGAGAGGCGACAGAGAGGAGAGAGACGACAGAGAGAGGAGAGAGACGACAGAGAGAGGAGAGAGACGACAGAGAGAGGAGAGAGACGACAGAGAGAGGAGAGAGCGACGAAAGCAAGCAGCGGATATTTCCTGACCTCTGGGTTGAAGGTGTCTCCTGATTCGTCCTCCTGGCTGAAGGGGTGTGGCTCCAGGCAAGGCCCCTCCGCTCCTTCATCCTCTCCGATCTCATCCAAAGTCACCAAGCCCTCAGTATCCACTCCGACCATCTCCTCCTCCCTCGTCCGTTCCTTCTCTCTACTCCTCCTCCGCCCTTTCTCTCTCTCCTTCCCTCTGTCCTTCTCTCGCTGCTTCTCCTTCACCAGTTGTTGTTTCTTAATAAGTTCTTCCTCTTCGGCGGCGTCATCTGGGTAATCCTCCTCCTCCTCGCTCACCTCATCCAAGGTGACAAGGTTACTCTTTTTCGGGGTACCCCCCCCGGACTCTCCTGTTGGGGTCTTGGTCACCTCTTGAGTTTTGGATACCTTCTTAATCTCCTTTTTCCCCTTCTTTTGGGGTGTCTTCTTACCCCCCTTTAGAGGCTTGGAGCCCCCCTGACATTTAGAGTCGGTCGTATGGTTGTCCAGAACTTGGGTCGTTTCCGTCTGATCGTCGACTGAATCTAGTATCTGGAACCCCTCCATCTCTCTGGGTAGAGAATCTCTTCGGCCTCCTTGGCCTGCGAGAGAGGAGTCGGCCATGTTGTCTTCAGTGTCTTCTAGAGAGTCGAGGATCTGGAAAGCAGATTCTTCTTCTTCGTTGTTGGTGATCTCTTCGTGTTCCTCTAGTGTAGCTTGAGGCACCTGGGAACCTGTAGATTCGGAGGCTGCAGGCGCCTGGTAACCCAGAGATAGAGATCCAGACTGTTCTTGAGTGGCTTGACTGGCCTCTTCTCCGTCTCTAGGTGTGTCATCGTCCACAGCTTCGTCGAGTATCTGGAAATCACCATCATCATCAGGTACTTTATCAATAAGTGATTGGGGCACCTGGTGACCCGACACCGTCTCCACCTCTTGTAGTTGCAGGGCCTTCTGAAGGTTTCGCTCCTTGGCTGAGGCAGAAGGATGGGTCAGACCAAGCTCCAGGGCACAGGCTCCATTCTGAGCCTCGGTACCCAGAATCGAGGAACCTTTTTCAGCTTGGGTCGTCTCCTCGCTCCCCTCTAGCTCTGGAGGTTTTTCAGCGGTCGTCTCCATATCGCTTTCTGACACAGCACTTTTCTCTTCCTTGTTGTCTGTCACTGCAGTGTCCAACACTGACATCTTGTGGTGGGATGACGGTACTACATCCTCTGTGTCACATCCCTTAGTGACCACTACGACTTCCTCTTCCGACTGAGACCGAGTCTCCAAGGGAACAGGCTCCGTCTCCGTATCGGCTATGCTGGTGTTGTCGTCGGCAGCTTCCTGGGTTTCTGCGGCTTCGGTTGCTACAACAACAGCTGCTGATGACCTGGTCTTGCGTCCAGAGGTGGCAGGTGGTTGAGGTTTAGCTGCTGCCTTTTTTGCTGCGGCTTTTCGTGGAGTCTTCTGAGCAGGGGGGGTAGAGGAGGAGGACGTGGGTGTCTCCTTGTGCCCCAGGCTAGATTTCGGAGATGGGGTATCTGGGGTACCCCTCCTGCGTTTGGACGATCGTTTTGACCTTTCCGAGGCCTTATCTTGGGTCTTGTGCGACGGAGATGAGGATGACTGCGGTGGGTTGGTGTTCTCAGCCTCATCCCCTTCCACCTCGTCCACAGTAACAAACTGGTCCATGTTGAACTGGTCCAGATCGAAGGAGTTGGCTTCACCGGGAATGACATCAGACGTAAACTCATCTTCCGCGTAGCAACTAGCCTGAGGTAAAGAGAGAGAGAAGGATGAATCCAAAGAATTAATTCATCAAAATCAAATCAGATCTTCCACAAGTTCAACAGAAGTGCTGTAGTTTGAAATCAGATGTAGTTTGAAATCAGTTCTGTAGAGTTTTCTACAACAGACTGTAGCGGTTATAGATTCTGTACAGAATGTGGTATTTTAAAGAAATGTTGGCGTTTGGAAAGCATCGTCGGCTCACCGTGTCTTTAGACCTGCTCCTAGAGGAGAAGGTCGTTTTACTGCTGCTACCGAGGCTCTGTGGAACCAACAAAAACATTTCACAGGATCATTTCTCGCTCAGAAATAGAATCAAATCATAAAAAGATAGAATTGTCATTCAGCATAACGTCTTGCCTATCTCCTTCTCCTACCTTGCTCCTCTCCTCTTCTTTCCTCCCCTTCTTCTTGGCGGGGCTGCCGTCGTGTCTGGTGCTCCTGCGGGAGCCAGAAGAGGAGCTAGAGGAGTTACCCTGTCTAGACGTCGAAGGATCCTGCTCCTCCTCGGAAGGAGCACGGCTGCTTCTATACCTTGAAGAGTCTCTCGTTTCTGGGGAGAGGCGCCGGCCTCTCCCTCCGGAAGCCTCGGTCTTCCCCTGGATGAATTCATTTTATTAGACATTCAAATACATAATGAGTTGCCTCAGTCATTAGAGTACAATACATACATTAGCTTCTGCTAATATTTTAACGTAACAGTATTGCTTCCATCCCTCTCCTCGGCCCTACATGGGGTCCCTCGAAGCAGCCACCCTGGACGCATCGTTTCCCAACGCTCCCCAAAAGCCGCAGCCCTTGCAGAGGGGAACAACTACTCCAAGTCTCAGAGCGAATGACGTCACCGACTGAAACACTATTAGCGCGCACCACCGCTAACTAGCTAGCCATTTCACACCGGTTACACTAGGGTGCAATGAATCAGACTGTCAGCGATTTAAATCTGTCAAGGTTTAAATGACATCTGTCCCTTAAATTCACATTATTATTATTATTATGATACGTACATTCTTGTGGTCTGGTTGGCCAGATCCTGAAGGTGTCTTCTTCGTGTCGGTGGTCTTCTTGTGGTCTGGTTGACCAGCTCCTGAAGGTGCCTTCTTCGTGTCGGTGGTCTTCTTGTGGTCTGGTTGGCCAGATCCTGAAGGTGTCTTCTTCGTGTCGGTGGTCTTTTTGTCCGGCTGTGACTTCTTCTCTGGTCGTGGCTCCTCTTTCTTCGCCGTCTCTTTCTCCCCAGTCTTCTCTTCTGACTCAGCCGGGGTCTTTCTCTCCGCCGTCTCCCCAGCTGCAGGGCTCTCCTGGTTGGGTAGAGGCTTGGCCTGGATCCCCTCTCCCTGGTTGTGTTCCTGTTTAGCCTGTTCCTCCGCCAGTCTCCCCATACGGTGTTGGTGCACCGCTGCCTCCAGGGCCTTGAGGATCTCCTCGGTGACCGGAGGAAAGTCCTGAGGTTTGTCTTCAACATTTAACTCTACCGGGACAGGAGCCGGTGATTGTGCCGGTACCAAGGCAGCAACGGTGTCAGAGTCGACGGGATTGGCCCCGTTATCAGCTCCCTCCACAGCGGAGATCAGACAAGGTTCTGTTGTGGCCACAGTTGTCAAGGTTTCACTAGCCAACGCAATGACATCACTGCCCTGTTGTGGGACCGCAGCTAGAACCTGTTCGGGTTCTGCTGCAACCTCATTGGTCGAGGCGACGCCGTCGGTGCTCTGGGTTTCCATGGCGACCTCTTCCTCGGGAGCGGACACGGCAACCGTAGGTAACGAGGCGGAAACGACGATGTCGACGGTCGCAGTGTCTTCCTTGTTTCCTTTTGCCTCCTCCTCAGTTTTCATCCCTCCATCCTCTTTGGGAGGATGAGCGTTCTTCTTCCCATCTTTAGTCGAGGAAATCCCACCCTCTTTCCCTCCAGACTCCGCCACCGTTGCCTTTCCGTCGGAATTCATCACCACGACGTCACTTCCTGGTTGCTTGGCCTCCGCGACGATGACGTCGTCAACCGGTTGCTTGGTCGCCACGGCAACAGGCTGAGAGGATGAGACCGTAGCATTGGTGCTGGTAGCAGTGGGAGTAACAGGTTTAACTGGGGTTGTGACATCTTTAGCTACAGGCTTCTTGCCTTTGATTGGTTTCTTCTTGGCTTTGGTGCTGAAATAACAAACACGTAGATTATAAAATAAGTGATGTTTACATGCCCAGATCAGTCTGAAAGGTCTCCAGAGGAACACATGGGACAGGAGTTGTTCCCTGACAAGGAAAAACAATGGACCCTAATTGTATCCTGTGTCGTTAGAAAACAGGACGTTAATACAATGATTGGATTGGATGGACTGACAGATCAAATCTAGGAAGTTAATGAAAGGTTGAGTTAAGATATTTACCTGACAACAGATGTCTTCTGGGCTGGGGGCTGCGGTGCCTGTTGATCCTTGACCAGCAAGTTGAACTTCAGAGGGTTGTTCTGAACTACACTGGGGGACTTCTGGAAATGAAGACACACGGTCTTCGCCACCGACGACGATTCCATCTCAAAATAGATCTGAGACAGAGAGAGAAACATATATATTAAACAAACCAATTCATCTGATTTGTTATCTGTGTCGTCTCCTGACGAATCAGAAATGTTTAAAAAATGCAGTCGGAGGTTCCAGGGTCCTAATTGGTTAAACGGAGCCTTCAGAAAGCATTCGGACCCCTAGACTTAATAACACATTTTGTTTTGTTACAGACTTATTATAAAAATGATTGTTTTTTTCCCCCAACATCAATCTACAAACGATACCCCATAATGACATCACAATACCCCATAATGACATCACAATACCCCATAATGACATCACAATACCCCATAATGACATCACAATACCCCATAATGACATCACGATACCCCATAATGACATCACGATACCCCATAATGACAAAGCAAAAAACAGAATTTTGTTGTTGCTAATTTACAAAAAAAATACAAATAAATGAAATTTCATTAATTAATTTACTTATGTATTCAGACCCTTTACTCAGTACTTTGCTGAAGCACCTTTGGCAGTGATTACAATCCTAGAGTCTTCTTGGGTATGATGCAACAAGCTTGGCCCACCTGTATTTGGGGAGTTTCTCCCATTCTTCTCTGCAGATCCTCTCAAGCTCTGTCAGGTTGGATATGGAGCGTCGCTGCACAGCTATTTTCAGGTCTCTCCAGAGATGTTCGATTGGGTTCAAGTCCAGGCTCCGGCTGGTCCACTTAAGGACATTCAGAGATTGTCCCGAAGCCACCCCTACCTTGTCTTGGCTGTGTGCTTAGGGTCGTTGTCCTGTTGGAAGGTGAAGCTTTGCCCCACTGTGAGGTCCTGAGCGCTCTGGAGCAGGTTTTCATCAAGGATCACTCTGTACATGGCTCCGTTCATCTTTGCCTCGATCCTGACTAGTCTCCCAGTCCCTACTGCTGAAAAACATCCCCACAGCATGATGTTGCCACCACCATGCTTCACCGTAGGGATTGTGCCAGGTTTCCTCCAGATGTGACACTTGGCATTCAGGCCAAAGAGTTCAATATTGGTTTCATCAGACCAGGGAATCTTGTTTCTCATGGTCTGAGAGTTTTTAGGAGCCTTTTGCCAAACTCCAAGCAGGCTGTCATGTGCCTTTTACTGAGGAGTGGCTTCCGTCTGGCCATTCCACCATTAAGGCCTGATTGGTGGAGTGCTGCAGAGACGGTTGTCCTTCTGGAAGGTTCTCCCATCTCCACAGAGGAACTCTAGAGCTCTGTCAAAGGGACCATCAGGTTCTTGGTCACCTCCCTCACCAAAGCCCTTTTCCCGATTGCTCAGTGTGGTCGGCTCTAGGAAGAGTCTTGGTGGTTCCACACTTCTTCCATTTAAGAATGATTGAGGCCACTGTGTTCTTGGGGACCTTCAATACTGCAGACATTTTATCTTACCCTTCCCCAGATCTGTGCGTTGACACAATCCTGTCTCTGAGCTCTACGGACACTTCCTTTTACCTCATGGCTTGGTTTTTGCTCTGACTTTCAATGTCAACTGTGGGACCTTATATAGACAGGTGTGTGCCTTTCCAAATCATGTTCAAATCAATTGAATTTACCACAGGTGGACTCCAATCAAGTTGGAGAAACATCAAGGATGATCAATGGAAACAAGATGAACCTGAGCTCAACTTCAAGTCTCATAGCAAATGCTCTTAATACTTTTACTTATTTTTTTATATATTTTTTTTATTGTAAATAATGTATCTGTTTTTACATTTCAATAAATTAGCAAACATTTCTAAAAAATATATATATATATATTTTTCATTATGGGTTATTGTAGATTGTATAGGATTTGTATTTATTTAATCCATTTCAGAATAAAGCTGTAATGTAACAAAATGGACAAAGTCGAGGGGTCTGAATACCTTCTGAATGCACTGTATCGCATGGTACCACTACAAGCCTAAAGTGGTTGGTTCCAGGGATCTAATTGGTTATAATCACATGGTACCACTACAAGCCTAAAGTGGTTGGTTCCAGGGATCTAATTGGTTATAATCACATGGTACCACTACAAGCCTAAAGTGGTTGGTTCCAGGGATCTAATTGGTTATAATCACATGGTACCACTACAAGCCTAAAGTGGTTGGTTCCAGGGATCTAATTGGTTATAATCACATGGTACCACTACAAGCCTAAAGTGGTTGGTTCCAGGGATCTAATTGGTTATAATCACATGGTACCACTACAAGCCTAAAGTGGTTGGTTCCAGGGATCTAATTGGTTATAATCACATGGTACCACTACAAGCCTAAAGTGGTTGGTTCCAGGGATCTAATTGGTTATAATCACATGGTACCACGACAAGCCTAAAGTGGTTGGTTCCAGGGATCTAATTGGTTATAATCACATGGTACCACGACAAGCCTAAAGTGGTTGGTTCCAGGGATCTAATTGGTTATAATCACAAGGTACCACGACAAGCCTAAAGTGGTTGGTTCCAGGGATCTAATTGGTTATAATCACAAGGTACCACTACAAGCCTAAAGTGGTTGGTTCCAGGGATCTAATTGGTTAATTGGCAAAAAACAGAGTTTAATGAAACTTGCTGGGATTTCTATTCTTCTTCTTCTTCGTCACGTCCAATCAACTGAATTGGATGTGGACTATAATGGGGCGGCAGGGTAGCCTAGTGGTTAGAGCGTTGGGCTAGTAACCGAAAGGTTGCAAGTTCGAATCCCTGAGCTGACAAGGTACAAATCTGTCTTTCTGTCCCTGAACAAGGACATTCTAGCCATTCTAGCCACGTCACGTGCTAGCTGTCTAATCTGTTTAACCTTTTTGGGATAGGGGGCAGCATTTTCACTTTTGGATGAATAGCGTGCCCAGAGTAAACTGCCTCCCACTCTGTCCCAGATGCTAATATATGCATATTATTATTAGTATTGGATAGAAAACACTCTGAAGTTTCTAAAAATATTTGAATGATGTCTGAGTATAACAGAACTAATTTATCTAATAAACGTGGAAGCAGCAACAACAACAACAAAAATGTATTTATAAAAAGGAATTGGGAAATTCATTCTCATTCTGAGAAATACCTATCTTTCCAACCCAGGTAGGCGACTTGATTTCAACATCAGAAAACAAAAGTCAACAGGCTACTTTCAAACAGTTGCCTAAGGCCTCCCGGTGTCTGTCCCTACCCTGTTGATCAGAGACAGCGAGTCGAGGTAGGAGCCGAAGCGTTTGACGAGGTCGTGAACCTCCCGGGCTGCTGCAGTCCCTGTGGGGACGTTACTGACAATCAGAAGACGTTCCTTCAACGTTGGATCCTGTTTACAGACAGAGGGTTATAAAGGGGTTATTAACAGGTTATAAAGGGGTTATTAACAGGTTATAAAGGAGTTATTAACAGGTTATAAAGGAGTTATTAACAGGTTATTAACAGGTTATAAAGGGGTCATTAACAGGTTATAAAGGAGTTATTAACAGGTTATTAACAGGTTATAAAGGGGTCATTAACAGGTTATAAAACGGTTATTAACAGGTTATAAAGGGGTCATTAACAGGTTATAAAGGGGTTATTAACAGGTTATAAAGGGGTTATTAACAGGTTATAAAGGAGTTATTAACAGGTTATAAAGGAGTTATTAACAGGTTATTAACAGGTTATAAAGGGGTTATTAACAGGCTATAAAGGAGTTATTAACAGGTTATTAAGGGGTCATTAACAGGTTATAAAACGGTTATTAACAGGTTATAAAGGGGTCATTAACAGGTTATAAAGGGGTTATTAACAGGTTATAAAGGGGTTATTAACAGGTTATAAAGGGGTCACTAACAGGTTATAAAGGGGTTATTAACAGGTTATAAAGGAGTTATTAACAGGTTATAAAGGGGTCACTAACAGGTTATAAAGGGGTCATTAACAGGTTATAAAGGGGTTATTAACAAGTTATAAAGGGGTTATCAACAGGTTATTAACATGTTATAAAGGGGTTATAAACAGGTGATAAAGGGGTTATAAACAGGTTATAAAGGGGTTATTAACAGGTTATAAAGGGGTCACTAACAGGTTATAAAACGATTATTAACAGGTTATAAAGAAATAAGGCCCAAGGGGGGTGTGCTACATGGCCAATATACCACAGCTAAGGGCTGTTCTTACGCTCGACGCATCGCCATACACCACAAACCCCCCCGAGGTGCCTCAATGCTTTTCTACTCTGGTTACCAACGTAATTAGAGCAGTAAAGATAAATGGTTTGGGGGACACAACAACCTCTAGTTAAATCTATGAACTTACCGTAGTGGTGAGGCCCTTCAGAGTGGTGTACACACCCTCCTGAAACAGAAACAACAGACACCTATGATGACTGGACTGGGTGTGTGTGTGTGTGTGTGTGTGTGTGTGTGTGTGTGTGTGTGTGTGTGTGTGTGTGTGTGTTACCTGGAGGAGGTTTGTATCAGGGCGGGTCAGCGTGAAGGTGAGGGGACAGTCTAGTAGTTTAGGAGGAGACTCTGTGTAGTTGGTCAACATAGCAAAGCTCTTCTGTTCTCTCTCCATACGGATTATGGCCTGTTGGGTCAAATACACTCATTATCACGACGACAACACCCACGTTACGGTACTGCATCAACAACAACGACAACAAACACCCACGTTACGGTACTGCATCAACAACAACAACAAACACCCACGTTACGGTACTGCATCAACAACAACAAACACCCACGTTACGGTACTGCATCAACAACAACAAACACCCACGTTACGGTACTGCATCAACAACAACAAACACCCAAGTTAAGGTACTGCATCAACAACAACAACAACCACGTTACAGTACTGCATCAACAACAACAAACACCCACGTTACAGTACTGCATCAACAACAACAAACACCCACGTTACGGTACTGCATCAACAACAACAACACCCACGTTACAGTACTGCATCAACAACAACAAACACCCACGTTACAGTACTGCATCAACAACAACAAACACCCACGTTACAGTACTGCATCAACAACAACAACAAACACCCACGTTACGGTACTGCATCAACAACAACAAACACCCATGTTACGGTACTGCAACAACAACAACAAACACCCACGTTACGGTACTGCATCAACAACAACAACAAACACCCACGTTACGGTACTGCATCAACAACAACAACACCCACGTTACGGTACTGCATCAACAACAACAACAAACACCCACGTTACGGTAATGCATCAACAACAACTATTTAGCCGTATTGATTTTGTCATTATGTCTGAGGAAAAGAACACCACATTAGAAAAGTCAAAATGTGTTTTAGCTTTCAAATGGAAATGAGCTATAAAACAACTGAAATGTTTCAGCTCCACGGAGAAATTGGCTTAAAATTAAAGAATTCCTCAACACTGTGCCCCCTTATACGCCCCCCCCTTATACGCCCCCCCCCCCTCCTCCCCCCCCCTTATACGCCCCCCCCCCCCCCCCCCCCCTCCCACCTTTTGAGCCATGAAAACCCTACAGACAGACAGAGAGACAGATACACAGAGAGAGAGACAGGGACAGACAGAAAAACAGCCAACCTACCCATCTCTGGTTGGGCAGGATGAAACAGTTGTAGAGTCCAGGTTTGTATCCGTAAGGCTTCACCAGAGCCAGAACATCTTCCTCTGTATATCCAGTTTCTGGTAAACCTTCGATCTTCACAAACCTATTATTCGCAATGTCAGGCTAAACACGGAAAAGAGGAGAGGGAGAAAGACGGATCAGTTTGTTTCTGACCCCATAGACCCAGGTTCAGAGTCACCGATAATGTGATTCATGTTTCTCTGTTTTTAATGTCGTGGAGCCGAAGACATATTTCCTGATTATGTTTTTTCTAATTCTAATTACAGGGACAAATATGACTTTATTTAGGGCCTGAAAACAAACGGCACGTTTCAGATAGAGATCTGGCCCCGGTGCATGACCTAAACACCTCCTGGGCCCTGCTCCAGTGACCTGGCATATTGCCTCGCTGAACACGCTCTGACAAAGGCTGCTGGGACTTTGGCTAGTTTACTCCTCCTACCTGCTCGCTACGAGTCCTTAGTGTCTAGAGATCTGGAGCTCACAGACACTCCCTGGAGAGACACCAGTGCTCTTGTGTGTAAAAAAGAAGGAAGCCCAAAACGTACCTGCTGAGGACCGAGGGGACTTTTCCCCTTGGACTTGGTATTAGATCCACACACCTTGGGTGTGTTCTTGGTACCGGCAGTTTGCGGTTTAGTTGCGGTCGTTGAAGACTTGGTAGATGTTTTAGTTGACTTGGTTGTGCTGGTCTGAGACTGGGCTGGTGTCGCTTTCCTGAGGGAGAGAGAGGGGAAAGAGAGAGAGGGGAGGGGAAAGAGAGAGAGGGGAGGGGAAGAGAGAGAGAGAGAGAGGGGAAAGAGAGAGAGGGGAGGGGAAGAGAGAGAGAGAGAGAGAGGGGAAAGGGAAGAGAAAGAGGGGAAGAGAAAAAGAGAGCGAGAGGGAGGGGAAGAGAGAAATAGGGAGGGGAAGAGAGAAATAGGGAGGGGAAGGGGAAGAGAAAAAGAGAGCGAGAGGGAGGGGAAGAGAGAAATATGGAGGGGAAGAGAGAAATAGGGAGGGGAAGGGGAAGAGAGAGAGGGAGGGGTTGTATGCAAAATGTAAAAATACATCGTCTTTTATACCTTTTAATGAAGGATCTCACACCGAATATATAGAGTTGATTAATTATATACCGAATATATAGAGTTGATTAATTATATACTGAATATATAGAGTTGATTAATTATATACTGAATATATAGAGTTGATTAATTATATACTGAATATATAGAGTTGATTAATTATATACCGAATATATAGAGTTGATTAATTATATACCGAATATATAGAGTTGATTAATTATATACTGAATATATAGAGTTGATTAATTATATACTGAATATATAGAGTTGATTAATTATATACCGAATATATAGAGTTGATTAATTATATACTGAATATATAGAGTTGATTAATTATATACTGAATATATAGAGTTGATTAATTATATACCGAATATATAGAGTTGATTAATTATATACTGAATATATAGAGTTGATTAATTATATACTGAATATATAGAGTTGATTAATTATATACTGAATATATAGAGTTGATTAATTATATACTGAATATATAGAGTTGATTAATTATATACTGAATATATAGAGTTGATTAATTATATACTGAATATATAGAGTTGACTAACGATCTCACACCGAATATATAGAGTTGATTAATTATATACTGAATATATAGAGTTGACTAACGATCTCACACCGAATATATAGAGTTGATTAATTATATACTGAATATATAGAGTTGATTAATTATATACTGAATATATAGAGTTGATTAATTATATACTGAATATATAGAGTTGATTAATTATATACTGAATATATAGAGTTGATTAAATATATACTGAATATATAGAGTTGACTAACGATCTCACACCGAATATATAGAGTTGATTAATTATATACTGAATATATAGAGTTGACTAACGATATATAGAGTTGATTAATTATATACTCACACCGAATATATAGAGTTGATTAATTATATACTGAATATATAGAGTTGACTAACGATCTCACACCGAATATATAGAGTTGATTAATTATATACTGAATATATAGAGTTGATTAATTATATACTGAATATGTAGAGTTGATTAATTATATACTGAATATATAGAGTTGATTAATTATATACTGAATATATAGAGTTGATTAATTATATACTGAACATATAGAGTTAACGAATGATGTCATAGTGAATATATAGTTAACTAATGATGTCATAGTGAATATATAGAGTTAACTAATGATGTCATAGTGAATATAGAGTTAACTAATGATATCCTCGTGAATATATATAGAGTTAACTAATGATGTCATAGTGAAAATATATAGAGTGAATGATGTCAGTGAATATATATAGAGTGAATGATGTCATAGTGAATATATAGAGTTAACTAATGATGTCCTCGTGAATATATAGAGTTAACTAATGATATCCTCGTGAATATATAGAGTTAACTAATGATGTCATAGTGAATATATATAGAGTGAATGATGTCAGTGAATATACAGTGCCTTGCGAAAGTATTCGGCCCCCTTGAACTTTGCGACCTTTTGCCACATTTCAGGCTTCAAACATAAAGATATAAAACTGTATTTTTTTGTGAAGAATCAACAACAAGTGGGACACAATCATGAAGTGGAACGACATTTATTGGATATTTCAAACTTTTTTAACAAATCAAAAACTGAAAAATTCGGCGTGCAAAATTATTCAGCCCCCTTAAGTTAATACTTTGGGGTATGTCTCTATCAGTTTTGCACATCGAGAGACTGAATTTTTTTCCCATTCCTCCTTGCAAAACAGCTCGAGCTCAGTGAGGTTGGATGGAGAGCATTTGTGAACAGCAGTTTTCAGTTCTTTCAACAGATTCTCGATTGGATTCAGGTCTGGACTTTGACTTGGCCATTCTAACACCTGGATATGTTTATTTTTGAACAATTCCATTGTAGATTTTGCTTTATGTTTTGGATCATTGTCTTGTTGGAAGACAAATCTGCGTCCCAGTCTCAGGTCTTTTGCAGACTCCATCAGGTTTTCTTCCAGAATGGTCCTGTATTTGGCTCCATCCATCTTCCCATCAATTTTAACCATCTTCCCTGTCCCTGCTGAAGAAAAGCAGGCCCAAACCATGATGCTGCCACCACCATGTTTGACAGTGGGGATGGTGTGTTCAGGGTGATGAGCTGTGTTGCTTTTACGCCAAACATAACGTTTTGCATTGTTGCCAAAAAGTTCAATTTTGGTTTCATCTGACCAGAGCACCTTCTTCCACATGTTTGGTGTGTCTCCCAGGTGGCTTGTGGCAAACTTTAAATGACACTTTTTATGGATATCTTTAAGAAATGGCTTTCTTCTTGCCACTCTTCCATAAAGGCCAGATTTGTGCAATATACGACTGATTGTTGTCCTATGGACAGAGTCTCCCACCTCAGCTGTAGATCTCTGCAGTTCATCCAGAGTGATCATGGGCCTCTTGGCTGCATCTTTGATCAGTCTTCTCCTTGTATGAGCTGAAAGTTTAGAGGGACGGCCAGGTCTTGGTAGATTTGCAGTGGTCTGATACTCCTTCCATTTCTATATTATCGCTTGCACAGTGCTCCTTGGGATGTTTAAAGCTTGGGAAATCTTTTTGTATCCAAATCCGGCTTTAAACTTCTTCACAACAGTATCTCGGACCTGCCTGGTGTGTTCCTTGTTCTTCAGGATGCTCTCTGCGCTTTTAACGGACCTCTGAGACTATCACAGTGCAGGTGCATTTATACGGAAACTTGATTACACACAGGTGGATTGTATTTATCATCATTAGTCATTTAGGTCAACATTGGATCATTCAGAGATCCTCACTGAACTTCTGGAGCGAGTTTGCTGCACTGAAAGTAAAGGGGCTGAATAATTTTGCACGCCCAATGTTTCAGTTTTTGATTTGGTAAAAAAGTTTGAAATATCCAATAAATGTCGTTCCACTTCATGATTGTGTCCCACTTGTTGTTGATTCTTCACAAAAAAATACAGTTTTATATCTTTATGTTTGAAGCCTGAAATGTGGCAAAAGTTCGCAAAGTTCAAGGGGGCCGAATACTTTCGCAAGGCACTGTATATAGAGTGAATGATGTCATAGTGAATATATATAGAGTGAATGATGTCATAGTGAATATATAGAGTTAACTAATGATGTCATAGTGAATATATAGAGTTAACTAATGATGTCCTCGTGAATATATAGAGTTAACTAATGATGTCCTCGTGAATATATAGAGTTAACTAATGATGTCCTCGTGAATATATTTAACTAATGATGTCCTCGTGAATATATAGAGTTAACTAATGATGTCCTTGTGAATATATAGAGTTAACTAATGATGTCATAGTGAATATATAGAGCGAATGATGTCATAGTGAATATATAGAGTTAACTAATTCTGTTACTTTTCAGAAGAAGACTTCTTGTCCCGGTCCAGTTCCTTTGAGTCCTCCAGCAGAGTCTCTTCCTCCATCCGTATGATAACGACCTGGCCTCTGATGGTCAGGGTCTTACAGCTAGCCAGCAGTCTGGCATCCTCCTCTTTCTCAAACAATACTGACGCCTACAGAGAGAGAGATGGAGATGAGAGAGAGGGGGGGACCGGGCCAGAGAGGGAAAGAGAGAGATGTATTTGTGGTTGATTAGTTGTGTCTGTAACAGTGTCCAGTTCTAATAACCTTTCTTGTGGGGACTGGTGGGGGGGGGGGGGGGGGTCACCAGCAAGGGGAAGGACTGGGACATCATGAAATAGAGACAATAAGGGGTAATAACAGGAGGAATGGGGTACTCTACATTGAAATAGAGACAATAAGGGGTATTAACAGGTGGAATGGGGTACTCTACATCTAATGTACCTGCTGTATGGACTTGAGCAGGATGATGTTGTTGATCTTTCCGAAGGGTTCTACCGCCTTCACCACCTCATCATGAGCTGTGTGCTGAGGGATATTCATCAGTCTTAACAGAGCTGAGGTCCCTGGGCCTCGTTTCTTCTTAGTCTAGAGAAAACAGGAGGACAGAGGAGAGAGAGAGAGGACAGAGGAGAGAGAGAGGACAGAGAGAGAGAGGACAGAGGAGAGAGAGAGAGAGAGAGGACAGAAGAGAAAGAGAGGACAGAGAAGAAAGAGAGAGAGGACAGAGGAGAGAGAGAGAGAGAGAGAGAGAGGACAGAGGAGGAGAGAGAGAGGACAGAGGAGGAGAGAGAGAGGACAGAGGAGAGAGAGAGGACAGAGGAGGAGAGAGAGAGGACAGAGGAGGAGAGAGAGAGGACAGAGGAGGAGAGAGAGGACAGAGGAGAGAGAGAGAGAGAGAGGACAGATGAGAGAGAGAGAGAGAGAGAGAGAGAGAGAGAGAGGACAGAGGAGGAGAGAGAGGACAGAGAAGGAGAGAGAGAGAGGACAGAGGAGGAGAGAGAGAGGACAGAGGAGGAGAGAGAGAGGACAGAGGAGGAGAGAGAGAGAGGACAGAAGGTGTAGTTTGTGTTTGATATTGTGTCTCCACTGAGTGTCTCAGTCTAAACGTATTGTTGGACATGTGATGAGGGTTGGACATGTGATGAGGGTTGGACATGTGATGAGGGTTGGACATGTGATGAGGGTTGGACATGTGATGAGGGTTGGACATCTGCTGACATAAAAAAAGAGATAAATACATTTGATTTGATTGACAGTTTCAACGAAGAAAGAACGTCAGAGAAGCAGTCACTCCTCACTACTAACGATTAACGAGAAGAAACATTCACACAGACTTGCGATGTTGCCACAGATACATCCATTCCTCCCTGCTTGCTTTGCTTCATCTTCTTTGGCATTGAGTCCAACAGACAGCAGGTGATGACAGTATCACGAACGAATGGCAGCTGAGCGTAGATCCCGTGGGTAAATCTCAAGCGGAGGAAACCCCGCCCCCCGGGGGTGTAACCCCCCCCCCCCGGGCAGTAAAACCCCGCCCCCGGGCAGTAAAACCCCGCCCGTCAGGTATGTAAGGGAATACCCCTTCAGTTATGTTAGTAGATGATCATGTTTAGAGCTGCAGAACAGAGGGGAGACAATCCTGGTCATTCTATGGTTTGGGGGAGACAATACTGGTCATTCTATGGTTTGGGGGAGGGAAGACAATACTGGCCATTCTATGGTTTGGGGGAGAGAAGACAATACTGGCCATTCTATGGTTTGGGGGAGACAATACTGGTCATTCTATGGTTTGGGGGAGACAACACTGGTCATTCTATGGTTTGGGGGAGACAATACTGGTCATTATACGGTTCATATTCATATGCAAGTGCAATATTGCAAACACAGCTTAGCCTTTTGTTAATCCACCTGTCGTCTCAGATTTTGAAATTCCGCTTTACAGCGAAAGCAATCCAAGCGTTTGTGTAAGTTTATCGATAGCCTAGCATAGCATTATGTACACTTAGCATCAGGAAGCTTGGTCACGAAAATCAGAAAAGCAATCAAATTAACCGTTTACCTTTGATGATCTTCGGATGTTTTCACTCACGAGACTCCTAGTTACACAACAAATGTTCCTTTTGTTCCATAAAGATTATTTATTATAACCCAAAATACCTCTGTTTGTCGCGTTATGTTCAGAAGTCCACAGGAAAGAGCGGTCACGACAACGCAGACGGAAATTCCAAATAGTTTCCATAATGTCCACAGAAACATGTCAAACGTTTTTTTTTTTAAATCATTCCTCAGGTTGTTTTTAAAATATATATTCGATAATATATCAACCGAGTGTTTTTCAATAACAGCGGGAGAAACAATGGCCGCTTTACTCTGGAGCGCAAAAACTCACTCTGAACCCCCACCTATCCACTTACGCAATGTGATCTTTCACGCTCATTTTTCAAAATTAAAGCCTGAAACTATGTCTAAAGACTGTTGATACCGTAGGGAAGCCATATAAAAAGGAATCTGGTTGATATCCCTTTAAATGGAGGATAGGCATGCATAGGAACAGAGAGGTTTCAAAATAAGAGTCACTTCCTGGTTGGATTTTCCTCAGGGTTTCGCCTGCAATATCAGTTCTGTTATACACTTTATAGAGTGTTTTCTATCCTAATCTGTCAATTATATGCATATTCTAGCATCTGGTCCTGGGAAATAGGCCGTTTACTTTGGGAACGTTATTTTTCCAAACATAAAAATAGTGCCCCCTAGCTTCAAGAGGTTTTAACAGTTTAATTTAAACGTCTGGAAGACAAAATACACACCTTGGTAGAAGTGGAGCTGGATGACTTGGAGGGAGAGGACGATTTCCTGGTTGATGACCTTCCAGATCCGAGCTTGCTTCCCGACTTGGACATTCCCGTTTCAGTTTTCCGAGAGGCACCTCCCTTCGAGGAGGAAGAGGAGGAGGAGGCGGCGGCTCCCTTCTTCTTGGCGAGCTCTGCCAGGAGCGCGGGTGCGAGGGACTGCATCATAACTTCTAGACTGGTGTTCTCCGTCAGGGAGAGGCCAGCTGGAAGGGAAGGGGAAACACTCTGTTTAGGCATGAGATATGCCATTATTTGCTGCATGCCTCCTTCATGTCGGCCTGGAAAGTGGCAGAATTACAGAGCTGTTTGTCCAGTCCAGGAAAAAATCCCGAAAATCCATCTACTCGCAAAAATATCTGTAGCGTCAGAATGGTTTGGCCTAATATTACCCTAACTAACCACTGTGAGGGTGACCCAATCACAGACTGTTCTCTCTGCTACCGCACGGCAAGCGGTACCGCCGGAGCACCAAGTATAGGTCCATGAGGCATCTAAACATCTTCTACCCCCAAGACATAAGACTAATGAACATCTAGTCAAAATGGCTACCCAGACTATTTGCATTGCTACCCTGTTATTATCTCTGCATAGTCACTTTAATAACGCTATATATATATATATATATATATATATATATATATATATATATATATATATATATATACACACACACACACACACACACACACACACACACACACACACACACACACACACACACACACACACACACAGTGGGGCAAACAAGTATTTAGTCAGCTACCAATTGTGCAAGTTCTCCCACTTAAAAAGATGAGAGGCCTGTAATTTTCATCATAGGTACACTTCAACTATGACAGACAAAATGAGAAGAAAAAATATCCAGAAAATCACATTGTAGGATTTTTTATGAATTTATTTGCAAATTCTGGTGGAAAATAAGTATTTGGTCAATAACAAAAGTTTCTCAATACTTGTATAATAATGTTATAATGTTATATACCCTTTGTTGGCAATGACAGTACTGTCAATACTCTATTACCTCGACTAACCGATGCCCCAGCACATTGACTCTGTACCGTAATACCCTATATATAGCCTCCACATTGACTCTGTACCGTAACACCCTGTATATAGCCTCCACATTGACTCTGTACCGTAATACCCTGTATATAGCCTCCACATTGACTCTGTACCGTAACACCCTGTATATAGCCTCCACATTGACTCTGTACCGTAACACCCTGTATATAGCCTCCACATTGACTCTGTACCGTAATACCCTGTATATTGACTCTGTACCGTAATACCCTGTATATAGCCTCCACATTGACTCTATACCGTAATACCCTGTATATAGCCTCCACATTGACTCTGTACCGTAATACCCTGTATATAGCCTCCACATTGACTCTGTACCGTAATACCCTGTATATAGCCTCCACATTGACTCTGTACCGTAATACCCTGTATATAGCCTCCACATTTACTCTGTACCGTAATACCCTGTAAATAGCCTCGCTGTTGTTATTTACTGCTCTGTAATTTGTTATTTTATTTTTCTTAAAATGAAAAATGACTCCAGTGTGTGTGTGTGTGTGTCTCACCAGATGACTCCAGTGTGTGTGTGTGTGTGTGTGTGTGTGTCTCACCAGATGACTCCAGTAGTTTCTTGGCCAGTCTCTCAGCACTGTTAGACTTCGGCAGGCTGCTCCTCCTCGTCGTCTCCCGACGTTCCCTCGCTCTCTCCCGCTCATAGCTCCTAGAGCGCGACCTGGATGAAGGAATAGGAATATTCATACATATTAACTCATTAAAGAGAGGAATATTCAAACATATTAACTCATTAAAGAGAGGAATATTCATACATATTAACTCATTAAAGAGAGGAATATTCATACATATTAACTCATTAAAGAGAGGAATATTCATACATATTAACTAATTTAACTTATTTGGGACTGGGGGGCATTATTGAGTAGCTTGGATGAATAAGGTTCCCAGAGTAAACTACCTCAGCCATAAAAGTTAGAATATGCATATAATTAGTCGATTTGGTGGAAAAAACACTCTGAAGTTTCTAAAACTGTTTGAATGATGTCTGTGAGTATAACAGAACTCATATGGCAGGCAAAAAACCTGAGAAAAAAATCCAATCAGGAAGTGGGAAATCTGAGGTTTGTAGTTTTTCCAACTCATTGCCTATCGAATATACAGTTTCTATCAGGTCATAATGCACTTCCATCCACTAGATGTCAACAGTCTTTCGAACCTTGTTTCAGGCTTCTACTATGAAGTGGGGGCGAATGAGAGGGGGATTGAGTCAGAGGTCTGCCAGAGTGGCATGAGCTGGTCATGTGAGAGGCGTTTCACTGCAATTCTACAGACAAAGGAATTCTCCGGTTGAAACATTAGAAGATTTATGTTAAAAACATCCTAAAGATGGATTCTATACGTCGTTTGACATGTTTCTACGGACTGTAACAGGAACTTTTGACTTTTCGTCTGCTCCTAGTGATTGAGCTTCATGAATTTGGATTACCGGGCTAAACTCGAAGGTATTTGTTTCGAAAATCTGACATAGCGGTTGCATTAAGGAGAAGTATATCTATAATTCCACGCATAAGAGTTGTATCTTTTATCAATGTTTATTATGAGTATTTCTGTGAATTGATGTGGCTCTCTCACCGGATGTTTTGGAACTACTGAACATAACGCGCCAATGTAAACTGAAATGTTTGGATATAAATATGAACTTTATCGAACAAAACATACATGTGTTGTGTAACATGAAGTCCTATGAGTGTCATCTGATGAAGATCATCAAAGGATAGTGATTCATTTTAATCTCTATTTCAGCTTTTTGTGACTCCTCTCTTTGGCTGGAAAAATGGTTGTGTTTTTCTGTGACTAGGTGGTGACCTAACATAATCGTTTGGTGTGCTTTCGCAGTAAAGCCTTTTTGAAATCGGACAGTGTGATCTACAACAAGAAAAAAAATCTTTAAAATAATTGTATGTATATTTGAGGAATGTTAATGGGATTGGGATTTCTGTTGTTTTGAATTTGGAGCCATGCAATTTCACAGGATGTTGGCGAGGTGGGACGCTACCATCCCAGAGAAGTTGAGAGGAATATTCAAACATATTAACTCATTTAAAAGTCTGTTATCTTACCTCCGGGATGAAGAGGCTGTCTGAGGTCGACGTTCCTGATCCCGGTGGGAAGACGACGAGGCCGGAGGGTCACGTTCTCTCTCCCTGCCCCGAAGTGAACCCGGAGACCGGGAACGCCGGGTGGTGGTGTTGTGTCGACGTTCGCGGGATCGATCCCTGGATCGAGGTCGGCGAGTAGAGGAGGAAGGGGTGTGGTAGGAGAAGGGGCGAGGAGGAGGAGAAGGAGAGCGAGACCAGGATGAAGAACGGGAGGCGGAGCGTGTCCGCCGACGGCGCTTGGAGGACAACTGGCTGCTTTCATTTCTACTAGGAGCAGGGGAGGAAAGGGGGAGGAAAGGGGAGAAAGAGGGGGAGGGGAGGGGAGAAAGAGGGGGAGGGGGGGAAGGGGAGGAAAGGGGAGAAAGAGAGGGGGAGGAAAGGGGAGAAAGAGAGGGGGAGGAAAGGGGAGAAAGAGGGGGGGGGGGGGAGAGAGGAGGAGGATGAGAGAAGGAAGAGGTGGTCAGGCTGATGAAGTTATTCTGGTTGGTAACGTAAAGGATGAAAAGGGGAGTGTTTATATACTTCCAACAGACGCTGAGACTCAACTTGCTAAACCATTCAGTCAGCAGTGACCTAAATCGAAGGGACATTTAATAACCTTCTATTATAGAGCACAGTACATGTAGGGGACTCACCTTGATACAGCTACAGTTTCCACGTTCCAGTCGGGATACCTGGAAGGAGGAAATGGAACAGGTGACTGGCACAAGCTACAATGTGAGGTCATCAGCAGATTTCAAATCCTATTTCCGCGATTTTCCTCGCATCCAAATCTCCGCTCATTATTCTCAACTGTATTGGACAAGATATCAACCCACTCAAGACTTTTTCCTCCAGTGGTATTTTTTTTGTTTTTGAATTTTACCCCTTTTTCTCCCCAATTTCGTGGTGTCCAATTGTTTAGTAGCTACTGTCTCATCGCTACAACTCCCGTACGGGCTCGGGAGAGACGAAGGTTGAAAGTAATGTGTCCTGTGATACACAACCCAACCAAGCCGCACTGCTTCTTAACACAGCGCCATCCAACCCGGAAGCCAGCCGCACCAATGTGTCGGAGGAAACACTGTGTACCTGGCAACCGTGGTTAGCGGTACAGCGCCCTTAACCACTGCGCCACCCGGGAGGCCCTCCAGTGGGTTTTTTGAGGAGGAGATGAGGGGGGGCTGAGAAAAGAATGGGATAAGTGATATATATAAAGAGAGAGAAGAAGACTCACGATTTCCTGAGTAGACGGCAATTCTCAACGTGGAGACCGGTGTTTTGATGCTCGATCCAGTTCTGTTGATCAAAACAGCAAACAGAGACAATCAGTCTGGGTCTTCACCCTCCTCCTCACCTCTCAACACCACCAATAACCCCCAAACTCCTCTAAATCAAGCACTTTCAATACATTTGTTTGTTTTTTTCTCAACAGAGTCCAATTTCTTTCTGCTTTCATAGCAGGAGTTGATTTATACAATGTTGGGGGAAAAAAAATAACATGGTAAAAATAGGCTCTCTGTTCTACCAAGAAAAAGATTAACAGCAAAAGTCTGATGCTGGAGAAAAAACAATGGCAGCATCTGGAATCTTCCGGGGTTCTTCTCTGGAACGGATCCTCTCAGCAGTCTCTCGGCAGCCATCTTCTTCCCAAAAAACAACGTACTTCCCAAAGTGACTAAATCAATTGTATATTTTTTTTTAATTAAAACGCAGTAAGTAGTGTGTTGTGTCACTGGTTTAAACACAAGGGTATAATACAATGATATCAGGGGTTTGAGTAGAAAACATTAAGTGGCGTAAATAGTCCATTAATTCACAACGGTCAACGTCTAGAGATGGAGCCTAAACTTCCTTGTTTCTGTACAGCACTGTGACATCAGCTGATTTATGAAGGGCTTTATAAATACATTTGATTGATTGATGGTTGTTCTCTGGCAGCTTCTCATCTTGTCGTTGGTTGTATCGTCTTCGAGCACTCGTCCTCCTCAAGACAAATCCCGGTCATCGAAAGTCACAAATAAAACTGCATTTTATAACGGAATGTCTTAATTTTACAAACAAATGACAATATTTCAAGGTTTAAAAAATGTAAAATGTAAAAATTTAAAAAAAATCTCATGACATTACACAATTTTCAATAACGACAATAAAATAATGTTGAATTCAGTCCAGGATTCGATGTCTTCATACTCCGAGGAGAAAACATTTTTTATACAAAAAAATAATAAGCTTTTCTGTTTTATTTAATGATTTTCATCCATTTTAGAACGTCTCAACTCACCGTGAAATACATGAGACAATCACAGCTAGACTGAAGTGTTTGAATAAACAAAAATGGATTCAACAAGAAGCAAAAAGTCTTGAGTTACAACATGAGGTTCAACAATATATATATATATATTTTTTTTTAAAGGCACACAATCAGTCTGGAGAGGTTCAGAACTGGGTTCAAATACTATTTGAGATTTCAAATACTTTATATGTACTTGATTGATCCCCTGAAACTGAAACAGCTGGAGCCGTTTCTGGAGGGCTAAAACACCTGGTCTATTATCCGGGACTGAAACAGGTAGAAACATACAAATAAAAATAGTATTTTGGCCTTACAGGAAATAAAAATCAACCAGTGCTCAAAGTATAACAATCTCAAACAGTATTTAGAATCCAGGTCAAGACAGGAATGGCAACAACAAAACAAACTCACCTTTAGCTGGGCACATTCTATGTTACAGAGAGAACAGGTATGAGGAAAGAATCTGGGAGAAGCTGCGGAGTAATCGCTCATCATGGTCGGGGTCGGTAACCTCTTCGTCATCATCATCATCGGGGGAGGTAGGTTCATCTGCTGGTGCATGGAAGGCATCGGACCAATCCGGGGCGGAGGAAAAGTCACCGGGACATGACCAGGAGGTGGGATTGACGGGTTCATGATGGGGAATATGGAAGGCCAAATGGGGGGTGTCGTGGGAGGAGGAACCCCGACCGGGACACCTCCAACCCTGAGTCCTGGAATTCCGACCCCAGCTCCACCTCCACCACCAAGAACCACCAGGCCGGACCGGGGCTGAGCGTGGCCCCGAGCGTTGCCTTGACTCTGGGAAGCCAGGAGTCGGTTGAGTCCTTGGTCTCCGCTGCGGACAGGGATGTTCATGGGCTTGGATGTCGCTTTAGAGGATGAGCCGTGGGTTTTGAGGGTCTGCTGGGGTTGGCTGGAAGGCGGAGGAAGGCCGATGCGAGAGCCTGTGTCTGTCATGGGCATGGGGCTCTGGACCGCAGGGCTGTGGATGTGCTGCTGTTGGGTACGCTGTTTGGAAAGGTCGGAGGTCATGGAATGGCCGGCGTACCCGCTCAGCGAGTCTCTGACCATGTCATATTTTGGATTCTCTTTCGGGAGCGGATTGCGCGAGCTGTAATTATCGGGTTGGCTATTATCGCCATCATCATAACTGTCGTATTTAGTAGCACGAGAATGTTCGTAATCGATCACTTTGCTCTGTCCTCCACCACCGTGGTCGGACCCTGGGCCAGGTCCACCGCCTACCTTGGGCCGAGGGTCCACATCCATAGTTCTATTGGCCTTACGGATGCGGATGTCTCTGAGGATGAAGGGCAGGTTGTCTGGGGTCAGTTGATCGTCTGGGTAGTGGCTGAGGAGCTCCAGGTCTTCGTTGGACAAGCCGAAACTCGCCAGGATGCTGCTGGCGGACTCAGACGTGTACCGGGCTGGACGAGAGGCTGTGGACGAGGCGCTCATGGGAGCCTCGGAACCTCTTGAGGTGGACCCCAGCACTCCCGCACCTCCAAACCCAGAGGTTTGGCTTTGGTACTGAGGAAGGGTGGAGGAGAAGAGTTTGGAGGAAGCAGACTGGGTCAGGAAGCCAGACCAGGGGTCCATGGAACTTTGCTGGTCGCTGGAGGTCCGGCCAGGTGTGTAACCGCCCAGCCCTCCCCCAGACGAGAGCTCGTCCATGGGGTCACGACTTAGGCGAAGGTCTTGGGCGTCCAGTGAGACCTGCTGGTTCTTATTCTGCTGCATCAACTGGCTGAGCAGCCTCACCTCCTCTCTGGCCCCGCGGATGTGGTGGTCTATGGAGGTCTCCATCTCCGGGGTCATCCCGGTCGATCTCTGCCCCGGGTCATACCCCATCTGCTGGGCCACCATCGAGGACATCATGCCTCCCTGGCCGGAGGAACCACCACCACCCCCACCAGACCCCAGACCAAGGCGGGAGGCCCCCAGAGGGTCCCTTCCGGCCTGGGATTGTGTGAGTCCGTACTGCCCCATCTGGGCGGCAGATCTCTGGGCCTGTGAAGAGTACTGATCCCCTAAGGGGTTATATAGGGGACGGGACATGTTATTGACGGTAGCTGCTGCTGTGAGGAGGTTGATGAAGGGGGCGAGAGGAGGTGAGTGTAGGGTGGTGGGGGGGTTGGCGGCAGAAGTGACGGTTGCAGCGGTAACGAGCTGGGCCAGCTGCAGGGAGGTGTGGCCTAAGAGGAGCTGCAGGGGCGGGATCCCAACTCCCAGCCCTCCAATCGGATTCAGCGGGCTGGAAAGGGGAGCAGCGCAACGATCCAATAGCAACGCAAAGCTGAAAGAGTTGGAGAGGAGAAACACACAGGAGGGTTACTGGTTGGTCTTCTCTCTGGCTCGCCCTGGGACAGGGCTATGGACAGTAGTAATCAAACTGGAAAGCAGACTGGATTTCTGCGATTGATCGGTTTGGTCAGTTTCCAGTCTATTCCACACTGAAACACTTTTCACATCAGTTGTGTGTCAAACTGTTCTAGAACAGCTTCTAGAACATCATCAGGGTTCTGTTGGTTAGGTCAGAGCAGAAGAAGACAGTTCCTGCATCTTCACTGGGGGAAAGAAAAACAGCAAGCAAACAGGGAACAGACAGGAGGGGGAGAAGTAGTCATCGTGAAAAACATACAACATTATTTTACAAACTCCATGCACTGCTTTAGTGAAATTTGCAAGATTGCAGCTTTTTTTTTAACAAAAGGTTTACAGTCATACTTTTAAAATAGACTGCCAAGGGAAATAGTTTATTCAGTAATGAAACGGGGCTTACTAGTTTCACTAAAGATCAGATTTAGTAGGATTAAGTGTAAGCTATTGATTATCGAATGAAGACCGAATCAAAATGTGAAAGGTTACGTGGATGCATAAATCAAGAAACGGTGTCAGGGTTAGTTGTAACGGAACTTCCTAAGACAACGATCTGAAAGTTGTATAACCAAACAGAACACTGCACTTGAGAGTTAACTAAACCAATTCATGTCTCTAACCCACACTAATACACTTTCCGATAATGTTGACGAGAAAATATTCTTAACAGCGTGTTTATATCCAAAGTGGTTAACGTCATGGTGCAAAGCGTTGAGACATGAAAGCTGAACTTCAAAACCTGCTTCATAAAACCCAGTTTTGAGAGAAGGGAACCCATCACCACCACCCGCAGAGAAAGATAGTGGGTAAAATAGGTGCAAGGAGAACCCGTACCCGAGCCTGGATTTTAAGCAGTTTACCACTGTGATTGGCTTCGTATATATAAAATCATGTTCATGTATCTTTGCATCAGGATATTCTATACTGATAGGAAGGCTGTAGATGTTTTCACGTGTGATTAAACACAGAGAGATCAGCTGATAACAGAGCTGACCACGTGCCCCAAACTACTGCATTTGACAATACCAAAAACAAGTCCAATACTGGCATAACTATGTTAAAAAAAAAACGCAATAATGTCAATAGATTATTCTATAACGTTGCAGTGATCACGAGTGGAACGAGGCCCTATAAGACCTGATGGAAAACGTAAATATTTCAGCTGCCATTCAGCTATCATCATCATCATCATTAAGCAATGAAACCAACAACTTCTATAACAGCAACGTATTAAAATGGTGGGAAACACACTCCGCCAAACTTCCAATGAAAAGCCTCTTAAATAGATCTCTTAAATAGATCTCTTAAATAGCCGCCTTTTAATAGCTGTGAAAGAGCACACATTTCAAACACCTGGTCTAAATGGATTGTCTGCGAGGTTACCACAGGGACGGGGACTAACGCCATGTTACCACGGGGACGGGGACTAACGCCATGTTACCACGGGGACTAACGCCATGTTACCACGGGGACTAACGCCATGTTACCACGGGGACTGTGAATAATGCCATGTTACCACGGGGACGGGGAATAACGGCATGTTACGACGGGGACTAACGCCATGTTACCATGGGGACGGGGACTAACATTGAATTGTCTACTAAATATAAAAAGGCAAAACAAACAAACGTGGAGCTAAAAGATGATAAATGTTCTTAGGGGAAAAAAACAGTGTTTGGACTTGGTCGTCCTGGCCGACAGATTTTTAATTTTACCTTTATTTAACTAGGCAAGTCAGTTAAGAACATATTCTTATTTTCAATTACGGCCTAGGAACAGTGGGTTATCTGCCCGTTCAGGGGCAGAACGACAGATTTTTACCTTGTCAGCTTGGGGATTTGAACTTGCAAGTTACTAGTCCAACGCTCTAACCACTAGGCTACTCTGCCGCCCCGGTTGCAGTATCCGGGTAAAGACTCAGCAGCATGCGCCGCCTGGCCCGGAAACCTCACATTGAAGTTCATTTCAATTCTCTACGTCGGGAACAAATTAGCATTTGGATCAGGAAAGTTTCCTTATGCGACTTCTACACGGCAGAATGTTGGAACTTGCTTCACCGGTTGTCCACGCGGTTGATCAAGTTTTCAAGACGATGATACAGGAAATCCATAATTGCGTCAACCTTTTCAAAGTGCTGGTTAGTGGGTTCATATTTCTATCACCCGACATCACAGACAACCGGTAAAGTACATTTCATTCTGAATTATGGCTTGTAGAGGTCGTGTGAGGTAACTTTCCTGATACAAAACGCTCATTTATGCCCAATGTTGAATTCAATGCAATTCAACGTTGGGGGGTGGGGGGGCGGTGTCCTCGTTTGACCTAAACAGCATCTGCTCGTTCATTGGTCATGTGCACACCACAAGGTGCAAGGAGTTAGCCACCGAGCCAGATGGCTGATGAGCTCGTGTTACAACTCTCAACTTAGAGAGGAGATCAATACAAATTCACAAATAATTAGAAAACTCTGACATTTTATATTATTAGCTAGCTAACAGAAATGTAGTAGCTAGTGTCACACTTTACAGACTGCAAACTATTAGCTAACTAACAGAAATGTAGTGGCTAGTGCCACACTTTACAGGCTGCAAAATATTAGCTAGCTAACAGAAATGTAGTAGCTAGTCCCACACTTTACAGGCTGCAAACTATTAGCTAGCTAACAGAAATGTAGTAGCTATTGTCACACTTTACAGGCTGTAAACTAGCATTGCTAGCCAAACAATAATGTGCACACAACAGCCAGTCCCCCATCCAGAAGGAAGTTTTGTAATGCATGTTAAAAAATCATACAGATTTCACAGAAAACCGGAAGATTGGTTTTTGGTTAGGCTGTGATAAGGGTGATCACTGGGATCCCGAGAGGTGCAGCTGTCTAAGGCACTGCGTCTCAGTGCTAGAGGAGTCACTACAGACCCTGGTTCGAATCCTGGGCTGTATCACAACCTTGTTGTGATTGGGAGTCCCATAAAGTTAGATCAAAGATGAATAAATGTCTTGGAAGATCACATAATGATAAAATGAGTAACATTACAGATCCAAATTTAATAGCATAGCCAGCATAACCTGATATCCCACTGCCTGTCGTGGGCAGAACAAGCCAGAGATCCTATCCTATTGGCTCATTCCAGCTCATTCCTTGTTAGGGAACGCCTACTCTGAGGTGCAATAACTCAAATCACCTTAATTAACACTCAAACAATCAAACATTTAAACCTTTGACAAAAGGTTTTAAAAAAACGTCTACAAAACGTAGTCTGTTCGTAACAGACAACTGTGTTGAGATGAAATGTTTCATCGATGCCATAATGTGCAGAATATCGGCCCAAATCCACCTGGTTCCTTCTTCTCCCACTGCGGGGTCGCTGGGCTTCCTCTCACTACCATATTTGGTAAGAGTGAAAAAAATGCCAAGCGGATGCTTCACATTTATACAACTTCACATTACATCCGGTTAAATATCTGTCTCATTCTTCTATCTGTGGAGAAACATCTCGCTTCACCTCTTTCTCTGATTTACACCATGAGCAGGGGCTGTGTTTTGGGGGAGGGGTGCTGCACACAAATATATGCTACACTGTCCTACGTAATGTCCCGCATTTGGGCATTTTAAATGTGGTCACCCTAAGACGTGATAGATCACAGCTGCCTTTTGCGTCTTCGACTTTCCGAAAAACCATCAGCCCTCCATTTTGTATTTCCTGTATCGTGTTGCATTAAGCGCCGCATGCGACAGAGGACACAAACCCGAGTTTCTACTTCCAGCCAGCGGTATTGTCCGTTTTAAATCACACATATGAACAACAACTCATCTCTTATGTCTTCTCAAATAGGGTTTTTGTTACATACCTTCTGTTATTTTCGGTTATTTTCTATGGAGAAATCTCGTACTTGTCTTTCTCTCCAAGCGAATCCACGGACGCTTGACTGGCAATTTGCGCATGCGCATTCGACTATCTCACCCGAACAACGTCATAGACCTAACCGAATGAAAACAGAGTAGTTGATTGGATAATGTGTTTAATAAATTGGGAGGTCTTCAATTTTTACTGAAATGTAATTATATTCCTGAAAGATTACCTGCTAAATTGGCTAGGTTTCACCAACAAGCTTTAATGGTCTGGAAAATATGTTTCCTGCACAATTTCTCCCCACATAAATCTCTTTTGTGGAATAATTCAGACATAACTGAAAGGAATCAGTCATTGTTCTACCCCAGCTGGCATGAGAGGAATATTGACTTTGTTCTTGATGTTTTTGACAAGAAGGGTAATATTCTCACATATGAACAATTTATGAAACATAGAAAGAGTTTCCAACACCTTTCAGAGAGTTTATTTCTGTGATCAAAGCGGTCTAACTTCATGAAAAGTCATCTTAATTTTGGGAATGATCACAAAGTTTATCCAGAACTCAAGATTGGAAGGCGTGGGCTTACTTGAAAGATCTTGTTGTAATAAATATATAAGACAAATTCTTCATTCACAACTTACACCGAGAGGAAAGTTTTTTCTGGAACATGCTTATTCCTGAAAAATGCCTGGTTAAAGGCCTTACAAATACTGTATACCAAACAAAGTTAAGGAAGTGCACTTCATTTCACATTAGATATATCCATGTAATTCTATGATGTCCAAATTTGTGGCTATTGATGATATCTGCGTTTTCTGTGAAGAAGAAGGTGAGAATCTGACTCACTTGTTCTTTGAATGTAAATTTGTGTCTGAATTTTGGGAAAACCTTGCAAAGTACTTATTTCCCATTATGAACACTGCCTATAATTTTAACATAAAATATATAATATGTTACTATTGCAATGATAACAAGACCATTGAAATGATTGTTAATTTGTTTATTCTTGTTGCCAAATACTACATACACCAACAACAATTCCATATACACTCTATACCAAAATTACATGTTTTTCTAATTGAATTTAATTATCTTATTAAAACATTAACCCTAGTGAATAACAACAGGAATAACATCTTCCTGAATCATTATAATAAGATATTTTCAGAGTGAATATAAATGCACTAAAATTGTTTATTTTTTGTATTATTTTATTGATATTTTTTGAACTTTTTAGTATTTTCTTGTTAATACCTGTGTTTTGTTTTGTTAGACATGTTTGATGCAGCAATCAATGTCAGCTGATTTTGTATTATGAATAAAACATTATTTTTTTCTTAACAAAAAAAAAAACAGAGTAGTTGATTGAACTTTCTCTCCAGGCGGCTCCAAGGACGCTAAATGAGTTGCGCGTGCGCATTTGACTGTCTCATCCGAAACACGTCATAGACCCACTGAAAACAGAGGAGTTGATTGGAGGAACTTGTAGTCGCCATTCTTCGCCAGATGGGGGAACCCAAGCCCTACATCAACATCAAATTCACAGAATAATTTACCAAGTTTAACATGTATTTATTTATTTAGTCTTTATTTAACTAGGCAAGTCAAGTAAAGAACTTAGACAGCTATGGGAAAAGTCATATGCAAGGTGCACAGCATCACAGGTGGGTGAATGTATATTTATATATTTATATGAGTTTCATTCCAAAACGCGATACATTTTGTTAAATTAGCTATTGTTTAATTAAAAAAGGTATGATTGGTGTGTTTTTGTTATAGTTGTTAAATTATATGTGTTATAATCTATCACTACATGGGTTTAATTTCAGAGACAAATAAACAGGTGTTTGTTGCAAAACGCTAAATATCCACGTCACTCTGAGGAAAAAAGAGGAAGTAGCATTTTTTGAGAAACTCAAATGTCAAATAATTAAGTAATGTATTTCTGACTTACAGATTTGTTCGGAAAGTATTCATACCCCATGACTTTCCCCACGTTTTATTAGGTTACAGCCTTATTCTAAATTTAAGATGTTTTTTTTTATTATCAATCTACACACAGTGCCCCATAATTTTTATTTATTTTTTATTTCACCTTTATTTAACCAGGTAGGCCAGTTGAGAACAAGTTCTCATTTACAACTGCGACCTGGCCAAGATAAAGCAAAGCAGTTCCACGCAAATAATAAGAAATGACAAAGCAAAAACAAAGCTAATTTATAAATGAATAAAAACCTGAAATATCACATTTACATGAGTATTCAAACCCTTCGCTCAGTACTTCAGCACCTTCACCAGCGATTACAGCCTCAAGTCTTCTTGGGTATGACGTTACAAGCTTGGCACACCTGTATTTGGGGAGTTTCTTCTCTGCAGATCCTCTGTCTGGTTGGATGGGGAGCGTCGCTGCACAGCTATTTTCAGGTCTCTCCAGAGATGTTAGATCGGGTTCACGTTCTGGGTCTGGCTGGGCCACTCAAGAACATTCAGAGACGTGTCCCAAAGCCACTCCTGCATCCCGTAGGGAGGGTGCCAGGTTCCTCCAGACGTGACGCTTGGCATTTAGGCCAAAGAGTTCAATCTCAGTTTCATCAGACCAGAGAATCTTATTTCTCATAGTCTGAGAGTCCTAAGGGGCCTTTTGTCAAACTCCAAGAGGGCTGTCATGTGCCTTTTACTGAGGAGTGGCTTCCATCTGGCCACTCTACCATAAAGGCCTGTTTGGTGGAGTGCTGCAGAGATGGTTGTCCTTCTGGAAGGTTCTCCCATCTCCACAGAGGAACTCTGGAGCTCTGTCAGAGTGACCATCAGGTTCTTGGTCACCTCCCTGACCAAAGCCCTTTTCCCGATTGCTCAGTTTGGCTGGGCGGCCGTCTCTAGGAAGAGTCTTGGTGGTTCCTAACTTCTTCCATTTAAGAGTGTTGGAGGCCACTTTGTTCTTGGGGACCTTCAATGCTACAGAAATGTTTTGGTACCCTTCCCAGATCTGTGCCTCGACACAATCGTGTCTCGGATCTTTACAGAAAAATTCCTACAGCGATACGCCATCCCATCTGGCTAAGTGGGACAATGACCCAACACACCTCCAGGCTGTGTAAGGGCTATTTTACCAAGAAGGAGAGTGATGGAGTGCTACATCAGATGACCTGGCCTCCACAATCACCAAACCTCAATCCAGTTGAGATGTTTTGGGATGAGTTGGACCGCAGAGTGAAGGAAAAGCAGCCAACAAGTGCTCAGCATATGTGGGAACTCCTTCAAGACTGTTAGAAAAGCATTCCAGGTGAAGCTGAAGCTTTATTTTTACTATTTCCTACATTGTAGAATAATAGTGAAGACATCAAAACTATGAAATAACACATATCATGTACAAATCATGTAGTATCCAAAAAAGTATTAAACAAATCTAAATATATTTGAAATTCTTCAAAGTAGGTACCCTTTGCCTTGACAGCTTTGCACCTTCTTGGCTTTGTCTCAATCAGCTTCACCTGGAATGCTTTTCTAACAGTCTTGAAGGAGTTCCCACATTTGCTGAGCACTGTTGGCTGCTTTTCCTTCACTCTGCGGTCCAACTCATCCCAATGGATAAGTGGGACATTAGCGTCCCACCTGGCCAACATTCGGTGAAATTGCAGAGTGCAAAATTCAAATTAAATTATTAGAAATATTTAACTTTCATCAAATCACAAGTGCAATACATCAAAATAAATCTTAACTTCTTGTTAATCCAGCCACCATGTCAGATTTCAAAAAGGCTTTACAGCGAAAGCAAACCATGTGATTATCTGAGGACAGCACCCCACCATACAAACACATGAAAATCATATTTCAACCAAGCAGGTGTGACATGAAAGTCAGAAATGACAATAAAATTCATGCCTTACCTTTGAGGATCTTCTTCTGTTGGCACTCCAATATGTCCCAGAAACATCACAAATGGTCATTTTTGTTCGATAAACTCCTTTTTTATATCCCCAAAATGTCAATTTATTTGGCGCGTTTAATTCAGAAAAACACTGGTTCCAACTCGCCCAACATGCTGACAAACTATCTAATAAGGTACCTGTAAACTTTGTCCAAACATTTCAAACAACTTTCCTAATCCATCCTTAGGTATCGTAAAACGTAAATAATTGATAAGAATTTAAAAGTGGAGCGAGTTCCAGGTCGCGCTCATCAAACAAAAGAGTCCACTTAGCTTGATTCTCATTCTGAATAGCCGTACTTCTTCATTTCTCAAAGGAAAAACATCAACCAATTTCTAAAGACTGTTGACATCTAGTGGAAGGCATAGGAACTGCAAGCATGTGCCTCATAAATCTAGTTCCCCATAGAAATTCAATAGAAAACACAGTCCTCAACAACAACAAAAAATCCTGGATGGTTTGTCCTCTGGGTTTCGCCTGCCAAATACGTTCTGTTATACTTACAGACATTATTTTAACAGTTTTAGAAACTTTAGAGTGTTTTCTATATGCATATCCTAGCTTCTAGGCCTGAGTAGCAGGCAGTTTACTTTGGGCATGCTTTTCATCCGGACGCAAAAATACCGCCCCCTAGCCCAAAGAGGTTTTAACCTCTACAGGATCAGTGTCCCCCCACGGGATGGTTGAGCTAATGTAGGCTAATGTGATTAGCATGAGGTTGTAAGTAACAAGAACATTTCCCAGGACATAGACATGTCTTATTTGGGCAGAAAGCTTAAATTCTTGTTAATCTAACTGCACTGTCCAATTTACAGTAGCTATTACAGTGAAAGAATACCATGCTGTTGGTTGAGGAGAGTGCACAATTTTGAACTTCGAAATGTGTTAATTGATCCAATTAGGCAGTCTTTTATTTATCTCGGCAAGTCAGTTGAGAACAAATAATTTTTTACAATGACAGCCTAGGAACAGTGGGTTAACTGCCGTGTTTGAGGCAGAATGACAGATTTTTACCTTGTCAGCTCAGGGATTTGATCTATAAACATTTCGGTTAGTGGCCCAACACTTTAACCACTAGGCAACCTGCCAACCAAGCATTTTGAACAGAATAGTTCATTGGATCAGTCTGCAACTTTGCACATACACTGCTGCCCTCTTGTGGACACCATTGAAATTACAACCAGAGTGATGGCTATATTAGCAATACACCACAAACCCCTCTGCCCTCAGCCCTTATATTGGCCATAAACCACACCCCCTCTGGTCTCAGCCCTTATATTGGCCATACACCACACCCCCTCAGTCCTCAGCCCTTATATTGGCCATACACCACACCACCTCTGGCCTCAGCCCTTATATTGGCCATACACCACACCCCCTCTGGCCTCAGCTCTTATATTGGCCATAAACCACACCCCCTCTGGTCTCAGCCCTTATATTGGCCATAAACCACACCCCCTCTGGCCTCAGCCCTTATATTGGCCATAAACCACACCCCCTCTGGTCTCAGTCCTTATATTGGCCATAAACCACACCCCCTCTGGTCTCAGCCCTTATATTAGCCATAAACCACACCCCCTCTGGCCTCAGCCCTTATATTGGCCATAAACCACACCCCCTCTGGCCTCAGCCCTTATATTGGCCATAAACCACACCCCTCTCTGGCCTCAGCCCTTATATTGGCCATAAACCACACCCCCTCTGGCCTCAGCCCTTATATTGGCCATAAACCACACCCCCTCTGGCCTCAGCCCTTATATTGGCCATAAACCACACCCCCTCTGGCCTCAGCCCTTATATTGGCCATAAACCACACCCCCTCTGGCCTCAGCCCTTATATTGGCCATAAACCACACCCCCTCTGGCCTCAGCCCTTATATTGGCCATAAACCACACCCCCTCTGGCCTCAGCCCTTATATTGGCCATAAACCACACCCCCTCTGGCCTCAGCCCTTATATTGGCCATAAACCACACCCCCTCTGGCCTCAGCCCTTATATTGGCCTCATAAATAAACCACACCCCCTCTGGCCTCAGCCCTTATATTGGCCATAAACCACACCCCCTCTGGCCTCAGCCCTTATATTAGCCTTAAACCACACCCCCTCTGGTCTCAGCCCTTATATTGGCCATAAACCACACCCCCTCTGGCCTCAGCCCTTATATTAGCCTTAAACCACACCCCCTCTGGTCTCAGCCCTTATATTAGCCATAAACCACAAACCCCCGAGGTGCCTTATTGCTATTATAAACTGGTTACCAACGTAATTAGAGCAATAAGAATAAATGTTTTGTCATACCTGTGATATACGGTCTGATAAATCACAGCGGTCAGCCAATCGGGAGCTCGAACTACCCAGTTTATAAAATATTTTTTTTAGAACCATTTATTAATGAGACTTGACTGGTAACTGAAAGACAGGATTTCAACAGCAGTGATTTTATTGACACACCTTGCTGTTTCACCAAGACCCACAGCTAACATCTTTCCCTCACTCAACAATCCTGACAACATTTACACACAAGGTCTTAAAAACACACACACACACACACACACACACACACACACACACACACACACACACACACACACACACACACACACACACACACACACACACACACACACACACAGTAAGCAGTATATATACTGAACAAAAATAGAAACTCAATTTAAAATGTAAAGTGTTGGCCCCATGTTCCATTAGCTGAAATAGAAGTTTCCAGAAATGTTCCATAGTGTATTTTTTCCTCATCACAAATGTTGTTTACATCCCTGTTAGTGAGCATTTCTCCTTTGCCAAGATAATCCATCCACCTGACAGGTGTGGCATATCAAGAAGCTGATTAAACAGCATGACCGTTACATAGGTTGCACCTTGTGCTGGGGGACAATAAACGGCCACTCTAAAATGTTTTGTCACACAACACAATGCCACAGATGTCTCAAGTTTTGAAAGAGCCATCAATTGGGATGCTGACTCCAGGAATGTCCACCAGAGCTGTTGCCAGATAATTTAACGTCCATTTCTCTATTATAAGCCTCCTCCAATGTCGTTTTAGAGAATTTGGCAGTACGTACAACCGGCCTCACAACCGCAGACCACGTGTAACCACGCCAGCCCAGGACCTCCACATCCGGCTTCTTCACCTGAGGGATCATCTGAGACCATCCACCTGGACAGCTGATGAAACTGAGGAGTATTTCTGTCTGTAATAAAGCCCTTTTGTGGGGAAAAACAAATTCTGATTGGCTGGGCCTGGCTCCACAGTGGGTGGGCCTGGCTCCCAAGTGGGTTGGCCTGGCTCCCAAGTGGGTGGGCCTATGATCTCCCAGGCCCAGCCATGGCTGTGCCCCTGCTCAGTCACGTGAAATCCCCTGATTAGTGCCTAATTTATTTATTTCAATGGACTGATTTCCATATATGAACTGTAACTCAGTAAAGTCTTTTAAAATTGTTTTATGTTGCGTTTATATTTTTGTACAGTATAAATAGTCTCAGCTGAGTCACTGACCGAGAAAAACAACAATCTTAAACACTACAAAAATAAACAAAAATCCAGCAGACTACTACAACAAAAATTAAAGACAAATCAATGAGGCTTGAATAAAATCATAAGGGTTATTCTACATTGAAAATATAAAATAAATATACCGTTTTCGTAAAAAGTCTCATTTTCTTTGATATACAGTATATTTATGTTGAAAAGAAAAAAAAAGATACCAATCTGTTGCTTCACTTCATGACCGGTTGGTTGTCTGTAAAAAAATGATTAACCTAAAGTAAAACTCCTTCTTTCAGTCGAGAGCTTGTCAATAGAGGCCTGTCAGTCGAGAGCTTGTCAGTCGAGGGCTTGTCAATAGAGGCCTGTCAATAGAGGCCTGTCAGTCGAGGGCTTGTCAATAGAGGCCTGTCAATAGAGGCCTGTCAATAGAGGCCTGTCAGTCGAGAGCTTGTCAATAGAGAGCTTGTCAGTCGAGAACTTGTCAATAGAGGCCTGTCAATAGAGGCCTGTCAGTCGAGAGCTTGTCAATAGAGGCCTGTCAATAGAGGCCTGTCAGTCGAGAGCTTGTCAATAGAGGCCTGTCAGTCGAGAGCTTGTCAATAGAGGCCTGTCAGTCGAGTTGTCAATAGAGGCCTGTCAGTCGAGGGCTTGTCAATAGAGGCCTGTCAATAGAGGCCTGTCAGTCGAGAATAGAGGCCTGTCAGTCGAGGGCTTGTCAATAGAGGCCTGTCAGTCGAGAGCTTGTCAATAGAGGCCTGTCAATAGAGGCCTGTCAATAGAGCTTGTCAATAGAGGCCTGTCAGTCGAGGGCTTGTCAATAGAGGCCTGTCAGTCGAGAGCTTGTCAATAGAGGCCTGTCAGTCGAGAGCTTGTCAATAGAGGCCTGTCAGTCGAGAGCTTGTCAATAGAGGCCTGTCAGTCGAGGCTTGTCAATAGAGGCCTGTCAATAGAGGCCTGTCAGTCGAGAGCTTGTCAATAGAGGCCTGTCAATAGAGGCCTGTCAGTCGAGGCTTGTCAATAGAGGCCTGTCAGTAGAGGCCTGTCAATAGAGGCCTGTCAGTAGAGGCTTGTCAATAGAGGCCTGTCAGTCGAGAGCTTGTCAATAGAGGCCTGTCAGTCGAGAGCTTGTCAATAGAGGCCTGTCAAGAGGCCTGTCAGTCGAGAGCTTGTCAATAGAGGCCTGTCAGTCGAGGGCTTGTCAAGAGGCCTGTCAGTCGAGAGCTTGTCAATAGAGGCCTGTCAGTCCTGTCAGAGGCCTGTCAGAGGCTCAGTAGAGAGCTTGTCAAGAGGCCTGTCAGTCGAGAGCTTGTCAGTCGAGAGCTAGTCAGTAGATAGCTTGTCAAGAGGCCTGTCAGTCGAGAGCTTGTCAGTGTCAATAGAGAGCTTGTCAATAGAGGCCTGTCAGTCGAGAGCTTGTCAATAGAGGCCTGTCAGTCGAGAGCTTGTCAATAGAGGCCTGTCAATAGAGGCCTGTCAGTCGAGAGCTTGTCAATAGAGGCCTGTCAGTCAAGAGCTTGTCAATAGAGGCCTGTCAGTCGAGAGCTTGTCAATAGAGGCCTGTCAGTCGAGAGCTAGTCAGTAGAGAGCTTGTCAAGAGGCCTGTCAGTCGAGAGCTTGTCAGTCGAGAACTAGTCAGTAGAGAGCTTGTCAAGAGGTCTGTCAGTCGAGAGCTTGTCAGTCGAGAGCTTGTCAATAGAGGCCTGTCAGTCGAGAGCTTGTCAGTCGAGAGCTTGTCAATAGAGGCCTGTCAGTCGAGAGCTTGTCAATAGAGGCCTGTCAATAGAGGCCTGTCAGTCGAGAGCTTGTCAATAGAGGCCTGTCAGTCAAGAGCTTGTCAATAGAGGCCTGTCAATAGAGGCCTGTCAGTCGAGAGCTCGTCAATAGAGGCCTGTCAGTCGAGAGCTTGTCAGTCGAGAGCTTGTCAGTCGAGAGCTTGTCAGTCGAGAGCTTGTCAGTCGAGAGCTAGCCAGTCGAGAGCTTGCCAGTCGAGAGCTTGCCAGTCGAGAGCTTGCCAGTCGAGAGCTTGCCAGTCGAGAGCTTGTCAGTCGAGATCTTGCCAGTCGAGAGCTAGTCAGTCGAGAGCTTGCCAGTCGAGAGCTAGTCAGTCGAGAGCTTGTCAGTCGAGAGCTTGTCAGTCGAGAGCTTGCCGATAGAGGCCTGTCAGTCGAGAGCTTGCCGATAGAGGCCTGTCAGTCGAGAGCTTGCCGATAGAGGCCTTGTAATGTTCCTCCCCATTAGAATACAATATTATTATTATTATTGGTATCAAAAAAATCTGTTGAACACGTGTAACCAAAGCATGAGGCAAAAACACATGTAAAAGCAACAAGAATGTGTCTGAGAACAGCACACACACACACACACACACACACACACACACGAGACCATAGATTCAGTAGTATTGTCAATAAAACCATTCAGAATTACCGAGAGTAAAGGGTTTCTGGGGGGGGGGAATCCAAATCAAATAATCAATGGGGACGACGACGACTCCAAATCAAATAATCACTGGGGAGGGGGGGGGGGGGGGGGACTCCAAATCAAATAATCACTGGGGGGGGGGGACTCCAAATCAAATAATCACTGGAGGGGGGGGGGGGGGGGGGGGGGACTCCAAATCAAATAATCACTGGGGGGGGGGGGGGGGGGGTCCAAATAATCACTGGGGGGGGGGGGGGGAGTGCTGAGCACTGTTGGCTGCTTTTCCTTCACTCTGCGGTCCAACTCATCCCAATGGATAAGTGGGACATTAGCGTCCCACCTGGCCAACATTCGGTGAAATTGCAGAGTGCAAAATTCAAATTAAATTATTAGAAATATTTAACTTTCATCAAATCACAAGTGCAATACATCAAAATAAATCTTAACTTCTTGTTAATCCAGCCACCATGTCAGATTTCAAAAAGACTTTACAGCGAAAGCAAACCATGTGATAATCTGAGGACAGCACCCCACCATACAAACACATGAAAATCATATTTCAACCAAGCAGGTGTGACATGAAAGTCAGAAATGACAATAAAATTCATGCCTTACCTTTGAGGATCTTCTTCTGTTGGCACTCCAATATGTCCCAGAAACATCACAAATGGTCATTTTTGTTCGATAAACTCCTTTTTTATATCCCCAAAATGTCAATTTATTTGGCGCGTTTAATTCAGAAAAACACTGGTTCCAACTCGCCCAACATGCTGACAAACTATCTAATAAGGTACCTGTAAACTTTGTCCAAACATTTCAAACAACTTTCCTAATCCATCCTTAGGTATCGTAAAACGTAAATAATTGATAAGAATTTAAAAGTGGAGCGAGTTCCAGGTCGCGCTCATCAAACAAAAGAGTCCACTTAGCTTGATTCTCATTCTGAATAGCCGTACTTCTTCATTTCTCAAAGGAAAAACATCAACCAATTTCTAAAGACTGTTGACATCTAGTGGAAGGCATAGGAACTGCAAGCATGTGCCTCATAAATCTAGTTCCCCATAGAAATAAAAATAGAAAACACAGTCCTCAACAACAACAAAAAATCCTGGATGGTTTGTCCTCTGGGTTTCGCCTGCCAAATACGTTCTGTTATACTTACAGACATTATTTTAACAGTTTTAGAAACTTTAGAGTGTTTTCTATATGCATATCCTAGCTTCTAGGCCTGAGTAGCAGGCAGTTTACTTTGGGCATGCTTTTCATCCGGACGCAAAAATACCGCCCCCTAGCCCAAAGAGGTTTTAACCTCTACAGGATCAGTGTCCCCCCACGGGATGGTTGAGCTAATGTAGGCTAATGTGATTAGCATGAGGTTGTAAGTAACAAGAACATTTCCCAGGACATAGACATGTCTTATTTGGGCAGAAAGCTTAAATTCTTGTTAATCTAACTGCACTGTCCAATTTACAGTAGCTATTACAGTGAAAGAATACCATGCTGTTGGTTGAGGAGAGTGCACAATTTTGAACTTCGAAATGTGTTAATTGATCCAATTAGGCAGTCTTTTATTTATCTCGGCAAGTCAGTTGAGAACAAATAATTTTTTACAATGACAGCCTAGGAACAGTGGGTTAACTGCCGTGTTTGAGGCAGAATGACAGATTTTTACCTTGTCAGCTCAGGGATTTGATCTATAAACATTTTGGTTAGTGGCCCAACACTTTAACCACTAGGCAACCTGCCAACCAAGCATTTTGAACAGAATAGTTCATTGGATCAGTCTGCAACTTTGCACATACACTGCTGCCCTCTTGTGGACACCATTGAAATTACAACCAGAGTGATGGCTATATTAGCAATACACCACAAACCCCTCTGCCCTCAGCCCTTATATTGGCCATAAACCACACCCCCTCTGGTCTCAGCCCTTATATTGGCCATACACCACACCCCCTCAGTCCTCAGCCCTTATATTGGCCATACACCACACCACCTCTGGCCTCAGCCCTTATATTGGCCATAAACCACACCCCCTCTGGCCTCAGCCCTTATATTAGCCATAAACCACACCCCCTCTGGTCTCAGCCCTTATATTGGCCATAAACCACACCCCCTCTGGTCTCAGCCCTTATATTGGCCATAAACCACACCCCCTCTGGCCTCAGCCCTTATATTGGCCATAAACCACACCCCCTCTGGTCTCAGCCCTTATATTGGCCATAAACCACACCCCCTCTGGTCTCAGCCCTTATATTGGCCATAAACCACACCCCCTCTGGTCTCAGCCCTTATATTAGCCATAAACCACACCCCCTCTGGCCTCAGCCCTTATATTGGCCATAAACCACACCCCCTCTGGCCTCAGCCCTTATATTGGCCATAAACCACACCACCTCTGGCCTCAGCCCTTATATTAGCCATAAACCACAAACCCCCGAGGTGCCTTATTGCTATTATAAACTGGTTACCAACGTAATTAGAGCAATAAGAATAAATGTTTTGTCATACCTGTGATATACGGTCTGATAAATCACAGCGGTCAGCCAATCGGGAGCTCGAACTACCCAGTTTATAAAATATTTTTTTTAGAACCATTTATTAATGAGACTTGACTGGTAACTGAAAGACAGGATTTCAACAGCAGTGATTTTATTGACACACCTTGCTGTTTCACCAAGACCCACAGCTAACATCTTTCCCTCACTCAACAATCCTGACAACATTTACACACAAGGTCTTAAAAACACACACACACACACACACACACACACACACACACACACACACACACACACACACACAGTAAGCAGTATATATACTGAACAAAAATAGAAACTACATTTAAAATGTAAAGTGTTGGCCCCATGTTCCATTAGCTGAAATAGAAGTTTCCAGAAATGTTCCATAGTGTATTTTTTCCTCATCACAAATGTTGTTTACATCCCTGTTAGTGAGCATTTCTCCTTTGCCAAGATAATCCATCCACCTGACAGGTGTGGCATATCAATAAGCTGATTAAACAGCATGACCGTTACATAGGTTGCACCTTGTGCTGGGGGACAATAAACGGCCACTCTAAAATGTTTTGTCACACAACACAATGCCACAGATGTCTCAAGTTTTGAAAGAGCCATCAATTGGGATGCTGACTCCAGGAATGCCCACCAGAGCTGTTGCCAGATAATTTAACGTCCATTTCTCTATTATAAGCCTCCTCCAATGTCGTTTTAGAGAATTTGGCAGTACGTACAACCGGCCTCACAACCGCAGACCACGTGTAACCACGCCAGCCCAGGACCTCCACATCCGGCTTCTTCACCTGAGGGATCATCTGAGACCATCCACCTGGACAGCTGATGAAACTGAGGAGTATTTCTGTCTGTAATAAAGCCCTTTTGTGGGGAAAAACAAATTCTGATTGGCTGGGCCTGGCTCCACAGTGGGTGGGCCTGGCTCCCAAGTGGGTGGGCCTATGCTCTCCCAGGCCCAGCCATGGCTGTGCCCCTGCTCAGTCACGTGAAATCCCCTGATTAGTGCCTAATTTATTTATTTCAATGGACTGATTTCCATATATGAACTGTAACTCAGTAAAGTCTTTTAAAATTGTTTTATGTTGCGTTTATATTTTTGTACAGTATAAATAGTCTCAGCTGAGTCACTGACCGAGAAAAACAACAATCTTAAACACTACAAAAATAAACAAAAATCCAGCAGACTACTACAACAAAAATTAAAGACAAATCAATGAGGCTTGAATAAAATCATAAGGGTTATTCTACATTTAAAATATAAAATAAATATACCGTTTTCGTAAAAAGTCTCATTTTCTTTGATATACAGTATATTTATGTTGAAAAGAAAAAAAAGATACCAATCTGTTGCTTCACTTCATGACCGGTTGGTTGTCTGTAAAAAAATGATTAACCTAAAGTAAAACTCCTTCTTTCAGTCGAGAGCTTGTCAATAGAGGCCTGTCAATAGAGGCCTGTCAGTCGAGGGCTTGTCAATAGAGGCCTGTCAATAGAGGCCTGTCAGTCGAGGGCTTGTCAATAGAGGCCTGTCAATAGAGGCCTGTCAGTCGAGGGCTTGTCAATAGAGGCCTGTCAGTCGAGGGCTTGTCAATAGAGGCCTGTCAATAGAGGCCTGTCAGTCGAGGGCTTGTCAATAGAGGCCTGTCAGTCGAGGGCTTGTCAATAGAGGCCTGTCAGTCGAGGCCTGTCAATAGAGGCCTGTCAATAGAGGCCTGTCAATAGAGGCCTGTCAATAGAGGCCTGTCAATAGAGGGCTGTCAATAGAGGCCTGTCAATAGAGGCCTGTCAATAGAGGCCTGTCAATAGAGGCCTGTCAATAGAGGCCTGTCAGTCGAGGGCTTGTCAATAGAGGCCTGTCAGTCGAGGGCTTGTCAATAGAGGCCTGTCAATAGAGGCCTGTCAGTCGAGGGCTTGTCAATAGAGGCCTGTCAGTCGAGGGCTTGTCAATAGAGGCCTGTCAGTCGAGGCCTGTCAATAGAGGCCTGTCAATAGAGGCCTGTCAATAGAGGCCTGTCAATAGAGGCCTGTCAATAGAGGCCTGTCAATAGAGGCCTGTCAGTCGAGAGCTTGTCAATAGAGGCCTGTCAGTCGAGAGCTTGTCAATAGAGGCCTGTCAGTCGAGAGCTTGTCAATAGAGGCCTGTCAATAGAGGCCTGTCAATAGAGGCCTGTCAATAGAGGCCTGTCAATAGAGGCTTGTCAATAGAGGCCTGTCAATAGAGGCCTGTCAATAGAGGCCTGTCAATAGAGGCCTGTCAATAGAGGCCTGTCAATAGAGGCCTGTCAATAGAGGCCTGTCAATAGAGGCCTGTCAGTCGAGGGCTTGTCAATAGAGGCCTGTCAGTCGAGGGCTTGTCAATAGAGGCCTGTCAATAGAGGCCTGCCAGTCGAGGGCTTGTCAATAGAGGCCTGTCAGTCGAGGGCTTGTCAATAGAGGCCTGTCAGTCGAGAGCTTGTCAATAGAGGCCTGTCAATAGAGGCCTGTCAATAGAGGCCTGTCAATAGAGGCTTGTCAATAGAGGCCTGTCAATAGAGGCCTGTCAATAGAGGTCTGTCAATAGAGGCCTGTCAATAGAGGCCTGTCAGTCGAGAGCTTGTCAATAGAGGCCTGTCAGTCGAGAGCTTGTCAATAGAGGCCTGTCAGTCGAGAGCTTGTCAATAGAGGCCTGTCAATAGAGGCCTGTCAATAGAGGCCTGTCAGTCGAGGGCTTGTCAATAGAGGCCTGTCAGTCGAGGGCTTGTCAATAGAGGCCTGTCAATAGAGGCCTGCCAGTCGAGGGCTTGTCAATAGAGGCCTGTCAGTCGAGGGCTTGTCAATAGAGGCCTGTCAGTCGAGAGCTTGTCAATAGAGGCCTGTCAATAGAGGCCTGTCAATAGAGGCCTGTCAATAGAGGCTTGTCAATAGAGGCCTGTCAATAGAGGCCTGTCAATAGAGGTCTGTCAATAGAGGCCTGTCAATAGAGGCCTGTCAGTCGAGAGCTTGTCAATAGAGGCCTGTCAGTCGAGAGCTTGTCAATAGAGGCCTGTCAGTCGAGAGCTTGTCAATAGAGGCCTGTCAATAGAGGCCTGTCAATAGAGGCCTGTCAATAGAGGCTTGTCAATAGAGGCCTGTCAATAGAGGCCTGTCAATAGAGGCCTGTCAATAGAGGCCTGTCAATAGAGGGCTGTCAATAGAGGGCTGTCAATAGAGGCCTGTCAATAGAGGCCTGTCAATAGAGGCCTGTCAGTCGAGGGCTTGTCAATAGAGGCCTGTCAGTCGAGAGCTTGTCAATAGAGGCCTGTCACTCGAGAGCTTGTCAATAGAGGCCTGTCAATAGAGGCCTGTCAATAGAGGCCTGTCAATAGAGGCTTGTCAATAGAGGCCTGTCAATAGAGGCCTGTCAATAGAGGCCTGTCAAGAGGCCTGTCAATAGAGGCCTGTCAGTCGAGAGCTTGTCAATAGAGGCCTGTCAGTCGAGAGCTTGTCAATAGAGGCCTGTCAGTCGAGAGCTTGTCAATAGAGGCCTGTCAATAGAGGCCTGTCAATAGAGGCCTGTCAATAGAGGCCTGTCAATAGAGGCTTGTCAATAGAGGCTTGTCAATAGAGGCCTGTCAATAGAGGCCTGTCAGTCGAGGGCTTGTCAATAGAGGCCTGTCAGTCGAGGGCTTGTCAATAGAGGCCTGTCAATAGAGGCCTGTCAGTCGAGGGCTTGTCAATAGAGGCCTGTCAGTCGAGGGCTTGTCAATAGAGGCCTGTCAGTCGAGAGCTTGTCAATGGAGGACTGTCACTCGAGAGCTTGTCAATAGAGGCCTGTCAATAGAGGCCTGTCAGTCGAGAGCTTGTCAATAGAGGCCTGTCAGTCGAGAGCTTGTCAATAGAGGCCTGTCAGTCGAGAGCTTGTCAATAGAGGCCTGTCAGTCGAGAGCTTGTCAATAGAGGCCTGTCAGTCGAGAGCTTGTCAATAGAGGCCTGTCAGTCGAGAGCTTGTCAATAGAGGCCTGTCACTCGAGAGCTTGTCAATAGAGGCCTGTCAGTCGAGAGCTTGTCAATAGAGGCCTGTCACTCGAGAGCTTGTCAAGAGGCCTGTCAGTCGAGAGCTTGTCAATAGAGGCCTGTCAATAGAGGCCTGTCAATAGAGGCTTGTCAATAGAGGCCTGTCAAGAGGCCTGTCAATAGAGGCCTGTCAATAGAGGCCTGTCAGTCGAGGGCTTGTCAATAGAGGCCTGTCAGTCGAGGGCTTGTCAATAGAGGCCTGTCAGTCGAGGGCTTGTCAATAGAGGCCTGTCAGTCGAGAGCTTGTCAATAGAGGCCTGTCACTCGAGAGCTTGTCAATAGAGGCCTGTCAATAGAGGCCTGTCAGTCGAGAGCTTCTCAATAGAGGCCTGTCAGTCGAGAGCTTGTCAATAGAGGCCTGTCAGTCGAGAGCTTGTCAATAGAGGCCTGTCAGTCGAGAGCTTGTCAATAGAGGCCTGTCAGTCGAGAGCTTGTCAATAGAGGCCTGTCACTTGAGAGCTTGTCAATAGACTCCTGTCAATAGAGGCCTGTCAGTCGAGAGCTTGTCAATAGAGGCCTGTCACTCGAGAGCTTGTCAATAGAGGCCTGTCAATAGAGGCCTGTCAGTCGAGAGCTTGTCAATAGAGGCCTGTCACTCGAGAGCTTGTCAATAGAGGCCTGTCAGTCGAGGGCTTGTCAATAGAGGCCTGTCAGTCGAGGGCTTGTCAATAGAGGCCTGTCAATCGAGGGCTTGTCAATAGAGGCCTGTCAGTCGAGAGCTTGTCAATCGAGAGCTTGTCAATAGAGGCCTGTCAGTCGAGAGCTTGTCAATAGAGGCCTGTCAGTCGAGGGCTTGTCAATAGAGGCCTGTCAGTCGAGGGCTTGTCAATAGAGGCCTGTCAATAGAGGCCTGTCAGTCGAGAGCTTGTCAATAGAGGCCTGTCAGTCGAGAGCTTGTCAATAGAGGCCTGTCAGTCGAGTGCTTGTCAATAGAGGCCTGTCAGTCGAGAGCTTGTCAATAGAGGCCTGTCAGTCGAGAGCTAGTCAGTAGAGAGCTTGTCAAGAGGCCTGTCAGTCGAGAGCTTGTCAGTCGAGAGCTAGTCAGTAGATAGCTTGTCAAGAGGCCTGTCAGTCGAGAGCTTGTCAGTCGAGAGCTTGTCAATAGAGGCCTGTCAGTCGAGAGCTTGTCAATAGAGGCCTGTCAGTCGAGGGCTTGTCAATAGAGGCCTGTCAATAGAGGCCTGTCAGTCGAGAGCTTGTCAATAGAGGCCTGTCAATAGAGGCCTGCCAGTCGAGGGCTTGTCAATAGAGGCCTGTCAGTCGAGGGCTTGTCAATAGAGGCCTGTCAGTCGAGAGCTTGTCAATAGAGGCCTGTCAATAGAGGCCTGTCAATAGAGGCCTGTCAATAGAGGCTTGCCAATAGAGGCCTGTCAATAGAGGCCTGTCAATAGAGGTCTGTCAATAGAGGCCTGTCAATAGAGGCCTGTCAGTCGAGAGCTTGTCAATAGAGGCCTGTCAGTCGAGAGCTTGTCAATAGAGGCCTGTCAGTCGAGAGCTTGTCAATAGAGGCCTGTCAATAGAGGCCTGTCAATAGAGGCCTGTCAGTCGAGGGCTTGTCAATAGAGGCCTGTCAGTCGAGGGCTTGTCAATAGAGGCCTGTCAATAGAGGCCTGCCAGTCGAGGGCTTGTCAATAGAGGCCTGTCAGTCGAGGGCTTGTCAATAGAGGCCTGTCAGTCGAGAGCTTGTCAATAGAGGCCTGTCAATAGAGGCCTGTCAATAGAGGCCTGTCAATAGAGGCTTGTCAATAGAGGCCTGTCAATAGAGGCCTGTCAATAGAGGTCTGTCAATAGAGGCCTGTCAATAGAGGCCTGTCAGTCGAGAGCTTGTCAATAGAGGCCTGTCAGTCGAGAGCTTGTCAATAGAGGCCTGTCAGTCGAGAGCTTGTCAATAGAGGCCTGTCAATAGAGGCCTGTCAATAGAGGCCTGTCAATAGAGGCTTGTCAATAGAGGCCTGTCAATAGAGGCCTGTCAATAGAGGCCTGTCAATAGAGGCCTGTCAATAGAGGGCTGTCAATAGAGGGCTGTCAATAGAGGCCTGTCAATAGAGGCCTGTCAATAGAGGCCTGTCAGTCGAGGGCTTGTCAATAGAGGCCTGTCAGTCGAGGGCTTGTCAATAGAGGCCTGTCAATAGAGGCCTGTCAGTCGAGGGCTTGTCAATAGAGGCCTGTCAGTCGAGGGCTTGTCAATAGAGGCCTGTCAGTCGAGAGCTTGTCAATAGAGGCCTGTCACTCGAGAGCTTGTCAATAGAGGCCTGTCAATAGAGGCCTGTCAATAGAGGCCTGTCAATAGAGGCTTGTCAATAGAGGCCTGTCAATAGAGGCCTGTCAATAGAGGCCTGTCAAGAGGCCTGTCAATAGAGGCCTGTCAGTCGAGAGCTTGTCAATAGAGGCCTGTCAGTCGAGAGCTTGTCAATAGAGGCCTGTCAGTCGAGAGCTTGTCAATAGAGGCCTGTCAATAGAGGCCTGTCAATAGAGGCCTGTCAATAGAGGCTTGTCAATAGAGGCCTGTCAATAGAGGCCTGTCAATAGAGGCCTGTCAATAGAGGCCTGTCAATAGAGGCCTGTCAATAGAGGCCTGTCAATAGAGGCTTGTCAATAGAGGCTTGTCAATAGAGGCCTGTCAATAGAGGCCTGTCAGTCGAGGGCTTGTCAATAGAGGCCTGTCAGTCGAGGGCTTGTCAATAGAGGCCTGTCAATAGAGGCCTGTCAGTCGAGGGCTTGTCAATAGAGGCCTGTCAGTCGAGGGCTTGTCAATAGAGGCCTGTCAGTCGAGAGCTTGTCAATGGAGGCCTGTCACTCGAGAGCTTGTCAATAGAGGCCTGTCAATAGAGGCCTGTCAGTCGAGAGCTTGTCAATAGAGGCCTGTCAGTCGAGAGCTTGTCAATAGAGGCCTGTCAGTCGAGAGCTTGTCAATAGAGGCCTGTCAGTCGAGAGCTTGTCAATAGAGGCCTGTCAGTCGAGAGCTTGTCAATAGAGGCCTGTCAGTCGAGAGCTTGTCAATAGAGGCCTGTCACTCGAGAGCTTGTCAATAGAGGCCTGTCAGTCGAGAGCTTGTCAATAGAGGCCTGTCACTCGAGAGCTTGTCAAGAGGCCTGTCAGTCGAGAGCTTGTCAATAGAGGCCTGTCAATAGAGGCCTGTCAATAGAGGCTTGTCAATAGAGGCCTGTCAATAGAGGCCTGTCAATAGAGGCCTGTCAATAGAGGCCTGTCAGTCGAGGGCTTGTCAATAGAGGCCTGTCAGTCGAGGGCTTGTCAATAGAGGCCTGTCAGTCGAGGGCTTGTCAATAGAGGCCTGTCAGTCGAGAGCTTGTCAATAGAGGCCTGTCACTCGAGAGCTTGTCAATAGAGGCCTGTCAATAGAGGCCTGTCAGTCGAGAGCTTCTCAATAGAGGCCTGTCAGTCGAGAGCTTGTCAATAGAGGCCTGTCAGTCGAGAGCTTGTCAATAGAGGCCTGTCAGTCGAGAGCTTGTCAATAGAGGCCTGTCAGTCGAGAGCTTGTCAATAGAGGCCTGTCACTCGAGAGCTTGTCAATAGAGGCCTGTCAATAGAGGCCTGTCAGTCGAGAGCTTGTCAATAGAGGCCTGTCACTTGAGAGCTTGTCAATAGACTCCTGTCAATAGAGGCCTGTCAGTCGAGAGCTTGTCAATAGAGGCCTGTCACTCGAGAGCTTGTCAATAGAGGCCTGTCAATAGAGGCCTGTCAGTCGAGAGCTTGTCAATAGAGGCCTGTCACTCGAGAGCTTGTCAATAGAGGCCTGTCAGTCGAGGGCTTGTCAATAGAGGCCTGTCAGTCGAGGGCTTGTCAATAGAGGCCTGTCAATCGAGGGCTTGTCAATAGAGGCCTGTCAGTCGAGAGCTTGTCAATCGAGAGCTTGTCAATAGAGGCCTGTCAGTCGAGAGCTTGTCAATAGAGGCCTGTCAGTCGAGGGCTTGTCAATAGAGGCCTGTCAGTCGAGGGCTTGTCAATAGAGGCCTGTCAATAGAGGCCTGTCAGTCGAGAGCTTGTCAATAGAGGCCTGTCAGTCGAGAGCTTGTCAATAGAGGCCTGTCAGTCGAGTGCTTGTCAATAGAGGCCTGTCAGTCGAGAGCTTGTCAATAGAGGCCTGTCAGTCGAGAGCTAGTCAGTAGAGAGCTTGTCAAGAGGCCTGTCAGTCGAGAGCTTGTCAGTCGAGAGCTAGTCAGTAGATAGCTTGTCAAGAGGCCTGTCAGTCGAGAGCTTGTCAGTCGAGAGCTTGTCAATAGAGGCCTGTCAGTCGAGAGCTTGTCAATAGAGGCCTGTCAGTCGAGGGCTTGTCAATAGAGGCCTGTCAATAGAGGCCTGTCAGTCGAGAGCTTGTCAATAGAGGCCTGTCAGTCAAGAGCTTGTCAATAGAGGCCTGTCAGTCGAGAGCTTGTCAATAGAGGCCTGTCAGTCGAGAGCTAGTCAGTAGAGAGCTTGTCAAGAGGCCTGTCAGTCGAGAGCTTGTCAGTCGAGAGCTAGTCAGTAGATAGCTTGTCAAGAGGCCTGTCAGTCGAGAGCTTGTCAGTCGAGAGCTTGTCAATAGAGTCCTGTCAGTCGAGAGCTTGTCAGTCGAGAGCTTGTCAATAGAGGCCTGTCAGTCGAGAGCTTGTCAGTCGAGAGCTTGTCAATAGAGGCCTGTCAGTCGAGAGCTTGTCAATAGAGGCCTGTCAGTCAAGAGCTTGTCAGTCGAGAGCTTGTCAATAGAGGCCTGTCAGTCGAGAGCTTGTCAATAGAGGCCTGTCAGTCGAGAGCTTGTCAGTCGAGAGCTTGTCAGTCGAGAGCTTGTCAGTCGAGAGCTAGCCAGTCGAGAGCTTGCCAGTCGAGAGCTTGCCAGTCGAGAGCTTGCCAGTCGAGAGCTTGCCAGTCGAGAGCTTGCCAGTCGAGAGCTTGCCAGTCGAGAGCTAGTCAGTCGAGAGCTTGCCAGTCGAGAGCTTGTCAGTCGAGAGCTTGTCAGTCGAGAGCTTGTCAGTCGAGAACTTGCCGATAGAGGCCTGTCAGTCGAGAGCTAGTCAGTCGAGAGCTTGTCAGTCGAGAGCTTGCCGAAAGAGGCCTGTCAGTCGAGAGCTTGCCGATAGAGTCCTGTCAGTCGAGAGCTAGTCAGTCGAGAGCTTGTCAGTCGAGAGCTTGCCGATAGAGGCCTGTCAGTCGAGAGCTTGCCGATAGAGGCCTGTCAGTCGAGAGCTTGCCGATAGAGGCCTGTCAGTCGAGAGCTAGTCAGTCGAGAGCTTGTCAGTCGAGAGCTTGCCGATAGAGGCCTGTCAGTCGAGAGCTTGCCGATAGAGGCCTGTCAGTCGAGAGCTAGTCAGTCGAGAGCTTGTCAGTCGAGAGCTTGTCAGTCGAGAGCTTGCCGATAGAGGCCTGTCAGTCGAGAGCTTGCCGATAGAGGCCTGTCAGTCGAGAGCTTGTCAGTCGAGAGCTTGTCAGTCGAGAGCTTGCCGATAGAGGCCTGTCAGTCGAGAGCTAGTCAGTCGAGAGCTTGTCAGTCGAGAGCTTGCCGATAGAGGCCTGTCAGTCGAGAGCTAGTCAGTCGAGAGCTTGTCAGTCGAGAGCTTGCCGATAGAGGCCTGTCAGTCGAGAGCTTGCCGATAGAGGCCTGTCAGTCGAGAGCTTGCCGATAGAGGCCTGTCAGTCGAGAGCTTGTCAGTCGAGAGCTTGTCAGTCGAGAGCTAGTCAGTCGAGAGCTTGCCGATAGAGGCCTGTCAGTCGAGAGCTTGTCAGTCGAGAGCTTGTCAGTCGAGAGCTTGCCGATAGAGGCCTGTCAGTCGAGAGCTTGTCAGTCGAGAGCTTGTCAGTCGAGAGCTTGCCGATAGAGGCCTGTCAGTCGAGAGCTTGCCGATAGAGGCCTGTCAGTCGAGAGCTTGCCGATAGAGGCCTGTCAGTCGAGAGCTTGTCAGTCGAGAGCTTGTCAGTCGAGAGCTTGCCGATAGAGGCCTGTCAGTCGAGAGCTTGCCGATAGAGGCCTGTCAGTCGAGAGCTTGCCGATAGAGGCCTGTCAGTCGAGAGCTTGCCGATAGAGGCCTTGTAATGTTCCTCCCCATTAGAATACAATATTATTATTATTATTGGTATCAAAAAAATCTGTTGAACACGTGTAACCAAAGCATGAGGCAAAAACACATGTAAAAGCAACAAGAATGTGTCTGAGAACAGCACACACACACACACACACACACACACACACACACACGAGACCATAGATTCAGTAGTATTGTCAATAAAACCATTCAGAATTACCGAGAGTAAAGGGTTTCTGGGGGGGGGGGAATCCAAATCAAATAATCAATGGGGACGACGACGACTCCAAATCAAATAATCACTGGGGGGGGGGGGGGGGGGACTCCAAATCAAATAATCACTGGGGGAGGGACGGACGGACTCCAAATCAAATAATCACTGGGGGGGGGGGGGGGGGGACTCCAAATCAAATAATCACTGGGGGGGGGGGTCCCAATCAAAACGGCACCCTATTCCCTATTAGGTGAACTACTTTTGACCAAGGGAGTAGTGCGCTGTGTAGGGAATAGTGTGCCATTTTGGGAATTGGCCCAGGGCTCCATTCCTCCAGGGTCTCACAGCTCTGTGTTCTTCCCAGGCAGAGCCACCTTTTTCTGAATGTCTTCATCCGACGAGACCCCATCCCTCTCCTTCTCAGCCGATACTGCCTTTCCCTTCCCCTTCTTCTTCTTCTTCTTCACCTTCTCCTTCTTCTTTTTCTTCATCGTCTTCTCTCCTTCCTGCCTGCCGCCCTCACTCCCTCCTCCTCCTCCTCCTCCTCCTCCCAGGTCTTTGCTCTTCGTTCCCTTCTTCTTTTTCTTCTTCTTGTCTTCGGCGATGGCTGCCGCATCTCCCTTCTTCTTAGAGTACTCCTCTTTCAGACAGGCTGGAGAAGAGGGGGAGAGGAACAAGAAAGGTTGGGAGGAAGAGAACAAGAGTAATTAAACCAGCATTCTAATAACTAAGACATTCAAAACGATCAAATAAGTTACAATGTGTGTGTGTGTTATCTGTGTGTGTGTGTTATCTGTGAGTGTTATCTGTGAGTGTGTGTGTGTTATCTGTGAGTGTGTGTTATCTGTGAGTGTGTGTTATCTGTGAGTGTGTGTGTGTTATCTGTGAGTGTGTGTGTGTTATCTGTGAGTGTGTGTTATCTGTGAGTGTGTGTTATCTGTGAGTGTGTGTTATCTGTGAGTGTGTGTTATCTGTGAGTGTGTGTGTGTGTGTGTTATCTGTGAGTGTGTGTTATCTGTGAGTGTGTGTTATCTGTGAGTGTGTGTTATCTGTGAGTGTGTGTGTGTGTTATCTGTGAGTGTGTGTTATCTGTGAGTGTGTGTGTGTTATCTGTGTGAGTGTGTGTCTTACCGGCATCTTGGCCCTTCAGAACGTGTTTCTCACAGAGGTACGTGGTGAGGTCTTCCTCCTGACTGCCTTTGTACCAGTCCTCTATAACCTCCTCATACTTCTCTACCATAACATCACACTGAGACAGAGAGAGAGAGAGAGACACACACACACACACACACACACACACACACACACACACACACACACACACACACACACACACACACACACACACACACGAAAAGAAAACAGAAGACAGTTGATATGTTTGGGAATACCGTTTCTAATAAATTGATTCATTAATTGGTCAATTGATCCTCACCTGTTTCTTGAGGTCAGCGACCTCTGCAGAGGTTTCGTTCCAAAGTTCATAGGGGATATCCATGACGACCTTGACCCCTTTATGGACCAGCCCATGGAGGGTAGAGAAGGTCTCTGACATACCCTGAGGAGAGAGATGGAGACAGAGGGGGAGAGAGGGAGAGAGAGAGAGACAGAGATGGAGAGAGGGGGAGAGAGGGGGAAAGAGAGAGATTGAGACGGAGGGGGAGAGAGGAAGAGAGATGGAGACAGAGGGGGAGAGAGATGAGGGAGAGAGAGGGGGAGAGATGGAGACGGAGGGGGAGAGAGGAAGAGAGAGGGAGACGGAGGGGGAGAGATGGAGACGAAGGGGGAGAGAGATGGGGGAGAGAGAGGGGGAGAGATGGAGACGAGGGGGAGAGAGGGGGAGAGATGGGGGGGAGAGAGGGGGAGAGATGGAGACGGAGGGGGAGAGAGGGGGAGAGAGGGGGAGAGATGGAGACGGAGGGGGAGAGAGATGGGGGAGAGAGAGGGGGAGAGATGGAGACGGAGGGGGAGACAGAGGGGGAGAGATAGAGACGGAGGGGGGGAGAGATGGGGGAGAGATGGAGACGGAGGGGGAGAGAGAGGAGGAGAGAGAGGGGGAGAGAGAGGGGGAGAGAGAGGGGGAGAGAGAGGGGGAAAGGAGGGGGAGAGAGAGAGAAGAGGGAGGCAGAAAGAGTGGGAGAGATGATCTGTGTCTAGTTAACAACTATTGATGTCTATTGATCCTTGTCTTTACTCAGAGAACCTCTGACACACACGTACTGACCTTGGCAAAGCGGTTGCTGCCCTCTCTCTCCTTGTGTAGGTTGTAGCCAGAGAGCCTCTGACACACATTCTCCACAACCTCAATGAAACGGATGTCTCTACAGAGAGAGAGAGAGAGAGAGAGAGAGAGAGAGAGAGAGAGAGAGAGAGAGGCAGCGAGAGAGAGAGAGAGAGGCAGAGAGAGAGAGAGAGAGAGAGAGAGAGAGAGAGAGAGAGAGAGAGAGAGAGAGAGAGAGGCAGAGAGAGGCAGAGAGAGGCAGAGAGAGAGAGAGGGGCAGAGAGAGAGATAGAGAGAGAGGGAGAGAGAGAGGCAGAGAGAGAGAGGCAGAGAGAGAGAGGCAGAGAGAGAGAGAGGCAGAGAGAGAGAGAGGCAGAGAGAGAGGCAGAGAGAGAGAGGCAGAGAGAGAGAGGCAGAGAGAGAGAGGCAGAGAGAGAGAGGCAGAGAGAGAGGCAGAGAGAGAGAGGCAGAGAGAGAGAGGCAGAGAGAGAGGCAGAGAGAGAGAGGCAGAGAGAGAGGCAGCGAGAGAGAGGCAGAGAGAGAGAGAGGCAGAGAGAGAGAGAGAGAGAGAGAGAGACAGAGAGTGACAGAGAGAGAGAGAGAGAGGCAGAGAGAGAGAGAGAGACAGAGAGAGAAGCAGAGAGAGAAGCAGAGAGAGAAGCAGAGAGAGAGACAGAGAGAGAAGCAGAGAGAGAGAAGCAGAGAGAGAGAGAGAGAGGGAGAGAGAGAGAGGCAGAGAGAGAGAGGCAGAGAGAGAGAGGCAGAGAGAGAGAGGCAGAGAGAGAGAGGCAGAGAGAGAGAGAGAGAGAGGCAGAGAGAGAGAGAGAGAGAGAGAGAGAGAGAGAGAGGGGCAGAGAGAGAGATAGAGAGAGAGGGGGAGAGAGAGGCAGAGAGAGAGCGAGGCAGAGAGAGAGAGAGGCAGAGAGAGAGGCAGAGAGAGAGAGGCAGAGAGAGAGAGGCAGAGAGAGAGAGGCAGAGAGAGAGAGGCAGAGAGAGAGAGGCAGAGAGAGAGAGGCAGAGAGAGAGAGGCAGAGAGAGAGGCAGAGAGAGAGAGGCAGAGAGAGAGGCAGAGAGAGAGAGGCAGAGAGAGAGAGAGGCAGAGAGAGAGAGAGAGAGAGAGAGACAGAGAGTGACAGAGAGAGAGAGAGAGAGAGTTGGGGGTACAGAGTAAGATTGACGGATGGAGGAAGGGAGAGAGATAAAAGCCGTCATGTTTGAGAGAAAAAAGATACTCCGTTTAATTTAGTAATTTAGCCATTTTTTTCCTAGTGTTCACAAGTCATGACATAATGACAGAACTTCCTATTTATAAAGCCTAGGCCGCCTCCCACAGGAAGGGACCCAGACCAAGTTCCTGTCCCCTGCTACCATAGCAACCCTGTTATCTCCACAGTAACGGCACAGAGAGGAAATAGACACCGCTCGCTCAAGTCAAGCACTTATACAGGGAAAAGCCTCAAAAGCTTGTGAACATATAGGATGTAGGCAGAAGTTAGGCCCAGATCTAGGATCAGGTTAACCTCGCCAGACCCCTGCCCTTTAACATTATGTGGGGAGGACAAAGTGGGCAACTCCATTCTACTCCGACAGACGCACTGCATAAATTGTATCCTGTTTCCAAATAGAGTGCACTACTTTTGAACAGAAACCCTATAGGGAATAGGGCACCATTTGGAACACAGCACTACGTTCAGCAACAGAGCATTCTGTGACATCAAGCTGTAAACGTGTGATTAAACGTCACTCACGACTTGACATATTTGATTGGCGGAGCTCCCTTGTTGCCGTCAAGGAAACGGTAGTTTCTCTCGATCACTTCCTTGGTTTTGCCCGTTTCGTCAAAGGCAGACTTCATCTCAATACTGACGAACTTACACACTGAGAGGAGAGAGAGAGAGAGATACAGAAAGAGAGATACAGATGGACAGAGAGAGAGACAGAGAGAGAGAGAGAGAGAGAGAGAGAGAGAGAGAGAGAGAGAGACAGAGAGAGAGATAGAGAGAGAGAGAGAGAGACAGAGAGATAGAGAGAGAGAGACAGAGAGAGAGACAGAGAGAGAGATAGAGAGGGAGACAGAGATACAGAGAGAGAGAGAGAGAGAGATACAGATGGACAGAGAGAGAGAGAGAGAGAGAGAGAGATACAGATGGACAGAGAGACACACAGAGAGAGAGAGAGAGAGAGAGAGAGATACAGATGGACAGAGAGAGAGAGAGAGATACAGATGGACAGAGAGAGAGAGAGAGAGAGAGAGATACAGATGGACAGAGAGACACAGAGAGAGAGAGAGAGAGAGAGAGAGATACAGATGGACAGAGAGAGAGAGAGAGAGAGAGAGAGAGAGATACAGATGGACAGAGAGAGAGAGAGAGAGAGAGATACAGAGAGAGACAGAGAGAATATAGACTTAATATGACATTTGAAATGTCTCTATTCCTTTGGAACTTTTGTGAGTGTCATTTCTACTGTTCATTCACTTTTGTATATTATCTACTTCACTTGCTTTGGCAATGTTACCACATGTTTCCCATGCCAATAAAGCCCCTTGAATTAAATTGAAAGAGAGAGGAAATATAAATGGTTCTATTTACTGTAGTATCAGGTGTCTAAAAAGAGGAAGTAGTAAACAGTAAGGTTTCACTTCTGCATCACGCACACACACTGCTACGTTATAACGGGCACTCAACGGCTACTACAATCAGCTTTTGATGTGTAACAAATACCGACTCGTTCTGGCTAATCGAATGAATTAAAATGAATGAAATAAGCTCATAGTTAGTTTAAAAATAGTTTACAAATGGAACGAATGAATAGCATTGTTTCTGTCCTTCTCGGGAAAAGGCTATCAGGTTATTGTATGCCTACATTTCTAATTAAATACAACTAGTTTTAGACAATAAAATACAAGCTCTCTATTTTGGGTTTCTAAATGGGGGTGAATGAATAGCGTTGTTTTTGCTCTTCCTACCTTCACATTTATTAGGCAGATGAACCCACTCGTCATCTCCCTCTTTCTTCTCTGCTCCCTCGACCAAGGCGCTCAGCAAAAACACCGTTAGACAAGTCAACAAAACCATTCTGACTAAATGCTGTTGTTTTCTATTAAATAAAGAGGTCTACTGTTATCTAGACCGCCAGATTCGCTTATTTACATCTCGTTCTCGACCTACGACTTACTGCTGTGAAGAAGGCAAGAATAACTAAGTACTTCTGGGTCACGGACTTTTGGAATCCTTCAGAATAAGAGTCCTGTTCTGTATACTTTGTAAATTAATGATTAAGCTGAAAATGATGTAAAATGTGCACAATTATCAATATATTTTATAATAGTTATCATACAAAGAATAATTTGAAGTATTTCTATGAGATATTATTCGATTTTTTTTTTTAATCATATTTTTAAATAGTCATTGAAATGCTATTAGCGTGCACCACCGCTAACTAGCTAGCCATTTCACATCCGCCACATATGTATGTACACCTATCGTTTACTGCAGGGTTTCCCTCGGTACATTAGTACATTGACTTCAATACAAAACCTAGGAGGCTCATGGTCCTCACCCCCTTCCATAGACTTACACAGTAATTATGACAACTTCCGGAGGACGTCCTCCAACCTATCAGAGCTCTTGCAGCATGAACTGACATGTTGTCCACCCAATCAAAGGATCAGAGAATTAATCTAGTACTGAAAGCATAAGCTACAGCTAGCTAGCACTGCAGTGCATACAATGTGGTGAGTAGTTGACTCAAAGAGAGAGAAAGAAAATAGTTGAACAGTTTTGAACAAATACATTTATTTTAAAATGTAGGAGAAGCGAGAGTGAGAGAGCTAACTGTATTTTATTATTTTTTGCCCCACTTTCACTTAGCTAGCGAATGCAGCTAGCTAGTTTAGCCTACTCACACACCCAATTTAAACAGAGAGGTTAGCTATGTTAGCTAGCTGGCTATGGCTATCCAACACTGGAACTCTTCCAAAGTCAAGGTAAGATTTTGGTTTCATTAATTTATTGCCGCCGGGCCCCACCAGTGAAACTGCTAAACTGCTTGCTGCAGAACACTGTACTGCACGATTGTAGTGGGTCTACTCACATATTAGTTCTAGTAGCTATGTTGACTAAGACGTTAACTAATGTATGGTGACAGCGATGTAGCGGTTAGTGGTTATGATATGAAGGTTCGGCTTGAAAAAGGTTTCTTCGCATGATAGAAGAAATGTGGCAAAAACGAGTGTAGACATTCATGAATGCATTTATATTGCTTCCAAATAATTTTGTACAATGGCGGAGGAGTACCAAGATGGAGGCATGGTGGCTTCAACAGCCCCCCCCCCCCCCCCCCTCTCAGTCATCTGGTGTTTATATAAATCCGTGGATTACAACTCACCTGAAATGAACGCATCTCGCGACGGTGAGACAACCGCCATCCGCAAGCTCACCACCCATCTCCCCTTGATGTTTTACCAAGCTGCTCGACAACATGAGGTCGACAAGGAGAGAGTAGGGGAGAGAAGAGGAGGTGAGGGGGGAGAGAAGAGGAGGTGAGGGGGGAGAGAATTGCCAAGAGTGTGTAAAGCTGTCATCAAGGCAAAGTGTGTCTACTTTGAAGAATCTCAAATATAAAATACATTTAGATTTGTTTAACACTTTTTTGGTTACTACTTGATTCCATATCTGTTATTTCATTGTTTTGATGTCTTCACTATTATTCTACAATGTAGAAAATAAAGAAAAACCCTGGAATGAGGAGATGTATCCAAACATTTGACTGGTGCTGTACATACTGTATATTTTAAGATGGGGCCCAGGGCTGCATTTATCCGACCCTGTCCGATCTGTACACATTAAAAGCCCACCAACACTTCCTATGACCTATTTTTTTTTGGGGGGGGGGGGTTCAAAGTCAACTTTTTTTCGTACAGATAATTCTATACGGTGAAATATGTCCAAAATGAAAAAAAGGTACTGCATTTAATTTCTTTAAGGGAATGGAGAAGGAGCAGCGATGCTCCTCGGGGTGTAAAACTGTGGAACTAGTAGAATGAACCCCCCCCCCCTTTTACTGGGACACAACATACAGACAATTGTGTACAGAGCAATATGTATGTCCCATACGAAAAATGTACTGAACATCAAGCAATACCAATGGGCTAATTAACAATGTTATTTTTTAAATAGTATTTTCTAAAGTTGATTATAATAAATAATTACTATTATAATGTATTATTACAATTATTATTAATACAGGCATTATAAATAACGTTTTGTTATTTTATTACTGTTGTTACCATGACAACTAGTAATCGTTACTAGTAATCATTACTTTTAATGCTGATAACAGTAATGTCAATGTTATAATATTATTTGTGCTATAAAGACACTTTGTCATATTTTTGTCATATTGTTCAACATAATTTTAGGTAATTTTCTCATAAAATATTATGCATTTCCAAATTTGTATATTTTCTACCATCTTCATTGTGGGACTTTTATTTTGAAGGGATATTGCCAAGGTCACGGCCTTATTCTTGTTTAGGTCTTGCTTATTCTTGCTGGTGGAAAAGAGGTCTGAGGCTTTACGTTTCCTGAGTGGTTCCACTTCCGCCTTGTGCAGCGCTATAAACCACAGCTGGGCCGTTCTTGACCAATCAGAGGCCGAGAAGTGTCACCGTTCCTCCAATCAGTGAAGGAGGCGAGAGGGGTTGTACCCGTACCCACAGATCTAGGATCAGTTTACCGTCGGCAAATAACAGCGGGAGAATCACTAGAAAACCGACAGAGGGAACCATTGTCTTATTTTTTACACTTGAAGTTGCTGTTGGGAAGGACAGTGAAGACGGTAGACCGGAGAGTCTTCCCGACAGTGAAGACGGTAGACCGGAGAGTCTTCCCGACAGTGAAGACGGTAGACCGGAGAGTCTTCCCGACAGTGAAGACGGTAGACCGGAGAGTCTTCCCGACAGTGAAGACGGTAGACCGGAGAGTCTTCCCGGAGTGACCGGATAGTCTTCCCGACAGCCTCCTATTATAGGCTATTTGTAAGTCGCCCCAAACTACCGATAAAAAGTCAGGTAACCTATTTCAATATCCCTCTAACAGGTTATAGTATTGGAGAACGAGGTGGCTAATACTCTGAGGCCGAGGGCTACTTTAAAAGCTCCGTTCTATCCATCCCGCCATCGTTACGTCTATTTTCTCATCACTCATTCGTCCTCCTCTCCATCCACCCAATGCGTTCATTCATGACATTGACATTTAACGGCACGTGGTTAATAGGTATGGACTTTACTGCACCACCGTTATAATGTAGAGCAATCAGGAAGACTGGTCTGAATGCAGAACATCCCCATACTGTATTAATGCCATTTATTTAACTCCTTTGCACCCCAGTATCCCTACTTGGACATTAATCTTCTGCATTCTTCTACCATTCTTTTTCTATTGTATTGCTTTATTGTAACTATTTTGCCACTATGGCCTATTTATTGCCTTTACCTCCCTTATCTTACCTCATTTACACACACTGTATATAGACTTTTTCTACTGTATTATTGACTGTATGTTTTGTTTTACTCCATGTGTAACTCTGTGTTGTTGTATCTGTTCAAACTGCTTTGCTTTATCTTGGCCAGGTCGCAGTTGTAAATGAGAACTTGTTCTCAACTAGTCTACCGGGTTAAATAAAGGTGTTCTCAACTGGCCTACCTGGTTAAATAAAGGTGTTCTCAACTGGCCTACCTGGTTAAATAAAGGTGTTCTCAACTGGCCTACCTGGTTAAATAAAGGTGTTCTCAACTGGCCAACCTGGTTAAATAAAGGTGTTCTCAACTGGCCCTACCTGGTTAAATAAAGGTGTTCTCAACTAGCCTACCTGGTTAAATAAAGGTGTTCTCAACTAGCCTACCTGGTTAAATAAAGGTGTTCTCAACTGGCCAACCTGGTTAAATAAAGGTGTTCTCAACTGGCCTACCTGGTTAAATAAAGGTGTTCTCAACTGGCCAACCTGGTTAAATAAAGGTGTTCTCAACTGGCCCTACCTGGTTAAATAAAGGTGTTCTCAACTGGCCTACCTGGTTAAATAAAGGTGTTCTCAACTAGCCTACCTGGTTAAATAAAGGTGTTCTCAACTGGCCTACCTGGTTAAATAAAGGTGTTCTCAACTAGCCTACCTGGTTAAATAAAGGTGTTCTCAACTGGCCTACCTGGTTAAATAAAGGTGTTCTCAACTAGCCTACCTGGTTAAATAAAGGTGTTCTCAACTGGCCTACCTGGTTAAATAAAGGTGTTCTCAACTGGCCTACCTGGTTAAATAACGGTGTTCTCAACTAGCCTACCTGGTTAAATAAAGGTGTTCTCAACTAGCCTACCTGGTTAAATAAAGGTGTTCTCAACTAGCCTACCTGGTTAAATAAAGGTGTTCCCAACTGGCCTACCTGGTTAAATAAAGGTGTTCTCAACTAGCCTACCTGGTGAAATAAAGGTGTTCTCAACTAGCCTACCTGGTTAAATAAAGGTGTTCTCAACTAGCCTACCTGGTTAAATAAAGGTGTTCTCAACTAGACTACCTGGTTAAATAAAGGTGTTCTCAACTGGCCTAACCTGGTTAAATAAAGGTGTTCTCAACTAGCCTACCTGGTTAAATAAAGGTGTTCTCAACTAGCCTACCTGGTTAAATAAAGGTGTTCTCAACTGGCCTAACCTGGTTAAATAAAGGTGTTCTCAACTAGCATACCTGGTTAAATAAAGGTGTTCTCAACTAGCCTACCTGGTTAAATAAAGGTGTTCTCAACTAGCCTACCTGGTTAAATAAAGGTGTTCTCAACTAGCCTACCTGGTTAAATAAAGGTGTTCCCAACTGGCCTACCTGGTTAAATAAAGGTGTTCTCAACTAGCCTACCTGGTGAAATAAAGGTGTTCTCAACTAGCCTACCTGGTTAAAAAAAGGTGTTCTCAACTAGCCTACCTGGTTAAATAAAGGTGTTCTCAACTAGCCTACCTGGTTCAATAAAGGTGTTCTCAACTGGCCTACCTGGTTAAATAAAGGTGTTCTCAACTAGCCTACCTGGTTAAATAAAGGTGTTCTCAACTAACTTACCTGGTTAAATAAAGGTGTTCTCAACTAGCCTAACTGGTTAAATAAAGGTGTTCTCAACTAGCCTACCTGGTTAAATAAAGGTGTTCTCAACTAGCCTACCTGGTTAAATAAAGGTGTTCTCAACTAGCCTACCTGGTTAAATAAAGGTGTTCTCAACTAGCCTACCTGGTTAAATAAAGGTGTTCTCAACTAGCCTACCTGGTTAAATAAAGGTGTTCTCAACTAGCCTACCTGGTTAAATAAAGGTGTTCTCAACTAGCCTACCTGGTTAAATAAAGGTGTTCTCAACTGGCCTACCTGGTTAAATAAAGGTGTTCTCAACTGGCCTACCTGGTTAAATAAAGGTGTTCTCAACTAGCCTACCTGGTTAAATAAAGGTGTTCTCAACTAGCCTACCTGGTTAAATAAAGGTGTTCTCAACTAGCCTACCTGGTTAAATAAAGGTGTTCTCAACTAGCCTACCTGGTTAAATAAAAGTGTTCTCAACTAGCCTACCTGGTTAAATAAAGGTGTTCTCAACTAGCCTCCCTGGTTAAATAAAGGTGTTCTCAACTAGCCTACCTGGTTAAATAAAGGTGTTCTCAACTAGCCTACCTGGTTAAATAAAGGTGTTCTCAACTAGCCTCCCTGGTTAAATAAAGGTGTTCTCAACTAGCCTCCCTGGTTAAATAAAGGTGTTCTCAACTAGCCTACCTGGTTATATAAAGGTGTTCTCATCTGGCCTACCTGGTTAAATAAAGGTGTTCTCAACTAGCCTACCTGGTTAAATAAAGGTGTTCTCAACTAGCCTACCTGGTTAAATAAAGGTGAAATATAAAATATAAAACATAATTTACTTTGTTTCCTACTCTATGGGCACCACTGTGATTATTATTATTTGACCCTGCTGGTCATTTATGAACGTTTGAACATCTTGGCCATGTTCTGTTATAATCTCCACCCGGCACAGCCAGAAGAGGACTGGCCACCCCTCATAGCCTGGTTCCTCTCTACCCAGTACAGGCAGAAGAGGACTGGCCACCCCTCATAGCCTGGTTCCTCTCTTCCCAGTACAGGGAGAAGAGGACTGGCCACTCCTCATAGCCTGGTTCCTCTCTACCCAGTACAGGCAGAAGAGGACTGGCCACTCCTCATAGCCTGGTTCCTCTCTACCCAGTACAGGCAGAAGAGGACTGGCCACCCCTCATAGCCTGGTTCCTCTCTACCCGACACAGCCAGAAGAGGACTGGCCACCCCCACATAGCCTGGTTCCTCTCTACCCAGTACAGGCAGAAGAGGACTGGCCACTCCTCATAGCCTGGTTCCTCTCTACCCAGTACAGGCAGAAGATGACTGGCCACCCCTCATAGCCTGGTTCCTCTCTAGGTTTCTTCCTAGGTTTTGGCTTTATAAATACATTTGATTTGATTTGCATAGTGGAAATGAATACAAAACGTATCATCATCAGTATAGAGCAGATATCTTTCTCTTCTTTCCTATTAGCCACGTGTGGAACGGCATTCACCTATTTCAACATGAGCCCCTGAAGCACGACACAATAATCCACATTCCTCAGGCTTGCTGTTCAACCAATGGGCTCACTCTTGCAATTATCACTTCCCTCTCTATCTCTCAATCAATGGGCTCACTCTTGCAATTATCACTTCCCTCTCTCTCTCTCAACCAATGGGCTCACTCTTGCAATTATCACTTCCCTCTCTCTCAACCAATGGGCTCACTCTTTCAATTATCACTTCCCTCTCTCTCTCTCAATCAATGGGCTCACTCTTGCAATTATCACTTCCCTCTCTCTCAATCAATGGGCTCACTCTTGCAATTATCACTTCCCTCTCTCTCTCTCAACCAATGGGCTCACTCTTGCAATTATCCTTTCCCTCTCTCTCAACCAATGGGCTCACTCTTTCAATTATCACTTCCCTCTCTCTCTCTCAATCAATGGGCTCACTCTTGCAATTATCACTTCCCTCTCTCTCAATCAATGGGCTCACTCTTGCAATTATCACTTCCCTCTCTCTCTCTCAACCAATGGGCTCACTCTTGCAATTATCACTTCCCTCTCTCTCAACCAATGGGCTCACTCTTTCAATTATCACTTCCCTCTCTCTCTCTCAATCAATGGGCTCACTCTTGCAATTATCACTTCCCTCTCTCTCAACCAATGGGCTCACTCATGCAATTATCACTTCCCTCTCTCTCTCAATCAATGGGCTCACTCTTGCAATTATCACTTCCCTCTCTCTCTCAATCAATGGGCTCACTCTTGCAATTATCACTTCCCCCTCTCTCTCAATCAATGGGCTCACTCTTGCAATTATCACTTTCTCTCTCTCAACCAATGGGCTCACCACTTCCCCTCTCACAACCAATGGGCTCACCACTTCCCCTCTCACAACCAATGGGCTCACCACTTCCCCTCTCACAACCAATGGGCTCACCACTTCCCCTCTCACAACCAATGGGCTCACCACTTCCCCTCTCACAACCAATGGGCTCACCACTTCCCCTCTCACAACCAATGGGCTCACCACTTCCCCTCTCACAACCAATGGGCTCACCACTTCCCCTCTCACAACCAATGGGCTCACCACTTCCCCTCTCACAACCAATGGGCTCACCACTTCCCCTCTCACAACCAATGGGCTCACCACTTCCCCTCTCACAACCAATGGGTGTAGTAAACCGTTGAGGTGTATTGATATGTCGACTTTCCCACGTTCTCTCATTTGATGTTTTTCAGCAACAGTTATTTTTCGACAGCCATCCAACCTCTCCACGACCACCAGCTAAGGGCTACGTGTCATCGACATCTCTGAGGAGCGGTCTTCAGCCATCCACCCTCTTCACGACCACCAGCTAAGGGCTACCTGTCATCGGCATCTCTGAGGAGCGGTCTTCAGCCATCCACCCTCTCCACGACCACCAGCTAAGGGCTACGTGTGTGTGTGTGAGAGAGAGAGAGGAATAGCCCGTGAACACGACTTCCTCACTAGTTCAATAATAGTAACATAGATAGATTAGGGTTCTTCAAGCTCAGCATCTGCGACTTAACATTGAGTTGATGGGTGGAGAGAGACGGAGGGATAGCTGGATGGAGAGATGGATGGAGGGATGGATGGAGAGATGGATGGAGAGACGGATGGAGGGATAGCTGGATGGAGAGATGGATGGAGAGACGGAGGGATAGCTGGATGGAGAGATGGAGGGATAGATGGATGGAGAGATGGATGGAGAGACGGATGGAGAGACGGATGGAGGGATAGCTGGATGGAGAGATGGATGGAGAGATGGATGGAGGGATAGCTGGATGGAGATACAGATGGAGAGATGGATGGAGGGATAGCTGGATGGAGATACAGATGGAGAGACGGAGGGATAGCTGGATGGAGAGATGGATGGAGAGATGGATGGAGGGATAGCTGGATGGAGATACAGATGGAGAGATGGATGGAGGGATAGCTGGATGGAGAGATGGATGGAGGGATGGATGGAGTTACAGATGAAGAGATGGATGGAGATACAGATGGAGAGATGGATGGAGGGATGGATGGAGAAACAGATGGAGAGACAGATGGAGAGATGGATGGATAGATGGATGGAGAGATGGATGGAGAGATGGATGGAGGGATGGAGGGATAGCTGGATGGAGAGATGGATGGAGGGATGGAGGGATAGCTGGATGGAGAGATGGAGGGATAGAGAGACAGATGGAGAGATGGATGGAGAGAAGGATAGAGGGATGGAGGGATAGAGAGACAGATGGAGAGATGGATGGAGAGATGGATGGAGGGATGGAGGGATAGCTGGATGGAGAGATGGAGGGATAGATGGAGGGATAGATGGATGGAGAGATGGATGGAGAGAGATGGAGAGATGGATGGAGAGAAGGATGGAGAGATGGATGGAGAGAGATGGATAGAGAGACAGATGGAGAGATGGATGGAGAGAAGGATGGAGAGATGGATGGAGAGATGGATGGAGGAATGAAGGGATAGCTGGATGGAGAGACAGATGGATAGAGAGACAGATGGAGAGATGGATGGAGAGAAGGATGGAGAGATGGATGGATAGAGAGACAGATGGAGAGATGGATGGAGAGATGGATGGAGAGATGGATGGAGAGATGGATGGAGAGAGATGGATAGAGAGACAGATGGAGAGATGGATGGAGAGAAGGATGGAGAGATGGATGGAGAGATGGATGGAGGAATGGAGGGATAGCTGGATGGAGAGACAGATGGATAGAGAGACAGATGGAGAGATGGATGGAGAGAAGGATGGAGAGATGGATGGATAGAGAGACAGATGGAGAGATGGATGGAGAGATGGATGGAGAGAAGGATGGAGAGATGGATGGATAGAGAGACAGATGGAGAGATGGATGGAGAGATGGATGGAGAGATGGATGGAGAGAGATGGATAGAGAGACAGATGGAGAGATGGATGGAGAGAAGGATGGAGAGATGGATGGAGAGATGGATGGAGGAATGGAGGGATAGCTGGATGGAGAGACAGATGGATAGAGAGACAGATGGAGAGATGGATGGAGAGAAGGATGGAGAGATGGATGGATAGAGAGACAGATGGAGAGATGGATGGAGAGATGGATGGAGAGATGGATGGAGAGATAGATGGAGAGATAGATGGAGAGATGGATGGAGAGATGGATGGAGAGCGTGGTGGAGGAATGCGGAGATAAATTGGCCTTTTTTTATTACTGTTCTCTGGCAGCCAACACACACACACACACACACACACACACACACACACACACACACACACACACACACACACACACACACACACACACACACACACACACACACACACACACACACACACACACACACACACACACAAAGAGAGCAGTGCAAGCCCTTTTGTTAAAGCTGCCATCGCTTCAGTTGCACATCCTCTATTGTCATCCCAGAGAATACTCCTAGTGACTGAGGTCCTCAAAGGACCATACAGGTAGTTTACAGCAGCTGGTAGTATAAAGCAGCTGGTAGTATAAAGCAGCTGGTAGTATAAAGCAGCTGGTAGTTTAAAGCAGCTGGTAGTTTACAGCAGCTGGTAGTTTACAGCAGCTGGTAGTTTACAGCAGCTGGTAGTTTAAAGCAGCTGGTAGTTTACAGCAGCTGGTAGTTTACAGCAGCTGGTAGTTTACAGCAGCTGGTAGTTTACAGCAGCTGGTAGTTTAAAGCAGCTGGTAGTTTACAGCAGCTGGTAGTTTACAGCAGCTGGTAGTTTAAAGCAGCTGGTAGTATAAAGCAGCTGGTAGTTTAAAGCAGCTGGTAGTTTAAAGCAGCTGGTAGTTTACAGCAGCTGGTAGTTTACAGCAGCTGGTAGTTTACAGCAGCTGGTAGTATAAAGCAGCTGGTAGTTTACAGCAGCTGGTAGTATAAAGCAGCTGGTAGTTTAAAGTAGCTGGTAGTATAAAGCAGCTGGTAGTTTAAAGCAGCTGGTAGTATAAAGCAGCTGGTAGTTTAAAGCAGCTGGTAGTTTAAAGCAGCTGGTAGTATAAAGCAGCTGGTAGTTTAAAGCAGCTGGTAGTTTAAAGCAGCTGGTAGTTTAACAGTTAGAATGTTTTAGAGAGTAAATATGAATTCTTTCTTCACAGGACAATGAGCTTTGGATGTGTGTGGAAAGAGTGCAACATCTACTTGGTCAGTCAGTCAGCCAGTCAGTTAATCAGTCAGTCAGTCAGCCAGTCGGTCAGTTACTCAGTCAGTCAGTCAGTCAGTTAATCAGTCAGTCAGTCAGGTAATCAGTCAGTCAGTCAGGTAATCAGTCAGTCAGTTACTCAGTCAGTCAGTTAATCAGTCAGTCAGTTAATCAGTCAGTCAGTCAGTCAGTCAGTGAATCAGTCAATCAGTGAATCAGTCAGTCAGTTAATCAGTCAGTCAGTTAATCAGTCAGTGAATCAGTCAGTCAATCAGTGAATCAGTCAGTCAGTCAGTTAATCTGTCAGTCAGTTAATCAGTCAGTCAGGGGTTGTTATTGGACAGGGGGGGTTAGGGGTTATTATTGGACAAGGGGGGTTAGGGGTTATTATTGGACAGGGGGGGTTAGGGGTTGTTATTGGACAGGGGGGGTTAGGGGTTGTTATTGGACAGGGGGGGTTGTTATTGGACAGGGGGTGTTAGGGGTTGTTATTGGACAGGGGGGTTAGGGGTTGTTATTGGACAGGGGGGGTTAGGGGTTGTTATTGGACAGGGGGGGTTAGGGGTTGTTATTGGACAGGGGGTGTTAGGGGTTGTTATTGGACAGGGGGGGTTAGGGGTTGTTATTGGACAGGGGGGGTTAGGGGTTGTTATTGGACAGGGGGGGTTAGGGGTTGTTACTGGACAGGGGGTGTTAGGGGTCGTTATTTGGACAGGGGGGGTAGGGGTTGTTATTGGACAGGGGGGGTTAGGGGTTGTTATTGGACAGGGGTAATAGGGGTTGTTATTGGACAGGGGGGTTATGGGTTGTTATTGGACAGGGGGGGTTAGGGGTTGTTATTGGACAGGGGGGGGTTAGGGGTTGTTTTTGGACTGAGGCGGATAGTCGTTGTTATTGGACAGGGGAGGTTAGGGGTTGTTATTGGACAAGGGGGGTTAGGGGTTGTTATTGGACAGGGGGGGTTAGGGGTTGTTTTTGGACAGGAGAGGTTAGTGGTTGTTATTAGACAGGGGCGGGGGTTAGGGGTTGTTATTGGACAAGGGGGGTTAGGGGTTATTATTGGACAGGGGGTTAGTGGTTGTTATTGGACAGGGGGGGGGGTAGGGGTTGTTATTGGCTGCAGGGGTTAGGGGTTGTTGTTAGACAGGGGGGGGGTTATGGGTGTTATTGGCTGGGGGGGTTAGGGGTTGTTATTGGACAGGGGGGGTTAGGGGTTGTTATTGGACAGGGGGGGTAGGGGTTGTTATTGGCTGGGTGGTTTAGGGGTTGTTATTGGACAGGGGGGGGTAGGGGTTGTTATCGGCTGCAGGGGTTATGGGTGTTATTGGCTGGGGGGGTTAGGGGTTGTTATTGGACAGGGGGGGTTAGGGGTTGTTATTGGACAGGGGGGGGTTAGGGGTTGTTATTGGACAGAGGGGGATAGGGGTTGTTATTGGACAGGGGGGGTTGGGGGTTGTTATTGGACAGGGGGGGTTAGGGGTTGTTATTGGACAGGGGGGGTTAGGGGTTGTTTTTGGACAGGAGGGGTTAGGGGTTGTTATTGGACAGGGAGGGGTTAGGGGTTGTTATCTGACAGTGGGGGTTAGGGGCTGTTATTGGACAGGGGGGGTTAGGGGCTGTTATTGGACAGGGGGGGTTAGGGGTTGTTATTGGACAGGGGGTGTTAGGGGTTGTTACTGGCACCCTATTCCCTATATAGTGCACTACTTTAGACCAGGGCTGGCACCCTATTCCCTATATAGTGCACTACCATAGACCAGGGCTGGCTCCCTTTTCCCTATGTAGTGCACTACCATAGACCAGGGCTGGCACCCTATTCCCTATATGGTGCACTACCATAGACCAGGGCTGGCACCATTTTCCCTACATAGTGCACTACTTTAGACCAGGGCTGGCACCCTATTCCCTATATGGTGCACTACCATAGACCAGGGCTGGCACCCTATTCCCCGAAGTAGTGCACTAATTTTAACCAGGGCTGGCACCCTATTCCCTATATAGTGCACTACTTTAGACCAGTATTTATTATATCGTACACTACATTTGACTAGTTTTCCCCATGGCTCATGCACTACACAGGGAATATTGTTTCCATTTGGACCCCTGTCAGTAACACCATCGGTACCTGGAGAATCGTCACATGTATCATCATCAGACTGCATCAAAATAACAGATTCATGCATTTATTAAGAGAAACTTCGTAAAGCTTCACATCCATTCATTAAACATGGGGGGGGGGGGACCTGAGTGTGTGTGTGTGTGTGTGTGTGTGTGGACGTGTTTAACTATTCTTGTGGGGACCAGAAGTTCTTATGAGAATAGTCAACAAACATAAATCATATCAACTGGGGACATTTTTGTTAGTCCCCACAAGGTCAAATACTATTTCTAAAGGGTTCATGTTTAAGCTTAGAATTAGGTTTATAGGTTTAGTTTTAGGGTTAGGAGATAGGGTTAGTTTTAGGGTTAGGAGCTAGGGTTAGTTTTAGGGTTAGGAGATCGGTGCTAGGGTTAGTTTTAGGGTTAGGAGATAGGGTTAGTTTTAGGGTTAGGAGCTAAGACCTAGGAGCTAGGGTTAGTTTTAGGTTTAGGAGCTAGGGTTAGTTTTAGGGTTAGGTGATAGGGTCAGTTTTAGGTTTAGGAGCTAGGGTTAGTTTTAGGGTTAGGAGCTAAGGTTATTTTAGGATTAAGAGCTAGGGTTAGTTTTAGGGTTAGGAGCTAGGGTTAGTTTTAGGGTTAGGAGTTAGGAGCTAGGGTTAGTTTTAGGGTTAGGAGTTAGGAGCTAGGGTTAGTTTTAGGGTTAGGAGTTAGGAGCTAGGGTTAGTTTTAGGGTTAGGAGCTAGGGTTAGTTTTATTGTTAGGAGCTAGGGTTAGTTTTATTGTTAGGAGCTAGGGTTAGTTTTAGGGTTAGGAGATCGGGGCCTGGGTTAGTTTTAGGGTTAGGGGTTAGGAACTAGGGTTAGTTTTAGGGTTAGGAGCTAAGAGCTAGGAGCTAGGGTTAGTTTTAGGGTTAGGAGCTAGGAGCTAGGGTTAGTGTTAGGGTTAGGAGCTAGGAGCTAGGGTTAGTGTTAGGGTTAGGAGCTAGGAGCTAGGGTTAGTTTTAGGGTTAGGAGCTAGGGTTAGTTTTAGGGTTAGGAGCTAGGGTTAGTTTTAGGGTTAAGAGCTAGGGTTAGTTTTAGGGTTAGGAGCTAGGAGCTAGGGTTAGTTTTAGGGTTAGGAGCTAGGAGCTAGGGTTAGTTTTAGGGTTAGGAGCTAGGGTTAGTTTTAGGGTTAGGAGCTAGGGTTAGTTTTAGGGTTAAGAGCTAGGGTTAGTTTTAGGGTTAGGAGCTAGGAGCTAGGGTTAGATTTAGGGTTAGGAACTATGAGCTAGGGTTAGTTTTAGGGTTAGGAGCTAGGAGCTAGGGTTAGATTTAGGGTTAGGAGCTAGGGTTAGATTTAGGGTTAGGAGCTAGGAGCTAGGGTTAGTTTTAGGGTTAGGAGCTTGGTGCCTGGGTTAGTTTTAGGGTTAGGAGATAGGGTTAGTTTTAGGTTTGGGGGCTAGGAGCTAGGTTTAGTTTTAGGGTTAGGAGCTAGGAGCTAGGGTTAGTTTTAGGGTTAGGAGCTAAGAGCTAGGGTTAGTTTTAGGGTTAGGAGCTAGGAGCTAGGGTTAGTTTTAGGGTTAGGAGCTAGGAGCTAGGGTTAGTTTTAGGGTTAGGAGCTAGGAGCTAGGGTTAGTTTTAGGGTTAGGAGCTAAGAGCTAGGGTTAGTTTTAGGGTTAGGAGCTAGGAGCTAGGGTTAGTTTTAGGGTTAGGAGCTAAGAGCTAGGGTTAGTTTTAGGGTTAGGAGCTAGGACCTAGGGTTAGTTTTAGGGTTAGGTTTTTGGGGTAAGGTTAGTTTTAGGGTTAGGAGCTAGGGATAGTTTTAGGGTTAGGTTTTTGGGGTTAGGGTTAGGTTTTTGGGGTAAGGGTCAGGGTTAGGAGCTAGGGTTAGATTTAGGGTTAGGAGCTAGGGTTAGATTTAGGGTTAGGAGCTAGGAGCTAGGGTTAGTTTTAGGGTTAGGAGCTAGGAGCTAGGGTTAGTTTTAGGGTTAGGTTTTTGGGGTAAGGTTAGGGTTAGGTTTTTGGGGTAAGGTTAGGGTTAGGTTTTTGGGGTAAGGTTAGGGTTAGGTTTTTGGGGTAAGGTTAGGGTTAGGTTTTTGGGGTAAGGTTAGGGTTAGGTTTTTGGGGTAAGGTTAGGGTTAGGTTTTTGGGGTAATGTTAGGGTTAGGTTTTTGGGGTAAGGTTAGTGTTAGGTTTTTGCGGTAAGTTTAGGGTTAGGTTTTTGGGGTAAGGTTAGGGTTAGGTTTTTGGGGTAAGGTTAGGGTTAGGTTTTTGGGGTAAGGGTTAGGGTTAGGTTTTTGGGGTAAGGTTAGGGTTAGGTTTTTGGGGTAAGGTTAGGGTTAGGTTTTTGGGGTAAGGTTAGGGTTAGGTTTTTGGGGTAAGGTTAGGGTTAGGTTTTTGGGGTAAGGTTAGGGTTAGGTTTTTGGGGTAAGGTTAGGGTTAGTTTTAGGGTTAGGAGCTAGGGTTAGTTTTAGGGTTAGGTTTTTGGGGTAAGGTTAGGGTTAGGTTTTTGGGGTTAGGGTTAGGTTTTTGGGGTAAGGTTAGGGTTAGGTTTTTGGGGTAAGGTTAGGGTTAGGTTTTTGGGGTAAGGTTAGGGTTAGGTTTTTGGGGTAAGGTTAGGGTTAGTTTTAGGGTTAGGAGCTAGGAGCTAGGGTTAGTTTTAGGGTTAGGAGCTAGGAGCTAGGGTTAGTTTTAGGGTTAGGTTTTTGGGGTAAGGTTAGGGTTAGGTTTTTGGGGTAAGGTTAGGGTTAGGTTTTTGGGGTAAGGTTAGGGTTAGTTTTAGGGTTAGGAGCTAGGAGCTAGGGTTAGTTTTAGGGTTAGGTTTTTGGGGTAAGGTTAGGGTTAGGTTTTTGGGGTTAGGGTTAGGGTTAGGTTTTTGGGGTAAGGTTAGGGTTAGGTTTTTGGGGTAAGGTTAGGGTTAGGTTTTTGGGGTAAGGTTAGGGTTAGGTTTTTGGGGTAAGGTTAGGGTTAGGTTTTTGGGGTAAGGTTAGGGTTAGTTTTAGGGTTTGGAGCTAGGGTTAGTTTTAGGGTTAGGTTTTTGGGGTAAGGTTAGGGTTAGGTTTTTGGGGTAAGGTTAGGGTTAGGTTTTTGGGGTAAGGTTAGGGTTAGGTTTTTGGGGTAAGTTTAGGGTTAGGTTTTTGGGGTAGGGTTAGTTTTAGGGTTAGGTTTTTGGGGTAAGGTTAGGGTGAGAGTATGCATTAGGGGTTAGGGTTCCGTTTAGTATCAGGGGAAAAATAGGATTTTTTAATTGGACTGAATTGTGTGTCCCCACAAGGTTAGCTGTACAAAACTGTGTGTGTGTGTGTGTGTGTGTGTGTGTGTGTCTGTGTGTCAGGATCTCCATTAGGAAAAGGTGTCCCCTGGACCACGTGACTCTGAAGATTTTAATGTACAGGCCATTAGAGAAATTAACCTGGAGCCATATGCATTGGGACGTCCAACCACGGAGCTCGGAACGACAGAAATACGATCATGCTAATTCATCTCAACAGAACAAGCAACTCCTGTAATAAAGCAGCCAAGAAAACAACATTTCCCAAAATGCAATTCACTGGAAAAACACTATTCCAAACTGATAGCGATTCCATATTATTATTCAAATTAACGTTTTGTTACATTGTGCATATGAAAATGATAGCTGGTACGCAGATCGGTAGAAATTGTAGGATAAATTGTAAGTCCCCCCCCCCTCCCCCACCAAAAAAACGTTAAAACTCACTCGCTTGCCAGTGAATTCTTCCTAAAAAATAATTGCCTCTCCGTTTCCATGGTCGCATTATGACTCTTGAAGGCAAGGTAAGAAACGCCTCATAATATGTATTAATAATAATATGTATTAATAATAATATGTATTGATAATTCATATGTATTAAAACATTCAGGTTTCAAGTAAATGAAGTGTGTATTCAAAATGCATAATGTTCTCCAGCTCACGTTGTAAAGTGGTGATGTGCTGATAGCCATGAGTGAGGACTAAAGAACATCGAACTAAATTAAATTAATAAACTCAATTATACAAATTAAGAAACACGGACAAATGTATACTTATTTTCCGCCATAATTTGCAAATCATTTCATTAAAAATCCTACAATGTGATTTTCTTGAATTTTTTTTCTTCTCATTTTGTCTGTCATAGTTGAACGGTACCTATGATGAAAATTACAGGCCTCTCTCATCTTTTTAAGTGGGAGAACTTGCACAATTGGTGGCTGACTAAATACTTTTTTGCCCCACTGTAAAGGGTTGTTGACCTCCTCTCTCTCTCTCTCTCTCTCTCTCTCTCTCTCTCCCTAGAGACCAGCCATATAAAAGGTTATTGACCTCCTCTCTCTCTCTAGAGACCAGTCATATAAAGGGTTATTGACCTCCTCTCTCTCTCTCCCTAGAGACCAGCCATATAAAGGGTTAATGACCTCTCTCTTTCTCCCTAAATACCAGCCATATAAAGGGTCATTGACCTCTCTCTCTCTCTCTCTCTCTCTCCCTACAGACCAGCCATATAAAAGTTTATTGACCTCCTCTCCCTCTCTCTCCCTAGAGACCAGCCATATAAAGGGTTATTGACCTCCTCTCTCTCTCTCTCTCTCTCTCTCTCTCTCTCTCTCTCTCTCTCTCTCTCTCTCTCTCTCTCTCTCTCTCTCTCTCTCTCTCTCTCTCTCTCTCTCTCTCTCCCTAGAGACCAGCCATTTAAAGGGTTATTGACCCCCCCTCTCTCTCTCTCTCTCTCCCTCCCTCCCTAGAGACCAGCCATATAAAGGGTTATTGACCTCCTCTCCCTCTCTCTCTCTAGAGACCAGCCATATAAAGGGTTATTGACCTCCCCCCTCTCTCTCTCTCTCTCTCTCCCTCCCTTCCTAGAGACCAGCCATATAAAGGGTTATTGACCTCCTCTCTCTCTCTCTCTCTCTCTCTCTCTCTCTCTCCCTAGAGACCAGCCATATAAAGGGTCATTTACCTCCTTTCTCTCTCCCTAGAGACCAGCCATATAAAGGGTTATTGAACTCCTCTCTCTCTCTCTCTCCCTCCCTAGAGACCAGCCATGTAAAAGGTTATTGACCTCCTCTCTCTCTCTCTCTCTCTCTCTCTCTCTCTCTAGAGAACAGCCATATAAAGGGTTATTGACCTCCCCTCTCTCTCTCTCTCTCTCTCTCTAGAGACCAGTCATATAAAGGGTTATTGACCTCCTCTCTCTCTCTCTCTAGAGACCAGCCATATAAAGGGTTATTGACCTCCTTTCTCTCTCTCTCTCCCTCCCTAGAGACCAGCCATATAAAGGGTTATTGACCTCCTCTCTCTCTCTCTCTAGAGACCAGTCATATAAAGGGTTATTGACCTCCTCTCTCTCTCTCTCTCTCTCTCTCTCTCTCTAGAGACCAGCCATATAAAGGGTTATTGACCTCCTCTCTCTCTCTCTCTAGAGACCAGTCATATAAAGGGTTATTGACCTCCTCTCTCTCTCTCTCTAGAGACCAGCCATATAAAGGGTTATTGACCTCCTCTCTCTCTCTCCCTAGAGACCAGCTATATGGGGATGATTATGGGCGTCAGGTGCTATTAGGTTTTTAAACGAGACAGAATCAAAAAGACTCCGATCGATCACTGTTGATCCAATACTCCTCAATCAATATTCCTCAATGTCTGATCATGTGATCAGACATGACACTTATTGACTGATCACGTTGATTGATGACTGCCATAAAACCATTGACCTGTAGCCTTGGTGCAATTGTGTTTGAGGGTAGAGACAACAGCACAAAGACAACCTATTGGAGAGAAACAGGTAGGGGTGTGTGTGTGTGTGTGTGTGTGTGTGTGTGTGTGTGTGTGTGTGTGTGTGTGTGTGTGTGTGTGTGTGTAACATGCTCTGGTCATTCACTGTGTTATTGATGCTTGACAGTTGATTTGTAGAATTGGACGGTTAAAATATATTTCTTTCTGTTTCACACTTCAAGTTATTGTGACATGTTTCATTCATTCATTCTCTTTTCTAAATTGTATCCCTCGATCTCTCCTCCTTTTTCTCTCTCCTTCCGTCTCCCCTTCACTTGTCTTTTAAACAGAAAGAGCAGTTTCTTTTGCAAATTAAAGAAAAGCTTTGTAGCGGTAGTAAAATAGTTAATTATTACTAGTAAGAGTTAATTTTGAGGAAGTTCCTTGGGCCACAGTCCCATAGAATCCCATGAAGTCTCGTTATACCACAGAGTCTCAGAGTATATCCTCAAAACGCCAGCAACGTCCCATACGTCCAACAGCTCAATACAATATCCATATGGCACAAAGACTTGTTGTAGACACAATGGCGCCGGGAGACTTGCAGAAGGGACGAGCGTTCTCGGTAGCCATGGAAACTGTCTTTACGTTCCTCTTGCCCCCCCCCCACACACACACAACAGGGGGAGAGCAACAGTCTGTGTATGTATAACATCACAAGTGACATCCTCGGTAAGATATGTGGGGGTGGTTTTAGGTCTATGACATCAAACATGCGACATCACTCATGACATCACTCATGACATCACTCATGTCCCCTCATGGCTTTGCGTTTGCTAGGAAGGTACCGGCTGTTAGTTAAACCAATGGAAAACAACTATCTACAACCTTCTACAGTTGTGTAGTGACAGAGTCTTCGATGCCACCGGAGTTCTCTATGACATCACAAGGCCCCACCCACCCCTCTCCCAAAACCCGGCCCCCTCCTCCTCCTCCTCCCTCGAAGATGCTCTCGCTGGAGTCCAGGAGGTGGGAGCTCGAGTCGGCCATATTGGAAGCACAGTGTAGGGATTGGCAGGGACAGGGAGGTGGGAGGGGCAAGGTTAGCAGAGAGTCCCTCCCATTGGCTCGTCCAGAGGAAGCAGGAGGGGCTCCGACCGGGTTAGTATGTCCGACCTGGTTCAGGTGCATCTCGCTGTGGGTCACATGACCCACCGAACCAAGGTCATATGACCCGCGACCTCTCAGGGGGCGGAGCAAGCCGTCAGATATGGTGTAGGAAGGTGGAGATTGGCCGAGGGAGAGGGGAAGGGGCGGAGCTTTGCGTGAGAACAGTAAGCCGAGGCGTTTAAAGGAGTCTGTTGTCTTATTGGACGTCGCCGACGACAACTGCTGGAGACGACTTCGAGTGCGAGCGAAGGATAAGGAGACGGAGGTGGAGGAAGAAGGGAAGATAAAAGAAGAGGACGGAATGGCTTCTCTCCTCACCCCGTTGCTCTTTGGTTTACCCTCTTCCTCATCTTCTTCCTCCTCCCAACCCTCCTTCCCTTCCTCCTCCCCCCATCCTTCCTGCTCCTCTTCCTCCCTCTTCATGGATACCACTTCCATTCCTGAAATACTCCGGACCAGAGCGGAGACGCCATATTTAGGCTTCTTCTTCTTCTCCATGCTTCCTGTCGGGGTCAGAAATGTCACGCCCTTTGACCTCTTGGCTCCACTCCCCTCCTGTGACGCTAGGGAGGGGTCAAGGTCAGGGTCAGGCCCTCCTTCGTCGCTGGTTCCTCCCTCATTTCTAAGTGTGGTTTCACTGCTGGAAGAGAAGTGGCATCTGGGGGGCCGGCGGTTACCAAGGAGATCTAACACCTCATAACGGAAACTGGAGATGTCCTGCTTTAACTCCTGCAGTGAAGGAGGAGAGGAGGGAGGAGGAGAGGAGGGAGGAGGGAGGAGGGAGGAGGGAGGAGGAGAGGAGGGAGGAGGGAGGAGGAGAGGAGGGAGGAGGAGAGGAGGGAGGAGGGAGGAGGAGAGGAGGGAGAGAGAAGAGAGAGAGAGTTATCTGAAGTTTGTGAATAAGAGAAGAAGAGAGGGACATGTTAGGGAGAGATGAGAGGAGAGAAGGAGAGTGACAGGTTAGGGAGAGATGGAGAGATAGGTTAGGGAGAGATGAGAGGAAAGGGACAGGTGTGGGAGAGAGGAGAGGAGAGAAGGAGAGGGACAGGTTAGAGAGAGATGAGAGGAGAGGAGAGTGACAGGTTAGGGAGAGAGGAGAGGAGAGAAGGAGAGGGACAGGTTAGGGAGAGATGAGAGGAGAGGGACAGGTTAGGGAGAGAGGAGAGGAGAGAAGGAGAGGGACAGGTTAGGGAGAGAGGAGAGGAGAGAAGGAGAGGGACAGGTTAGGGAGAGATGAGAGGAGAGAAGGAGAGGGACAGGTTAGGGAGAGATGAGAGGAGAGAAGGAGAGGGACAGGTTAGGGAGAGAGGAGAGGAGAGAAGGAGAGGGACAGGTTAGGGAGAGAGGAGAGGAGAGGAGAGAGGGACAGGTTAGGGAGAGAGGAGAGGAGAGAAGGAGAGGGACAGGTTAGGAAGAGAGGAGAGAAGAGGAGAGAGGTACAGGTTAGGGAGAGAGGAGAGGAGAGAGGGACAGGTGTGGGAGAGATGAGATGAGAGGAGAGGGACAGGTTAGGGAGAGAAGAGAGGAGAGAGGGACAGGTGTGGGAGAGATGAGAGGAGAGAAGGAGAGGGACAGGTTAGGGAGAGAGGAGAGGAGAGAAGGAGAGGGACAGGTGTGGGAGAGATGAGATGAGAGGAGAGGGACAGGTTAGGGAGAGATGAGATGAGAGGAGAGGTACAGGTTAGGGAGAGATGAGAGGAGAGAGGGACAGGTGTGGGAGAGATGAGATGAGAGGAGAGGGACAGGTTAGGGAGAGATGAGAGGAGAGAGGGACAGGTGTGGGAGAGATGAGATGAGAGGAAAGGGACAGGTTAGGGAGAGATGAGAGGAGAGAGGGACAGGTGTGGGAGAGAGGAGAGGAGAGAAGGAGAGGGACAGGTTAGGGAGAGAGGAGAGAAGGGGGGAAGAAGAGCTGCTAAAAGCCATGCTGGAGGAACGTTAGAATCTGTAGGAAAGACACTGGACGTTTGGAGAATGGATAGAAAACACACACACCTTAAAGTTCTCCTCGGTCAATCCCTCGTCCGTCTTGGCGCTGCGTATCATGGCCGCCACGTACCTCTTCACCAGGCTACGGATCACTTCCTGTTAACAATGACATCACTTCCTGTTAACCACATCACAGTTGCCAGGGAGACCCTGCCACTTTTTCAGACGAATACTTTATTGATCCATACAGACTGAAGCGTCTTCTGATTTTACCCGCCAACAAACCTTTCTGATTGGATACGTCTGGACTACACTTGTTGGTACACCATAGATTCTCAGAGATTAACCATTTCCACAGGACAATAAGCTTTTGGATGTGTGTGGAAAGAGTGCAACATCTAGTTGGTCAGTCAGTCAGTCAGTCAATCAGTTAATCAGTCAGTCAGTCAGTCAGGTAATCAGTCAGTCAATCAGTCAGTCAGTTAATCAGTCAGTCAATCAGTCAGTCAGGTAATCAGTCAGTCAATCAGTCAGTCAATCAGTCAGTCAGTCAATCAGTTAGTCAATCAGCTAGTCAATCAGTTAGTCATTCAGTCAGTTAATCAGTCAATCAGTCAGTCAATCTGTCAGTCAATCAGTTAGTCAGTCAGTTAGTCAGTTACTCAGCCAGAGAGTTGGTAGAAAATACTGTGTGTGTGTGTGTGTGTGTGTGTGTGTGTGTGTGTGTGTGTGTGTGTGTGTGTGTGTGTGTGTGTGTGTGTGTGTGTGTGTGTGTGTGTGTGTGTGTGTGTGTGTGTGTGTGTGTGCTGGCAGAGAGTATGAGTGTGTGAAAGAGAGCGAGAGAGAGGAAGATAGAGAGACAGAGAGAGCGAGAGAGAGAGATGTGTACTGTTCATTTTTGATTGTTTGACTTGAATTGAGAGAGGGAGGGAGAGAGGGGGAGAGCAGGAGTGAAAAAGAGATAGAGAGACATTGAGAGAGAGAGAAAGACAGAGATAGATACAGAGATAGAGATAGATATAGAGAGACATTAGAGATAGATACTGAGATAGATATAGAGATAGATAAAGAGATAGATAAAAAGAGATAGATAAAAGATAGATATAGAGATAAAAAGAGATATATAGAGATATAGATATGTGTTTAAAGGCACAGTCAACTTAGTGTATGTAAACTTCTGACCCACTGGAATTGTGATACAGTGAATTATAAGTGAAATAATCTGTCTGTAAACAATTGTTGGAAAAATGAATTGTGTCATGCACAAAGTAGATGTCCTAAACGACTTGCCAAAACTATAGTTTGTTAACAAGACATTTGTGGAGTGTTTGAAAAATTAGTTTTAATTAATGACTCCAACCTAAGTGTTTGTAAACTTCCGACTTAAACTGTACATATATATAGAGAGAGATAGATAGAGATGCAGAGAGATATAGAGCGAGATATAGAGATAAATATAGATATAGAGATAAATATAGATATAGAGATAGATATATAGAGAGAGATATAGAGATAAATATAGATATAGAGATAAATATAGATATAGAGATAAATATAGATATAGAGATAAATATATAGAGAGAGATATATAGAGATAAATATAGATATAGAGATAAATATAGATATAGAGATAAATATATAGAGAGAGATATATAGAGATAAATATAGATATAGAGATAAATATAGATATAGAGATAGATATATAGAGATAAATATAGATATAGAGATAAATATAGATATAGAGATAGATATATAGAGAGAGATATAGAGATAAATATAGATATAGAGATAGATATATAGAGAGAGATATAGAGATGAAGAGAGATATAAATATATAGATTGAGATATATATATATATAAAGCCCCTTGAATTGAATTGAATATAGAGATACATATAGAGACAGATATAGAGAGACATATAGAGATAGATATATAGATAGATAGAGGTAGATATATAGATATATAGAGAGGCATTATAGATAGATATAGATAGATATATAGATACAGTATATAGAGAGACATTATAGATAGATATATAGATAGATATAGGTAGATATATAGAGAGACATTATAGATAGATATAGATTGATATAGATAGATAGATAGATAGATAGATAGATAGATATATAGAGTGTCACGTCCTGGTCTTAGTATTTTGTGTTTTCTTTATTATTTTGGTCAGGCCAGGGTGTGACATGGGTTTTGTATGTGGTGTATTTAGTCTTGGGGTTTTTCGTACGTATTGGGATTGTGGCTTAGTGGGGTTTTCTAGGTAAGTCTATGGCTGTCTGGAGTGGTTCTCAATCAGAGGCAGGTGTTTATCGTTGTCTCTGATTGGGGACCCTATTTAGGCAGCCATATTCTTTGAGTGTTTGGTGGGTGATTGTTCCTGTCTCTGTGTTCGTTTGCACCAGACAGGCTGTATAGGTTTTCACGTTACGTTTTTGTATTGTTCGTTTTTTCCATCATCATTAAATATGTATCAAGACGCAAGACCACGCTGCATTTTGGTCCGACTCTCATTCACTGCAAGAAAACAGTTAAATAGAGAGACATTATAGATAGATATATAGAGAGACATTATAGATAGATATAGATTGAGATAGATATATAGAGAGACATTATAGATAGATAGATATATAGAGAGACATTATAGATAGATAGATATATAGAGAGACATTATAGATAGATAGAGGTAGATATATAGAGAGACATTATAGATAGATAGATATATAGAGAGACATTATAGATAGATATAGATAGTACCTGATAATGTTGATTCTGTATCAGGCTGTCTGCATGACGCTCCTGGAAGGAAAATATATTAAGTTAAAGCACATTATGTACCACACACACACACACACACACACACACACACACACACCTCACACCTCACACACCGCCCACTCATAGTATGCAGTATCAGATGGATTCTCAGTGTT